>NC_138508.1:25254319-25492033 GCF_964252035.2 Podarcis erhardii
TTGTTTTATGTTGACGTTTGTATGTTTTCCTTGCAACAGAAAACCACCATTAAGTGATCCAACCATTCTGGGCATGGAGTCCGATGTGCTATAAAAGGCAAGGTGAGGCATCAACGCTTGCCTCAGATTGTGGATTTGGTTGTGGACAAAACGGAGTGCTTCCGGAAGTGGCAGAAAGATATATCTAAATTTGTCTGGCAGGGCAAAAAGCCCAGAATTAAGTTTAAGATATTAACAGATGCGAAAGAAAGAGGTGGCTTTGCCCTGCCAGACTTAAAGTTGTACTATGAAGCCGCAGCTT
Source organism: Podarcis erhardii (assembly GCF_964252035.2). Taxonomy (NCBI): domain Eukaryota; kingdom Metazoa; phylum Chordata; class Lepidosauria; order Squamata; family Lacertidae; genus Podarcis; species Podarcis erhardii. Next base: position 25,254,621 of record NC_138508.1, read on the forward strand.
TTTGCTGGCTAAAAGATTGGCTACTTCTCGAAGACACTGACGTGCTGGACTTGGAAGGTTTTGACAATGCTTTTGGTTGGCATGCATACTTATGGTATGACAAAGTTAAGATCAATAAGGCCTTTAAGAACCATATTGTCAGGAAAGCAGTGTTTAATGTCTGGACAAAATATAAAGACTTATTGGAAAATAAAACTCCAAGGTGGCTTTCACCTCTGGAGGCTAAGGCCCGAAAAAGACCCAATATGGAGGCCAAATGGCCAAAATATTGGGAAATATTAGAAAAAGATGGAGACAATTGGAAATTGCAGGGTTTGGAGAAAATGAAGGACAAGGTGCGAGACTGGTTACATTATGCTCAGATTAAAGAAGTTTTTAAAAATGACAAAAAGTTAGGGTTCCAGGTGGAGAAATCGAAGTTAGAAACAGAATTGTTAGAACCAAAGACCAAGGTACTATCTAGAATGTATAACTTGCTGCTAAAATGGAATACACAAGACGAAATGGTTAAATCGGCTATGATAAAATGGGCACAGGACATTGGGCATAACATTATGTTTGAGGACTGGGAAAGGTTGTGGACCACTGGGCTGAACTTCACTGCATGTAATGCTCTGAAGGAAAATGTAATGAAAATGATATATAGATGGTACATGACCCCAGTTAAACTTGCCAAAATATACCATTCGTCTGACAATAAATGTTGGAAATGTAAAGAAAATGAAGGAACATTCTTTCACCTCTGGTGGACATGCCCTAAGGTGAAGGCCTTCTGGGAAATGATATATAATGAGTTGAAAAAGGTATTTAAGTATACCTTCACTAAGAAACCAGAGGCCTTCCTTCTGGGTATTGTCGGCCAGAGGGTGTTAAAGAAGGATCGAACATTTTTCATGTATGCAACAACGGCAGCAAGGATTCTCATCGCAAAAAATTGGAAAACTCAAGATTTACCCACACTGGAAGAGTGGCAGATGCAGCTGATGGACTATATGCAACTGGCCGAGATGACTGGCAGAATCCGAGATCTGGGAGAAGAAAAGATGGAGGAAGACTGGGAGAAATTCAAGATGTATCTACAAAAACATTGTAATTTGTTTGAATGTTAAGAAGGATGCTAGATTATAAAAAATTGGCCACCACTAAACTAGATTTAAATTTGATGCTAAGTGAGATTAAAGAAAATATAAAAATTTTATTGGAAAAAGTGCTAGATTATATTTGAATGTGTGGACATGAGACTGTAAACAAGTTGATAATTTGTTTGGAAAAAAATTTTTAACGACGTAAATGAGAGAGGGGGACGTGAGGGAGTCCAAAGAAGCGAAGAATTTGTTGTGATAGAAGCAAGATTGTTTTATGTGTGCATTTTATATCTAAAAAAACCTTAATAAATATTAAAAAAAAAAAAAACAGATTGTGGATTTGGGCATTTTCTTTTAAATGGAAAAGCAGGTTTAAAGCACCTGAAGGTTTATTTTATTTATTAAATCTGTGTACTGCCCTTCATTCGAAGATCCCAAAGCGGTTCCTTCATTTTCAAATTTGTTTGCAGATAATTGGATATTTGTTTTTAATATAAACTGCTTTGGGCGTTGTCATCTTGGAGAGGGATATAAACTTTTTCCTTTTAAAAAAAGTGCATTTTTTTAAAAAAAAATGCTAGGTTTAAATGAGATGTGTGTCAGTCAAAACATGAGTGATTAGGAGGCTGCAGCTGCCAGAGAGGCTGAATCAAAGGTTTCCATGTAGCATCTGCTTCACCTGACAGCACACACCTTGTATAAGAGCATTAAATTTTAAAGGCCTTCAAGGGCCTCATGTACAGTAGTTGTGATTCTAGAAAACATTGTGGTCTACATAGAACAGTTGTCTGCCTTATGGTGAAGTTTAAAAATTACTGTGCTGATTTAAGGCATGCACCTGATGAAACATGCATATAAATTACAGCTAAAAAGTGACTGTGACACAGATTTGTTCTGCCAGGGATATGTCTCTTTTTGAACAGAACTTCTCCATTTCCCCTCTTCTGTCTGAACACGTAAGCGACTTCAAGTAAGTACACAATCTGAGCAATCCTTTGATATCCTGTCTGCCAGGAAAAGATCAAGGAATCTCCTTTAAAAAATATTGGTTTTAACAATGCAGGGATCTGCAACTAAAAAAGCGGTGGCTGTAAAGAAACAACACCAGCCACAACTGGCTTCTTGATCACTCAACTAGATGCTCCCAGCAGTCTGCCCAAACTACCTGGCTGCAAAGACCATGGGTGAAATTCTGCTAACCATGGCTCAGAGTAGACCAACTGAAATTAATGGCCATAACTAACTTAGGCCCATTAATCTCAACGGGTCTACTCCTGAGTAAAGGTTAGTTGAATACAACCACATAAATATAAAAAACAGTGTGCCTATCTATACCTTTGTATAGATACCTGTTTTTCTTGCACCTTTCATCATCCAAGGACACTGTTTGCTCATGATTTCATACATCTGCCTCCTCATCTTCAAGGTGCAGAACAGACAGGAATGGGGTCTTGCACAGTACATTACCAGCAGAAACGTTAAAAGATGCAGAAACCTAAACCACAAACAATGGCTTTCTCATTGTCAAAATGCCACAAATATATATTAGCAGTGTTCCACACCAAACATATTCCACACGGGAACAGGAGGTTCTTAATCACCATTCCAAATGGTCAGTTCAAAACAGAAAACTTGCACTTAAACTAAAAAATGAAAATACTTCTTTTTTGCTTCTTTTGCCAGCTCAAAACTCTTTCCCCCCGCCCCTTACAGATGGACAGTGAAAGCATTTCACTGGCACAAGTTGGAAGAGGAGGAAAAGATGGTGTGGAGGAAGGGAAGTTATCCATGAAAACATGCATGTTCCTCTGCCATCTGCACTTTCCGGCTTTTGAATGCTATTGCACTTTGTACTTTTTAATTAAAGTCTTTGTCACATCCTTAAACTCAAGCCTTTTGCCCAATCGAGCCACCTTAATTCAGATATTTCTTGTGCTGGATGTTTGTAGTGAACATGAAGGGTGGCATTCAACAAAGCACTAAATCACTCCCTGTGCAAGGGGAATGACTTGCCCTTGTGCAATGGGACTTCTCCCTTTCCACCAGTCCCCCGAGATCTGTTCTAGCACTGTTCTAGCACTACCGAGAAGGCCCTCTGCCTGGTTCCTGTAACCTCACTTCTGGCAGTGAGGGAACCGCTAGAAGGCTCTCGAAGCTGGACCTCAGTGTCAGGGCAGAACGATGGGGGTAGAGACGCTCCTTCAGGTATACTGGGCCAAGGCCATTTAGGGCTTTAAAGGTCAGCACCAACACTCTGAATTGTGCTCGGAAACATACTGGGAGCTAATGTAGGTCTTTCAGGACCAGTGTTATGTGGTCTTGGCCACTCCCAGTAGAATGTGAAGGAAGGCCTTTGAAGGGAACCTTCCAGAATGTAAATAAAACCCAATGTCTGTTTGAAGGAGGATTTACTCTACCTTACCCATGACACCCGGACTCTGCCCAAATTCCTTCGTGCTTCGCCTTAAGCAGCTAGAGCAAAGATTAGGTTCATAACTATCGGCCTGCTAGGCAATGAACTAGAAAACTATGGGAACATGCACAACTTTCTGCAAGAAACATCCTACATATGCTGCTTTGAAGCGATACTCCACTACAAATTGGCACGTAGCCTGCGCATTCCAGAGCACCGTGTCATGCTTCTCTGACCTACAACATGCTGAAAATTACTGGCATTAGAAGTCCTCTGGCGCAGGATGTCTTTTGCAACGCTGAAAACAAAGTAGTTTTTTAAGATTGGTTAAAACTGGCTTATCTCTTCAGCGACTGCATTTGTTTCCTGAGCCGTGCAACTCTACTGCTTTACACTTCACACACACACAAAATATTGTACTAGTTCATCGTCAAACTCTTGCACAGGCTCCAGTGTGAGGGCACCATCAGAGACAGGTCGGCAGGCAGCAGGGCGAGCAAGCAGGGCAGCAGGTGGGCGAGCTGGGCTGGCAGTGGCAGAGTCAACAAGAGGGGTGTAGAGAGGGGTGAGAAAGAGGAGTGAGGGGCGAATGAGCTGGGGTTTGAAGCAGGCCAGTGAGCTTTTGGTTGAGCGAGAGGGATGTGTCCTCTCCTCTCATAGCCATTGCTCAGACAGGGTACCACCTTCACAACTAGCAACTTTAAGAATGTGGTTCTAGTTTGCTCTCCTTGCAAGAGAGGTGGTTGCCCAGTAAAACTGCCTCCCCACTGCAGCAAGCCCAGGGGACCCCCCCGTTAATGGACCCTTTGCTGGGGAGGGGTTGATGCTAGCCCTGGACAGAGATTCAGGCAAAGGCTATCTCTCAAAGATTCTGTTACGGCACTTTTCCATCCTTTGGTTTTATACATGAACAGCAACAAGTGCCAAATATGGGGGGGGGGGAGAGAAGCCTCCTGAGAAACTTTTATAGGGGGTAAAAGGTAAAGGTAAAGGGACCCCTGACCATTAGGTCCATTCGTGACCAACTCTAGGGTTGTAGCGCTCATCTTGCTTTATTGGCCGAGGGAGCCGGCGTACAGCTTCCGGGTCATGTGGCCAGCATGACTAAGCCGCTTCTGGCGAACCAGAGCAGCACACGGAAACGCTGTTTACCTTCCCACCAGAGGAAGCAAACTTGCACTTTGACGTGCTTTCGAACTGCTAGGTTGGCAGGAGCAGGGACCGAGCAATGGGAGCTCACCCCATCACGGGGATTCGAACCGCCAACCTTCTGATTGGCAAGTCCTAGGCTCTGTGGTTTAACCCACAGTGCCACCCGCGTCCCTTTTATAGAGGGTAGTCTGTATTATAAAACGAGAGTTGTCATCCCTGGTGAAATCAATTTCCATGTCAGTGAGATGATATGGGAAGAAAATGAGATCACTATCATCCCATGTTGGTTACAAATCTCAGCTCACATGGCCAGCAGTCAAACTGGGTGCACATGAATTCTTAGTAAGTGAAGCAGGCATGGAGCTAGTCAAGCCCCTTGGATGGGAGATTACTGGAAATTTATTATATACAGAAACTGGCTATAATATATATTTTTTAATGAAGTCTCAATCCCCTGGGGCGAGGGGGACTTTTCTGCCCTAACCCGAGCCACTTGGGGGCCTGTCAAGTCTAAACTATCAAGAAGTGTGGTTTTGACTAAGCATAAAAACCTTCCAAGAGGAACTATTACACCCTGATTCTATTGTGATACCACTTCCTGCTGCATTAGTAGTTCCCTCAACCCTTTCGGACTCAGAAGTGACTTTGAGCACAGGAATGAACAAACGATCAATGTTTTCAATGACCTGCTGAAGCAATTGTTTCCTCTTTTCCTACCAAGACTCTGTTCTCACAATACTGCACATTCCTTTGTGACTTTTTACTGCTCCCTTTATGCAGCCAAAATCAGATGACAAAAATCCGGTGTCAAGTGGGTGAAGGGTTTTTGTTGTTGTTTGTTCTGCACAGACACAAAAATCCCAATTCTATTCCAAGGAAACACAAACTCCGTGCTCAGAACTAAGCCGTTATAATATATGAATTATTCTGATTAGAGCATAAAAAAAAAAAACTGGGCTTGTTTGCATGTCACAGTAAGCCATAGTTGGCATCAGTCGTGGTTTCATTGTGAACATGCCTCCCCTCGTGGCACAAGCAAGCCATATTGTGGCTCACTATGTTTGGGGAAATGCTGCAGCATAACTGTCTGGAGCTCTTTTTTAAAAAAAGCAACTCATGGATGTGATCAGCCAGTTCATTTGGTTATAATGGAAGCAACTTTAAAATGGGCAGAAATATACTTTTGTTAAGGACAAGGAGCTGCTGAAGAAATGTTAGATTTTTTTTGGGCTGGAGATTGAGGTGGAGTGGGGTGATGGATGTGTCGATTTTGGTTCTTTCCATTTCTCATTCTTCCCCAGTTCTCCACATTTTGCAGCAATTTGTCATTTAACCCTCTTGAAAACTCACCAGCATTTTAGTGCAAAACACATTTCCATGTGCAGTTTTGACTAACGTACGCATATTTTAAGCAATTTCCCGTAATGTGCATTTTTGTATGCTATTTTCGCTAATGCCTTTATTTTTCATGTACACTTCCCCCTACTAGATGCTTTTTTTAAATAAACACTGGCTGTAGAACTACATTTCAAAATGAAGATAAGTGTGAATTTCAAAGGGGAGCTGTGTTTCAGTTCAAATAATGTTTTGGAAAGGCCGGATTTGATAGATGCAACTTTAAATGCTTGCTGAATCAAATTTGTCCTCCAACCCTACCTAGAGACAGACATGCTATAAAGAAGGGTACATGATGTATTTTTTCAGCTTTTCAGCAAACTCTTCACATCTGAAAGCTCAGATGAGTATACAGTGGTAGCTCTGGAGACGAACGGGATCTGTTCCGGAGCCCCGTTCGCATCCAGAAGCAAATGTAACTAGCGACGGCACGTCTGCGCATGCACATGTCACTTTTCACTGCTTATGCGCATGCGCATGACATCATTTTGAGCGTCTGCACATGCACTAGCAGCGAAACCCAGAAGTAACAACTCCGTTACTTCCGGGTTGCCGCAGAGCGCAACTCGAATGCGCTCAACATGAAGCATATTCAACCCGAGGTATGACTGTATTAGCAAACTAAACACCCATCTGTTTTCTCCTTCCTAACCATTCCCTCCCACCTTAGGGTGAGAGCCCTATAAGGCTGTACAACCAATGCAACCTTCTCCCATTTAAGGCTCCCAGCTGGAGGACCTTTGTTAACTTTCTCCAAGCTACAGGTGGCAATGACAGGCAAGAAAGCAAACAGAAGCATGGCTGGCAAGCTTTAACAACAACAACAACAACAACAACAACAACAACAACAACAACAAGAGTTTGGACTTGATATCCCACCTTTCACTCTCCTTAAGGAGTCTCAAAGCGGCTAACATTCTCCTTTCCCTTCCTCCCCCACAACAAACACTCTGTGAGGTGAGTGGGGCTGAGAGACTTCAAAGAAGTGTGACTGGCCCAAGGTCACCCAGCAGCTGCATGTGGAGGAGCAGGGAAGCAAACCCGGTTCACCAGATTACGAGTCCACCGCTCTTAACCACTACACCACACCGGCTCTCAAGGTGATTTGCTGGTATGTTCGCCTGATGCTTCAGATGTAAAAGCAGGCTTACAGCCCCCCCCCCCATTATTTTATTTGTATGCTGACTTTCCACAGGTCAAACCACACCTATGGCTTATAATGGGGGGGGGGGAGAGCATAACTGCAACATAGCAAAAGCAGTCATGAACAATAAACAAAACAGTTTTAAAAATACAAACCCAAACTGAACCAATTCTACATGGATGACAACTAAATCTAAAAAAAAAGATACAAAAAAACCATCCACAACCCACCCCCAATAACTCTAAACAACACCCCAGCCCCTTAAAGACTAAGGAATTTATTGTGGCACCATATTTTGTGGACTAGAGTCGAATTTGTCAGATGCCCTTGGCCCATGAAAGCTGAAGCCACAATACATTTGTTTATTCTTTAAGAGACCACAATACACTTTTTGTTGCATTTGCTCTTTTCATCTCACTATCGGTCTTTGGTTTCTCAATGTGTTTTCCATCCCAGCAAGATGAAAGGATGTTGGAATGCAATCAAGACTGCTGCCTGAACAGACAAGATTCCAAGCCTTTGACTTCAACACAGGGGACAGGTAGATGTTCTCCGGCACATTACAATATTCACAAATAACTCTTAACTTCCCAGGTCATGGAAAGGCATCATAAATAGTCTCAGGTATTAGCAATGATGCTACTCCCCTTTGTTGGGTCTGAGCACAGAATCTAGCGGCACATCCAGAATCCAGCAGTCTGACAACTGCAGTTGGTAAAGTCCTAGACGCTAGAGAAGGGGTATTTAATTTGCACATTGCCAAAAGAACTCGTTATGGTGTGGCTGATAAAAGCAAATTAATGAATATTGAAAGTGGAGGGAACTGACTTGCCTTCCACTGGGACCTTATCTGTGCTCAAGCTTCATGGGCACAGATGGGACATACATGAATTATACTCTCCCCCTCCCCTTGAATAAACGGTCCCTAGGTGGGCTAGGTAGGGACGCGGATGGCGCTGTGGGTTAAACCACAGAGCCTAGGACTTGCCGATCAGAACGTTGGTGGTTCGAATCCCCGTGATGGGGTGCTCCTGCCAACCTAGCAGTTCGAAAGCACGTCAAAGTGCAAGTAGATAAATAGGTACCGCTCCGGCGGGAAGGTAAAGGGCGTTTCCGTGCACTGCTCTGGTTCGCCAGAAATGGCTTAGTCATGCTGGCCACATGACCTGGAAGCTGTATGCCGGCTCCCTCAGCCAATAAAGCGAGATGAGCGCCGCAACCCCAGAGTCAGTCACGACTGGACCTAAGGGTCAGGGGTCCCTTTACCTTTACCATTAGGTGGGCTAGGTGCAAAATAGTATAAGTTAAAACAGGTTTTAAAACAAAAAACAACGCTCAGACTGACCATATTTCAGTTTATAAAACCTGACACACCACACCACTCAATCCTCATGGGGCTATCTACCAGAGATCTCTTAGCTTAGCTCAACTCAACTCAACTCAACTCACTAAGTCCTGTTACCTCTTCAGCTTCCGACACATCTTCCCAGTCATCTCCCTCTAACCATTCACTGTCTGAGCCTTCTTCCAGTGAAAAGTTCCCCAGCTGGTTGCTTCCACCATTCCTCTGCATTTAGACAGTCCTATGACACAACCCTCCCCATGACTAGCCAAGTATATTTGGCCTAATTTGCATAACTTATGAAAATTCAGTTTTTAAGCTCACACAGTTCCTGGTATTAGTATAAATGGCAATGTGTGTGCACGTGGTTCTTCTCCTCCCCACCCCTGAAATTTGGGAAGCCCCTGAGCTGAAAGACGTCAGATCACAAACATTTTGCCGCTTCACGCCAAACTTTGCTAAATGTATTAAGGCACAACCAGATCCATATTGCTGAAAAACAATTTCCCGCACTGCAGCTGTTCCACAATTCACATCAGCATATCATTTTGTAGCAGAAGCAACAACCCTGTCAACATTTCCGCTCTGAGAAAGAATGAAAAAGAGAGAGCAAGCTGGAACCCAAAACTTCTCCAAGTTGATGAACAAATCCAATCATATGCTCAATTGCATCTATTCAGGGCAATTAAAATATTTAAAAAGCTACTATCTACAACTTCATTCCACATCTAATTGCCTGGGGTGCTTCCAAGTGGATTAATGATCAGCAAGGAGGACAGCTACAGTCCTGCCACCAGTATTTCTCGAAGTCAGAAAGGTGCACTTTCAGGCCCTGCAAGTTTTGTTTACCAGCCGATGGGCAACTAGCAGCGATTCTGGCTTCATGTTTTCATACTGAGTAAGCCTGTGCCTTTTTGCTGTCTACAACTCCAGAAACTGTCTGAGCTTTTTTTTAAAAAATCATACTATCACATGCTATTTGGTTTAGTGAGTCATCTCTGAATGAATAAGAAGTTATACATTCAGCTGTTGGGGAAAGGTAAAGCCCATATTTTTGTTGCTGTTGTTCTTAAGGCCACCTCCAGACACCAATGATTTGCAATATTTGAGACCTCTAGAAGCCCTCAGCAGATGTAGATCAAAATCACCCACTTGTGCTTTTAAACCAAAAGTGGTGTGTCGTATTAGTTGTTGATTTAAAGGATAGCCAGTGAACAAGCCAGAATCATAAACTAAGGTTCGTTAAAGCCCTAGCCATAGTTTAAACCAATCAGAGTTTCCTGCCCAGTTCAAACTCCCTCCACAGGGAACTATGGTTAGGTTATGTGAAAACTTCCTCCTTATAGATTGCAGCACACAGCCACTTAATGGTCCTTTACAAAACTACTAATATTATTACATTTCTTACTTGCCCTTCACTATTAGGTCCCAAGGGCTGATCACAACCATTAAAAATGCAATTATTAAAGCCAGTCAAAGCAAATTACAGTCAAAAGAATACAGTGGAGCTTAAAATATATATCTCAAGTGTCAAAGGTCACAGTAAAGAGATGTGTCTTCAGCAAAAAGGACAAAGCTAAGAAGGTTTTATTTCATCTTTTTAAGCCAGAGAACATTTAGTTCTCTTTATAAACACATTTATGGGAAACCTGTGCCTGTCTGCAGATTCTTTGGAGCATTTAAAGCAGAACCTAGGCTCTCTTGGTGATAGATGGTCTAGTACTTATGCCCCAAAGGACAAAGCCATGTCTCACTGCTCAATACTTTTTCAGTCGCCGCAGCACTTGGCATTTATTTATTTTTATCTGTAAAACTTTTTCCATACCAGCGTATCATAAAATAACAGGGCGGTTCACAACGTCAGAATACAAAACGCCATTTAAAAACCAAGCTGATGATATTTCATTTGATGCAAACATTATTCTATTTTAAAGCTCATTTCTAGCCCCCATGGGTTTCTAGAAAAATGGTGGGTTCAATTTACACGGCCACTGTGCAACGGTCTTACAGCCTTTGGCTTTCTTGGACACAAGAGGCAGGAAATAGGGGAATGTCTAGAAATAGAATGAGCTGCCAGGGGCATCCAGTCATAGGCCGCTCTGTATTTTCTTCGGTCTTGATACTCTGTGGCACCATTTTTGCCTTACAGGCAGTGCAGCTCAGAACAGAAGTAAAACAGAGTAAGAAAGTCCTTTTAACTGATGCTTAAATTCCGAAACCAGAGATGTCAAGGCTTGGGACTCTCTAGAACAGGGGTTGGCAACCTGAGGCCCGTGGGCCAGAAGCAGCCCACGGAGGCCGTTTAACTGGCCCACAAGCCGCCCACGAACCGAGCTACCCGCTCAACGAGTCCCTGGCCCGGCGCGGGGACTCTCTTCTGCGGCTCTGGAAATCACTTCTGCACATGCCCAGACGCCAAAAAACATGATTTTCGGCATCTGGGCATGTGCAGAAGCGATTTCCGGTGCCGCACTGCACTGGCCCAGCCCACGGAGGATCTCTGCGGGAGTGATCCAGCCCATGCCCAGTAGGCCTTGCCAACCCCTGCTCTAGAAGTTATAGCCCTGGCACAGAAAACACGCTTAGTACCAGCTGCATATGAGTTGGTTACCATTATTTAAGCAGAGAAAAAGAGAAAGGCACTCTATACTTTTTACTTTATATGTTCTGGTGAGGAAATGTGCCATTAAAATATGCCCAGGGGCAGCATCCTGGGGCTTGTCCACATTGGAGTATTGTCGAGCTGTCAATCCACTCCCCCCCCCCCCATTCAAATTAGACCGTAGCAGTCAACACCCACATGTAATTGGATGTGTATGAGGAGCTGCTTCGATCTTTCCCCATTCATACCAGTAGGAGTTCCCTTTTGTGTTTGCCCCGCCTTCTAATTTGTTGATTCTGCTATGCCGATTAAGTACTAGCAGGGCATGTGGGCAGAGAGATGTGCGAGCACACCTTGTTTTTAAAAAGATTTCCCTGCCCAGGAAGTGTGCAAGAGTGCACAGTCAGGGAATTGTTTTAAACTCTCAGCACACACCTTGGCAGTTTTCTGGTTGGGTGCAAATCTACACTCCTCCTTTAAGGAGCATGCTGTAAATTGTTATGAACATAACCGGAAATGAAAGCACAGAGGAAGCAGTGAGCGTGCAAAGGGAAACAGCAGAAAGTGACGACTGATCCACTCCCAAAACAATGCAACAAATCATCTGTGACCCCCAAGTGAAACAGTTTTGTGCCTAATTTCCCTCAACATTCAGATTATTCCTGTATCAGGTAAACCCAAATTTACTGGGGGAGATTGATGTTGTTTGAAGGTAACGTCATGTGGACAACGCAAATTAAATGTGAATGCAAACACGCAGCAAACTCCAGTGTAGACAAGCCCCAGTGAATCCTAGAACTCATCTACGCAGCTACAAATAAAACATTTTAAATGTGTTGTGAAGTGCAATATACAAATGTGGCACTAGATGGCGAAAGCGAGCTATGCAAAATTCAATGTATTTTTCAAAATGATTTTTTTAAAAAGCATTTTCACTGTGTGTTTTTAATGTGTGTGTAGATTCCACCCTGGTTTTGAATCTACAGTGGCAAACCCCACTGGAGATTCTTCTGTTACATTAAAAATAAACAAATAAATCACATCGTCACTTAAGCATGTTGCATTTTTTTAAGCAAAATTATGAGCAGTCTATGGAACAAAAATGCAAAGTACAGTGGTACCTGTGGATGCGAAAGGGATCCATTCCAGAGCCCCGTTCACATCCTGAAGCGAACGCAACCCGCGTTCGCGCGTCGCAATACGCTGCATGCGTGTGACGTCATTTTGACTGACTGCGCATGCGCGAGCAGCGAAACCCGGAAGTAATGTGCTCCGTTACTTCTGGGTCGCCGCAGTGCGCAACCCAAAAATACTCATCCCGAAGCTACTTCAACCCGAGGTATGACTGTATTTCATCTCATTTTGTCAACCATTCTCTTTCAATCCCCAACTCAACATGGCAGAGTGAATGCTGTGGCAAAGCACATCAGCATGTGGTAAACAGAACCACAATCCTCAACCCCATGGACCATAATGAAGGGGAGTGTTTCGTTTGGTTCTTGTATGCCTGTATTTCCACCAATATCACTATCCGATTAATACAGCCTTGAAGCAGAGCCAGCTTGCTCTAATATAATGCTTACCTGATCACACCCTGCATTCACCAGTTCCTGGAGCATCTGCCTATTAACTTCAACCGTTGCAGAAGTGGTGCCCAACTCATTAGCAAAGGGCAGCAAAGAATATCTGATTTCTCGCAGTGCTTTCTGGTAAGGCCCAAACTTGGTAACTGGTCTCATTTGCTGCTGCCTGGCTGCATCTTTCCCTACTGCAATTTTAGGGTCCAGAGAAGTTTCGCCTCCTGGTCCAACGGGCAATCCCTGGCTAGAAGATTTGGTAGGTTGCTTCAAACCTTCCCGGATCTCCTGCAATCTTTGTCTGCTGTTCCCAGAGTAAGTGGTAGCAGGAAAAGTCTTTGGCCTCATGGTTAATCCAGGTTTGTTTCAGCATAAATTCCAACTTCTTTTGCATAAAACCAAAGGGACATTCAACGCGGTTCTTCCTGAAGGTATCAGTTTGCTGCAAAACATAATCCCTTGATAGTAGTTCCAACATAAATGGTAAAACTGGAGAGGAGACTGTGTCACACTTCCGTATTCTCCGAAGTCCCCTGGTATGTCTATGACTCTACATAAGTCTCAAGGAGCAGGTGCCACTTTCAAGCTTCTTCAGTTCAGAGTTTTCAGAATTTCTGTACACAGAGGGGAACCCCGAAACTTCCATCTCGCTGCTATTTAGTATCTGGAAGAAAGCAGAACACAGATATAGTCATGCAGTTCTCTTCTTCTTTATCAAAAGAATTCTTCCCAAGAGTCAGTCTGGTATGTTATTATATTCCACATTGCTGCTTTGCTTGTGAAATCCAAAATGGTGAACAAAGATAAGATTAAGAGCATGCAGAATATGGAAATATGTCACAATTAAAACTGTCCAGGAAGTTTTATACTAAATCAATCCAACAATAAACAAAACACTTTCCCCAGAAGCTCTTAAAACTTTTTCCTGAAGAGCATTGGGCGTCTGGGAGATTCAATGAGGAGAGAGTTCTAGAGATTCAACTGTAAGTCACTTTGGGTTGCCCTGGGCAAGATAAAGCCACTAACAAATTTAATGCATAACAAAACAATAATAGAGGAAATGAGGTAAAAAAAACTGTACTCAGTGAACAGACTGCTAGTTCTGGATCAAGGAGTCAAAATATCCATGCAAGGCTGTGCCATGCAAGTTACTCTTAGTAGAGTGGATGGGAATATAAAAATTGGATTTATCTCATGTATGCTGCTCTGAGCTTTTTGGAGTAACAAATAATAATTGTCAGCATTTGGCAATGACAGGAGAACTTCCAGAATGGAATCACTGTGTTTACAAATGCGCGGGCGCGCACACACACACAATTTACAAGTTTTACTGAGAAACTTTAGAGCCCATCTCTAAGGTGTGCAGAGCAACAAAAAAAGCAAGAGGACTGCTGCACAACTGCACTGGAAAAACTGTGCCTCCATGATGACACACATTTACATGTTGTCCGTAGTGTGTTATCAGAAACACATGTGCACTTGGTAACATCCAACTTATGACGCTCTGAACAACTTGGGCCCCCAATTACCTCACAGGCCCCCTGATTCCTTACACTCCACCCTCAACCACTGAGGCTGTGGAGACATTACCAGTTATTCCACATTCAGTGTCCTCCCACGACCAATTTCTGAAGCCAGATACAGAAGACATTAGCCACAATCCATAGAGATCCTGCCATTTCTGTTGTACAGTGCCTTGTTACATTTCTTAGGGAAGTGAGGTTTATAAATATCTAAATAACAAACAAATAAATCTAAGAATGACGACTTATGCCATTTATGAGGAGACCTGGAATAGTCTCTGTCCATTATGGCCAAGAATTTTTATTGGTAAATAGAAACTGATATATTTAACTGAAAAGGCGGCTTCATTTACTTTTGCAGGAATGTGTATGCATTACTGGTGTGTTTGTGTGGATCTTAAAGCATACCATGGATTGTTTTAATAACGAGCATTTTATTATTGTGCTGGGCTTAATGTTCACATTGGTTTGTTGGTAAGGTATCGCAAGCCACTCTGGCAGAGTCTTAACTGGAAAAGGCAGCCTATATTATTTAAATTGTAATCTTGCCATTAGACGTGCTCAAGAATTCCAGTAAACATTCATGAGATTTTTCATTGATGCAGTAATTCGGGGTGGCGCAACTATGCCAGCTAAACTGTACCAGCCAAACTCTTGTTGCTTGAGTCAAAAGCAGGTGAAGGGAGGCACAAGGGGGAAACTTCAGAAGAGATGTGCCTGGGGTAATGGCAACGCTAAATCAATTTCTAATAATCTGGGTGGCCACTGAGAGGACAGGATGCTGAGCTACATGGGACATTGGCTTGATCCGGCAGGCTCCTGTGTTCTTATGGGCTTTGTCCCTGACCCTTCTTACACATAACAGACTGGTGCACATTTCAACACAAATATATTCACTCATTAAAAAGCAGCTCTGTGGGGGAATAAACTAAAGTTCCCAGGATTATTTGGGTATGTGAATGCGCTTTAAATATATGGTTTGTACCTAGCCTGAGTCTCTTTGCTCTTCTGGGGACAAATTAGCTACAAATAATATGTTTCTAGCTCAGTTGGTAGGTCTTAATTTCATGGTTGTGGGTTGGAGCTCCACGCTGGGCGAAAGAAGTAGTAGAAGAGTTTGGATTTGATATCCCGCTTTATCACTACCCGAAGGAGTCTCAAAGCGGCTAACATTCCCCTTTCCCTTCCTCTCCCACAACAAACACTCTGTGAGGTGAGTGGGGCTGAGAGACTTCAGAGAAGTGTGACTAGCCCAAGGTCACCCAGCAGCAGCTGCATGTGGAGGAGCGGAGAAGCGAACCCGGTTCACCAGATTACGAGTCCACTGCTCTTAACCACTACACCACACTGGCACTGCATTACAAAGGCTTTGGACCAGGTGGCCCTCATGGTCCCTTCCAACTCTGCAGTTTTATGATTCTGCTGTTTCTGAGCTCTCGTACAATTCCCATTCATTTCAACAGCACGCACATATGAGAATTTTCTAAATATTGTTTGCATTATTTACAGTGGGGAACCTTTTTTCCACTGGAGGGTCTCATTCCCTTCTAGATACCCTTCCAAGGGCCATATGCCAGTGGTAAAAAAAGGATAAGTAAAAGAGGATAAAGTAAAAAGAGGATAAGAAAAAATAGAACTTGATGTTGCCCAGCAGGCTCTGCAAGGTCCTGGGGAGAGTTCTGAGGACCAGACAGTGTGGGCTCATTTGATTCCTGAGGTTCCATTCCCCTAAATCCTAAACAAATGTACATAGAACTTTACTGCTTTCAATAAATTGTGCTTAGGATTTAGATTTTGATCACATTCCCTACTACCGAACTACTTTCTTTATAAAACAGGAAAAAGCAATCTCCAGAAATGGTGGGGGAGCAGGGAAGAGGGGGAGGAACAGAAGTATATACTGTAGATGAAAACTTGTGCCGAGGACAAGCCTTCCATCAACACAGAGGCAAAACTGGGTATAGCACACACAGCTGGTGCAAACAGTCCACATTCCTCTGGAGGAGAGCCCAAAACGGCATGATCAGCAGGGTAGGCGTGATAAAACTGTTCGTGGGTTTCTTCAATCTCCAGAGCCACATGCAAACAGACAGTCTTCGAGACGATGCCAACAGAGGCAGGGACGTGCCCCTATACAGAGGGCGATTGTCTATCCCCCATGCTTGGTATTTTGCGTCAGGGTTTTTACCGGCAGCAATGTATTTTCATTTTGTTAGTATTTTAGCTCCAATGAATTTATTTATTTATTTTTACTTCTTAGCTTAGGGTCCCCCCCAAAAAAAAATATATTTCTCAAAATATTTGGAGAGTATATGGAAAAAGAATCAAGGTGAAAGAAAAAAGAAGATTGAAAAAAGGGATTGAATTAACCTGAAGAGAGCATTTGTGATGTTCTGTTACGTTTCACTATGTTGCCGTTGTTTATTACTTGTAAGCCGCTTTGGGATTCATCTGAATGGAAAGTAGCACGGAAATAAAATGAATCAAATACCTACGGTGAATGAAAATAGCACAGCAACTAGAAACTTAACCCAGATTCAAAATCCAAACCAGATTCCACTGGGGCTTTACTATAAACCAAAAGCAAAGCTCACCACCAAAGAGCAAAGTGTCTCCCCATCAGCTTTTTACATTTACAAGAAGGTGCCAACTTCATCCATTCTTCCTTTGAAAAAGCAAATCAAGAAAAGTATCGCTGCTTACATTAAAGTGTGGGTTTTAATAACATGCAATTTTGATCCCCTTGGGGCCCCTCGAATATTTGATTTCTTATTTTTCAAACTGTTTCTCCTATTTGTTTTTTAATATTTCTTTTAAGGCTCATCAGCACAGGTTTTTGGGGGCCTTGTTGGGATATAGGCTGTTCTCCTTTCCCTGAATGGAATAACCAGGAACTGCAGGCTTTACAAAGGAATACTGATGCAGCTACTGAAATAATGCCATATCACACTCCTGTTATCTTTTCCTGGCCCACAACATTACAGATAGGGGTGCAGTAACCTTCAAGGAACAGGCAAATTCTCCTGAAAAGGTTCGTACTTGGGCTAGGATCCCAAAAGGTTGAGATGAGCAAGTGAGGGAACAGTAAACTTTGCAGATAATCTAAAGAAGAAACAGAAAGGAGAACCATGCATGTGGATGAAACTTTCATTTGCCACTGCAGCCATTGCTTTAGCTTCTGTTTAAAGAGCAGAACGGTTGCGTTTGACAGCGAGAAGAACCTGAAGTTGCAGAGAATGCACAACGCATTCTACAACGCATACATATTCCTTGCATCCTAGCTTCAATGTATATATCTCCACAGGCTGTTTTCCCACACTCATGCTTCAGACTGCAGCATTCAAACTGAACCATAAACTTGAGTTCTCACATAACTAGGAACGAGGGAACAAAGCAAAACCTAGACACCAACACTCCATCTGCATCTGTCGTGTGCCATGACCTCCTACATTTTCAGTGCAAACAGGCAACGAACAGCTATCAGTGAAACACTGCTAACTGCACTCATGCACTTTATGGCTAACAACGAAAGGGTCACATTCCTTAAAACAAGGCCTTTGTCCAGAATACAGATCACCTGCCCCTCACTTTTTTGAAAAGCATGTGCGGAGATGTTCAGAGTTGGCAAAACACTGGAACACTTCTCAGAACTGACACAAGCGACAGCATGGTTGTTTCTCACTGAGTGGAGGCTGCTCCATGTTCTGTGTAAGAAGGCTCACCATGCAATTCTATAGACTTTTGCCATCCCATAGCAAAATGCCTGAAAGTGGGGTTGCAACAGCACGGCAAACACATGTGCATTTTCAAAGAGATGCCACCTTGCTGCTTGTGTAAATCAGGCCATAGCAGTTTCCAAAGTCAGATTTTCCTGCAGCCAAATTTCTCAGGCACCTCAGAAATACCATAACCCAAGTTTCTAAAAGGAGTGTGCAAAACAGGATTAAGTAATTTTTCTTCCATCCAAGACCTCTGAGAGTGGGAGTAAAATATGGCTCTGCTTGGGAGAGGAGGCATATTTTGTCCAACTATGATTCCAGATTCCCGAGCAGTGAGATGAGACAAAGGGGAAAGTCCCCCTTCCTCTGCCAATAGCTGCAGGGATTTCAAGCACCGGAGAATATGAACAGATTATTCTGGTGCTCTATGCACTTTTACTCGAGCATAGATGAGCTATCTGTCAATCTTATTAGTCTAGACGTTAAGCTCTTCAGAGCAGTGACTCTCCCTCAAATTACACATCAAATTGCATGCACTGTCCTTGACACACAAATGAGCTCCAATATCATTTGGGTGTCTCCAAGCTTTAATAACTTATTTGCAGCAGATTAATATTGGGGAACAAAGAGGTAAATCCAGGCACATGACCTTCTCGCTTGGGGTGTGGAATTAAACACTGGATGTTTTACAATGGCCATAAAAAAGACTAGCACTCTTCTGCTTCTTACAACTCAGTGGACGTACTGTAAAGTTCTCGCTAGATTTCTGTGATGTGGAGTTATTGCATTTATCAAAGAATTCTGTCTATATGGTTCTATCACACACACACACACACACCAGCGATGGTCCTCTGGTGAACCATAGAAAAGTCCTACCACTTTTTTTGTACTAGCATCTTCTGCTCAAGAACAGCAGAGGTGATAAAAGGGGCAAGAGAAGTACTGCCTGATGCTACAGTATTATTATTATTATTACACCATCAGCATACAGCAAACAGAAAGCCAACCAAATAGTGCTATAGAGGAGATAGGCAGTGATAGGTGGGGAATTCAGTCTACCATGCTTGGGAATGAAGCATGGGTTGGTGAGCAATTGCAGCCCATCCCCAGAAAGGATAAAGTATTCAGTAAGGACTGTCTGCATGGGGAATTCTAGTTTCCGGTCCAACGCAAAACTGAAACACGCTGTGTGTAAAGGGAGATTTGCTTGTCTGTGGTGAATGTACAGATGATGACTAGGACACAGAACAGACAGATCCCATTGTTCGGGTTATGCAGAATAGGAAGAGACTGCTGGTCTTTGTTACCTGTCTGATCCACTTCCCTGGTTTAAAAAGGTGAGGCACATACATACCCCGGTGACTTCATTTCCACGTAGTTGCTCTTTTTCAACACCCTCAATCCCCATCTCCATCAATATGCCGTTCAATTGTGCAACACAGAAATGTTTTGCCAGACGAGTTACCCATGACACCAATTGCTCCTACGCTATACTCACTAGTATGCTAGACATGTGGAATAAGAAGAGGATTACACAATTCTCGTGAGAGCTCAGATGAAAAAGAGAAAAGCAAGAGCCCAGTTGTCCCAGCGTGACCTCAATATGTACAAACAAATGCAGAATCATGGGCTGAGAGCCATTCCCACATGTCCCTAAAGACATCCCATTTGGCCCAGGATAATCTGCCCACAGATGCAGCATATGCTCTTAACATGGAAACCCTGGAAATATCAGCTATATGCACCCCAAGCTATGCAACACAACATTGCAAACACAAATAAACCTGCAGTATAGAAATGCCTACACAAATTGCAGCTGTCAAAAGTTCCTTTATTACGGAACTTCACAGAGCATAATGAATCTCACTTTTTTAAAGAACAATTCAGCACTGCTTAATATCCCACATAATAACAACTGCTACAATTCTGCAAAACAACCAATTTATTTTTTTTGCTGAACAAACTGCTAATTGTGTAACTTTCAAGTTACGCAGAAATCTGCATAAAGAACAACTGAAACTGCGGAAGAATTAGCTTTCTTTATGCATTCTACCTAAGATAGTTATCATGGATTGAGCTTTCCTAGAGAGCCTTCACAAGAGATGAAAATGTTATCAGCAGCATTTTGCTTGTCTGTTTGAAGTGAGAACTCCCAGAGTGCTCTATAAGAATGATAAGAGTCCTCTGAAACTACTAACATCCTTGTAACTTGGGAGAAAAAGTGGTGGTGAAAGATATAAGGAAAGAAAATGATTGTCTGAAAATGCATCTGCCAGAAAGAAATAGACCCAAGCCATCAACTGCTTCCTACCACCCATGTCTCCATGGCTAGTCACCTGACCTGATGAAGCTAGGTCCCCCTTCAACTTCTAGCACACAGTGATGTCTCGCTCTCAAAAATCCGCAAAGGAACCTCTTCTCTGGTCCTCTCTCCTGCTAACTAATGTGGAATGGAAAGTAAAAGACTGTCAATTTTAAAGCCAAATTTCTCACAGCAATATCGGATTTACATCTGTGGTAGAAACTGCAGCAATAAAATGTCATTTGTGAAAATGTTCTAAGAGTGTAAGAAGAGCACCGCTGGCTCAGACCAAAGGCATATCTAGCCCTGCATTTTGCTCTCCCAATATCCAACCAGTTGCCCATAGGAACTCACAAGCAGGACATAAGCACAACAGCACTCTTGCTTGTGACCGCTAGCAATTGGTATTTGGAAGCATCCACAGTCACTATGACTAGTAGCCACCAAGAGCCTTATAGAATATGAATATGCCTCTTCCCCTTCTAAAGTCATCCGAATTGGTGGCCATCCATACATCTGGTTATAGCATTTTCTATGGCTCAGTTATATGCTGTGTGAGGAACTGCTTCCTTTGGCGCTATCCTGAATTTCCCTCCCACCCTTCAGCTTCACTGGATGACGGGGTGGGGAGTTCTAATATTATGAGGTAGAAAAAAAGAAGATATTTTGGCATCTGGCAGACCCCCAGAATGACAAAGGGCCCCCTCCACATCCAGGAATGCGTGAGGGAAGATCTACATCAGCAAAAGGAGGAGATAGATGGACATTGCGATGTGCTTCCGCTGTAGACCATGCCACCTGAGGCGACTGCCTCACCTGGTGAGCCCACCCCAACAGTGGAGTAGCGTGGGGGGTGCAGGGGGGGCCGGCCGCACCGGGCGCAACATCTGGGGGTTAGGGTTAGGGGGCGCAAATCCACAGGTTAGGGGGCGCAAATTACTTGCCTTGCCCCGGGTGCTGACAACCCACGCTACGCCGCTGCACCCCAAAGAAAAACATCTCTAGCCACTTTTCCCCAAACCATGCACAAGATTCTCCTGTGAAGGCCCAGGAGCAATGAAAACGTTGGAGTTCTGCTTTGGCGCTGAAAGCGAGCTCCAGCCTTTCCCCGCTTCAAACTTCAGCCCCAGTCGCGCCCCCCAAGCCCATACTGAGGAGAGGTGGCAGGGCGCTTCTCCAAGACTGAGGGGCCGGGGTTGGGAAAGCAAGGAAGGAAGGTCCTGGCTGGGCTCAGCTGTCACACGGCCACCAATATCTCCTCCAAAGCGGGTGAGGAGAAGCCGGGAAGGCGAGGCCCGGGCATAAGGGATGGGCGGCGGAGGCAACCGCTCCAAGATTTCCCCCGGCCCAGAACTGGGACTCGAGCAAGCGGCCGAGGCGCCACTCCCCTCCGCGCAGCGCCGTCCGACTTCCAAGGGCTGGGAAGAAAGTTTGCTGGTTTCTTCCGGCCGGGGAGCCGCGAGAGGCCTCGAGCGAAAACAGAGGGAGCGCCGCGCTGTAGCAGAGGGCGAGCGCGACAGCGGCCGGGCGCACACAGGCTCACGGCGACTCCCCCCGCCGCCGCCGCCGCGCCCGTGCAAAGGCCTCTCTGGAAAAAGGCTTGAAGTGGAAGCGCGATCCTCCCCCTTTCCTCCTCGCTTCCACAGCCCACGGGAGGTGTGGCGCTGGGCAAGAGGAAGAGGCGAAGGTCGCTCGGCCGCTCCAGCAGCCGGGAGGTTGCAATCCCGAGCACGCCACGGGGTTCTGGAGCGCCAAGCCCCGCGGAACTTCCGAGGAATCGAGCACAGGACCGGGCAGGAAAGCCCCGTCTCTTGTCCCTTCCAGGCCACATCCTCAAAAAAAGAAGAAAATAACCACGCTCTTGCGCGCCGCACGGCTTAATCCGAAATAATAATTAGAATGAAACCCGGACTCGCGCGGCGAATTAGAAATGGCCCTGTTCTACACCGAAAGGACACAACAAAATCCCACATTTGATTTTATTTTATTTTAAGGCGCGGACGCGCACACGCCCCTCCCCTGCGTAAAGGTTGACTTGGACCTTAAGACTTGCCACGGGTTAAAATATTGCCCATCTTGTTCCGCATCTCTCCCGACCGTCCCTTTACCACGGAAGAAGCCCCATTCGCCTGTAGAAATGAACACGCCGCCGTCGGCTCAACTGCCCGAGCCACCTCTCCCTGGACGAGCTAACGCTACACACGCGAATGGGCTTACCTGGGAGTGTAAACGCGCCCATAGGGGACCGTGTGGAAACGCTTACAGGGCAACTGGCTCCACCAGCGGTTGACACCACGGCCAGTTCAGCCCCTAAATCCAGATACAAGGGCACGTCAAGTAATCCAGAACTCGCTCGCTCTTCCTCTTCTGCATGCTGCGCAACACCCTCTAAAAACGTTAAGATTTAGCCGACGAGGCCCCCCTGGTCAGCAACTAGCGCTCCACTTAGCAAAGCAAAGGGGAAGCGGCGGGCCAGAATCCCAACCCTCCCTCGGCTTGCCAGCAAATCCTGTTGCCACAGATACCACTTTCTCCACCCCAGCCGCCTCTGGGGCTGCCGGCAGCCACCATCCAGCGCGGGGATTTGGTCCCGAGCAGCCTTGAAAACGGGAAGATGCTTTCGCGGGCCGCCTTCCTCCGTCGAGCCCCCGAGGTCTGGGCCCACAGGGCTCCCTCCTTACAACCGCATCTTCGCCCAGCCCTGGCTTTGCTGGCTTGCCAAGCCCTCCCCCCCCCCGCACGGCCCGTGTCCTTAGCACACGCCGTCGAGTAGGCGGCCACTTTCCGCTTCTTGGCCAAAGCAGCTGCCCTCCGCCGCTCCCTCGGAGGAACTCCTCCGCTCTCCTTCCAAGAAGAGCCGCTCTCCTCCGCCGATTGCCCAGCTCCCTCCCGGCCTCTTTCCCTTCCCGGAATAATAAATCGCGTCGCATGGATGCCTGTTTCTTTTTCTTTTAAAGAACAACTTCAGGATTCCCCCGGGAAAGCCGCCCCCTCTAAAATCCCTGCGCAACTTCTGCAAAAATCCCCTTTAAAGAGAGGAGGAGCCAGAAAGCTGCGAAGTAACGCCGAACGGGGCGGGAGGGGCAGGTGGAAGGGCTCAGCCTGCTCCACCAGAGGGAAGCCCCCTTGCCCCACCCCTCCAACAACCCCCTTACCGTCTTGGTCGAGCGGGGAAGGGGGTTCCCCGCACGCAGCCGCCTCCCTCTCTCGGTGCCCGCGGGAGAATCAGGCGGCCGCCGCCGTGACTCCTCTCCGCTGCCTCCTGCCGCTGCCTCGACTGCTGCCGCCGCCCCCAGCGCTCCGCTCCGTCTCCATTCTTCCCTTTCCCCCTTTCGGGCTCCGAATGCGGCGGCGGCCGGGCACAGTTGGGACATTCGCTACATTGTTAGCATTCCACTCGTGCCACGTGACCCGGGCTCCGGCGTCATTCCGCCTCCCTCCCCTTCAGCATTCCAGCGGGGGAAGAAAAGGGGCGGGGCGCGGCGGGGCCCTGCTCGTCAAGCGCGGGATGGGCGGGGCCCCGATGGACGTCCCGCGCCTCGGCTGCCGCGCTCTTGTTCGCACGATCCCGGCTGCGCTGATAAATAGCTCGTTAAAGAAGCGGCTTGGGACCTGTTGCGGGTCTGCTTGGGTCGCGAGTCGTTATTAAGCCATGTTGGTTACCGGGATAACAGTGGTAATAATAATTGTTGCTGTTTTGCAAAGTTTTTTTTAAAATAAAAATTAACTCCATTTTATAATGATGGCTATAGAATTGTAGAGTTGGAAGGGACTACGATCCCGCTGCAATGCAGGACTCATTTGCCCTGCGGAAAGAAAGAGGGAGGATAGTTAAAACAACATGAAAAATAA
This sequence comes from Podarcis erhardii, assembly GCF_964252035.2. NCBI lineage: Eukaryota > Metazoa > Chordata > Lepidosauria > Squamata > Lacertidae > Podarcis > Podarcis erhardii. The sequence continues at coordinate 25,278,727 of NC_138508.1, forward strand.
AAGATGAAAAACAACACAATAGGCGCATTGAATCAGTAGTTGCACTGAGTTAAACTATCAAAGTCCAAGTAAAGGCAATCAACCTTCTCAGATCATCAACTATTGTTCCAGATTTGCCAGGCTTGTGAGGAGAGTTGTCTTGAAAATGATGGTTCCACTGTATATATCCCCAAAGGAATGCCAAATCGTATAAAAAGTGGCTGTAGGTTCTGGTCCTTGCCAAAATCTCAAATTATTTTCTCCATAATAGCTATATTCCAGAGTGAGCAGTACCAAGCATCCAGTGTAAGATTTGGGACTGTTTTCCATTGAGTTGCAATGACTATTCATATTTAAGACCAATTCTTTTGACAATACATTATATATTTACATTGGTATCATCAAAAATATTCAGAAACATTAATGTTGCTTACCAGTACAGTGGTACCTCGGGTTAAGTACTTAATTCATTCTGGAGGTCTGTTCTTAACCTGAAACTGTTCTTAACCTGAAGGACCACTTTAGTTAATGGGGCCTCCCGCTGCTGCCATACCACCGCCGCACAATTTCCGTTCTCATCCTGAAGCAAAGTTCTTAACCCGAGGTGCTTTTTCTGGGTTAGCAGAGTCTGTAACCTGAAGTGTATGTAACCTGAAGCGTATGTAACCCGAGGTACCACTGTATAATTATTAAGGTTGCAATTCCAGGAAAGGGGGAAGCTGCCTTATTCTGGGTCAGATCAATGGTCACAGTACAGCTCAGTATCATTTTTTAGCAGTGGCTACAACCCCCATCATCCTTGATCATTGGCTTTGCTGGCTGGAGCTGATGGGAGCTGGGATCCAACAGCTGGAGGGAAACAGGTTCCCCATCACTGAACTAAGACATACATAGCATGGAGCTTACCTATAGACTGCCGGATTGTATTACAGTCCCTCACTGTGTGTAAATACAACAAAGTCATACCCAGGGTAAAGCTTAAGTCTGTTGATTTCAGTGGGCCTATTCTGGGTTTGACATTGTTGGATACAACCCTACAGCCCTAATACTTATAATATAGATATTCCAAACTGCCTAAATATTCCAAACTGCCATGTTCCATAAAAAAGTGAATCCACAAACAGAATATGTTTGGTATTTCAACTGTGCTGCCAGTTACATAAGTATTCATTTTAAGCTTCAAGTGGTGTCAATGAAAATACCGTATTTTTCGCTCTATAAGACACACCAGACCACAAGACGTACCTAGTTTTTGGAGGAGGAAAACAAGAAAAAAAATATTCTGAATCTCAGAAGCCAGAACATCAAGAGGGATCGCTGCGCAGTGAAAGCAGCAATCCCTCTTGCTTTCTGGCTTCTGGGATAGCTGCACAGCCTGCATTCACCCCAAAAGATGCACACACATTTCCCCTTACTTTTTAGGAGGGAAAAAGTGAGTCTTATAGAGCAAAAAATACGGCAATTTATTAAGGAATTGAAAGGAAACCCCATCTTGGAAGAGAGCAAGAAAACCATTAGGTTCTCAGAAAATTCCAGGGCTGAAAGAATGTGGTGGGGTGAAGCAGTTCATTTTGTAATGATCAAATACCTGCAATTTAAGCAATGCTGCACATCTTCATTTTTCAAATTATTGCAGCAATTAACCCACGAAGCATCGCAGTGTGCTTGCTTAAATATGAATATTGCTCAGTGGTGTTTTCTTTGGATTACAAAGGGCACCTAAAAATAGTAGTACATACATGAACTGAAAATATCTCTGGTAACAAAATATATTTCTGATGTAAGCTTGTGTGCTATACTGTCCTGGACTAGGACCAGGGAGACTCGAGTTCAGATCTTCATCTGCCATGAAGAGTTTCTCCTCTTAGCCTAACCTACCGCACAGGATTCTTGTAAGAGTTAAATAGAACTCAGTGAGGCTTACTTTTGAGTAAACACTGTCAGATTGCAAACAGTGGAGCTTAACTTCTGAGTAGACATGCATGGGGCTGTGTAGTATCGTGTAGAATTTATTTTTAACACCACACAGTGATTAAATTTGTACTCCCGTTGATTTACACCAGTGTTTTTCAGACTCCAGACACTCCTCCCCCAAAATAAAACAGCAGACATGTTATAGTGCAAGAGTAATTCCTAGCTGTGGCTGTGCCATGGGACAAGCGCATTCATTAAGGCTGCAGTACTGTATATACACAGGGACGCGGGTGGCGCTGTGGGTTAAACCACTGAGCCTAGGACCTGCCGATCAGAAGGTCGGCGGTTTGAATCCCCGCGACGGGGTGAGTTCCTGTTGCTCAGTCCCTGCTCCTGCCAACCTAGCAGTTCGAAAGCACGTCAAAGTGCAACTAGATAAATAGGTACCGCTCCAGCGGGAAGGTAAACAGTTTTTCCGTGTGCTGCTCTGGTTCACCAGAAGCGGCTTAGTCATGCTGGACACGACCCGGAAGCTGTATGCCGGCTCCCTCAGCCAATAAAGCGAGATGAGTGCCGCGACCCCAGAGTCGGTCACAACTGGACCCAATGGTCAGGGGTCCCTTTACCTTTACCTTTACTGTATTTGTTGTTTAGTCGTGTCCGACTCTTCGTGACCCTATGGACCAGAGCACGCCAGGCACTTCTGTCTTCCTTTACTGTATATACACACTTAACCTGAGAATAAGCTCCATTGAACTTACTGTGTCTTCTGGATAGGCATAGATAGGATTGCAATGCAAATAATGAAAGAGGCCAAAATACCCACCTGTGGAGGCTGTCCCCAGAGACCAGTGATGCCTTTACTTGCATATGCATCTCGGAGTTATCGCTGCTTCACTCCTCATCAGATTCAGCAGCAGCACAGGACAGCACCTCTATACTACAACACTCTGAATATGTGCAGTTTTGAACACTAACTGGAACCATAGCTCCATCATGACCAGAGGGATTAAAATGGCATGTTTACTTCAGCCTAGGTGCTGATATCAAGCTTGTTTGCTGCTGCCTCCAACACCTGCCGCTCTCCAGGTGGTCATTTTGTGGGTGGGGGGAGGTCCCTTGGGCTGCAAAGTCCTGGACTTCAGCCCCGAGGTTCACCCATCATGAAAACCTTTGCACAAAACAAAAGCCTGAGACTGGGCTGTGTGTGAGAGAGACCAAAAGTGCTAACTATAAACCAATGAGAAGGTGCACAGGCACTCCTCCAGGCACAACAAGAATTCTGGGAATGCTAACTATAAATCAGCTCACAGGTATTTCACCATTGTTGTCTAATCCTGTTGTTCGGGGAAAGAATGTGAGATTTTCAGAATGACCTCTGAATAGATCGAGGATTGGCATTTGTTTACTAGCAAAGGCCGCTTCGGAAATGTACCGTGAGGAAGGCTGCAAAAATGTTACCTCGCTGTGCTCCCGGCGTTCTGGCATGCTCCGGACCAGGGTGGGGGAAACTATTTTCAACCTGCATTCCCTCAAAGGCAACCTTCCATGGGCCATTTGCCAGAGGCAAAAATGGCTGGAGCAGTGGTTGTGGTCCTTTGTTGTTGTTTAGTCGTTTAGTCGTGTCCGACTCTTCGTGACCCCATGGACCAGAGTACGCCAGGCACTCCTGTCTTCCACTGCCTCCCGCAGTTTGGTCAAACTCATGCTGGTAGCTTCAAGAACACTGTCCAACCATCTCGTCCTCTGTCGTCCCCTTCTTCTTGTGCCCTCAATCTTTCCCAACATCAGGGTCTTTTCCAGGGAGTCTTCTCTTCTCATGAGGTGGCCAAGGTATTGGAGCCTCAGCTTCACGTGATCCACCTGGAGCAGGAACTGGCAAGCCACTCCAGTATCCCTGCCAAGAAAACTCCATGGACAAAGAAAACAGTTCTGGCCCTTACCTTTGTACAATCCAGGCATGCAAGCGGGATGTTTCTGCAGCCCCACACTGATCTTCACCCTCCATCCAGTCTTGCAAAAGGCATTAGCGCAACACAAGGGCACATTTCAGCAAAGCAAAAGTGCTCAAGGCGTGGGGCAGGAGGACCAGTGAGGGTTGTGGCTTGCAGAGTTGACGTGGCCTGGGAGAGTGCAGAGGGGCAGGAAGAGAGGCCCGGAGGACTGCATTTGACCTGAGGTTCCCCACTCCTGCTCTGGACCCAGGGTGGTGCTATGCAGATAGGAGCTGATGGCTGTAACTGGATTCTGTGGGGCAAAGTAAGCAGGAGGATGCAAGTGGGAAAGGCAGACTTTTCGCTCCAAAGACTAGCGCCACCAGAGACACGGGTCAGCATTAGTCACCCCACCCGGGTGCCGTCTCTAAGTTTAGCACATATAGCTGAGATCTTAGAATTGGAAGAGTAGGAAGGCACCCTAAGGGTCAATCTAGTCCGACCCCCTGCATTGCAGGGAGGCTGACATCTATTCCAGGGGGTAGGGGACAGCAAAGTGTTACAATGGGAGCAAATCCTGCCCACTTGGCCTCTACCAGCAGAGACCCCATGGAGTGCGCGCTGAAATTCTATGAGCCTGCAGGAAGTAGTTAGGATGGTGATCTCCACTCAGTTGCACAAAGTGGTTGTGATGATGACCCCCACTGTGGCCCGTTCAAAATGAGCAGCAAGGAAGGCCATAGAAAGGCTAGACCCAAGTCAAAGGCCCCTAGCCAGAACTTGTCTACCAAGTAACCCAAACAGGGATCTAGAGAGGCCTCTGCTCTTGAGTATGGGGTCCCAAGCAGCCAACTGCCTCCTTGCCTGGGGCCCCATCTCAGTACAGGTAATGAGCCAAGAGGGACGTAATGAAGAAGAGGAAACCGTAAGGTTCTAGGCCAACATTGAAGTTCAACATTATCCAGGAAAGAGGCAGTGCTGGAGTATGAGCACCTCAGCTAAGAAGGCTTCACTTGGAGATCAAACTTTGTTGGAACAAATGAATCTGTCCCCCCAATAAACATTCCTAGAGTAAGTAAAAGAGTGTTGCTTTATGCAACAACTACGGCTAGAGTATTAATTGCCAAGTATTGGAAAGGGGATGTGATACCAACTAAGGAAGAGTGGCAAAAGCAATAGTGCGAAAACATTGAATTAGCCAAAATGACAGAAGCAATAAGAAATCACTCAAGTTTAAAGGTGAAAAAAAAACCAGGATTGTTTTAAAAGTTATATGTGTAAACATGGTTCCCAAATCCAAACGGGTGTGCCTAGAATAAATTTCACAAAATAAAAGACAATCAGGGGAGATATCTTATACAAAGAAAAGATGCCAACCTAGCAGTTCGAAAGCACGTCAAAGTGCAAGTCCGGTGGGAAAGTAAACGGTGTTTCCGTGCGCTGCTCTTGTTCACCAGAAGCGGCTTAGTCATGCTGGCCACATGACCCGGAAGCTGTACTCCGGCTCCCTTGGCCAATAAAGCGAGATGAGCGCCACAACCTCAGAGTTGGTCACGGCTGGACCTAATGGTCCTTTACCTTTTTTTATATGAGAACACAGTACAAAAGAAAATGAAATAAAGAGAAAAGATGAAGCTGTTAAGAGGTAGGGGAAAGTCAATTATAATATAGAGTAGATTAATATGTATAGAAGAATAAGTAGATTATGTATGTAAATGTAAAAGGAAAAGATGATGTTTACCTGTTAATTTTAAATTGCAATAATAATCATTTTTTAAAAAAAAATATATGTCCCCTGCACATTCAGTTCTCCCTTGAGAGGTCCCTTAGATAGAGCTGGAGAATCTGTAGTCCTCCTGATGTTGCTGGACTACAGTTTCCTCCATCCCTGATCATTGTCCGTGCTGATGGTGGCTTTGTGTGCTACTCTCAGGTGAGCATTCATAGGATTCCCAGGTGTGTATAGGACTGTAAGCTGTAATCTTATCCACACTGCACCGGAGAGTAAATGTGGGACTTTGGTAAAGGTATTCACTGCACATGGTATGTGTAGGTGTGACTGGTCCCTTGTACAATGCCTACTAATTAAGTGGTTTCTAGTGTTATACAATTAGCAGCATATGCTTTCATTTTAAAGTGCTTCCGATGTGTATGGATTTTTGGTGTCATTATCATACTATTGTTTGCTGCTTATAGTCTTCTGAAGCTCAAGGATTTGTATACCCATTCTGAACTTCCTTCCCACACCAGTCAGTTTTTAGCTTCTCTCAAGGATATTTACTTGCTTTGAAAAGCTCTGCAGCAGTCTTGGCTTTATTTTACATTTTTAGCCCTTTTCCTTTTCAGTCTCTGCTGTGTGTGCTATAATTTGATGCTGAGTGGGATCTTATGACTCATAAAATCCAGGTTGGAGAACACAGACCTGGAGTCTTCCAGTTGCCATTTATTCTGCCCGCTAGCGTGGGCAAAAGTTTTACAAAAACAAAACCACCAAAAGTAGCTGTGGCCCAAATGACAAGTATCAATCAACAGGGGGAAGCTGTAAACAGCCTTACTAGAAAAATTAACCAATAAACTGAAACTGACACGGGGACAAATAGAAGAAGACGCCTTCACCCCTATATGGCTCCCCTTTATCACACACACAGCCCAACAAGACAATGACAAAAATCTACCAACAGCATACAAATCAATATGGATAACCTGATCCAAAACACCCACCCACCCCACTCACACATGAAAACAAAGACCACCACATCCAATCACAAACAAACAACCACACCCCAGGCCAACCCCAACCTCACCACCAAAGGAACACGTGAACAGCAGAGAACCTGCACAAGCAACGCTGACACAAAACCCCACATATATTAAGTAAAATAGAAACATCACCACCTGACCCCACCCCCACTCATCTTTCCTCCCACTCCACCGCTTTCCCCCTATTCTTCCTAATGTCTCAACAAATGAAGCCGATTTGTAAAAAAAAAAAAAAAAAAGTTACATAGAAAAAGAATACAAGAGAGAGACATTGCCCATACCTTTGTAAATCAAGAACATCTTTAATAAAAATACATTTAAAAACACACACAGGGGGAAGCTGTTTTACTACAGCAGGGATGGAGAATGTGTGACCTTCCAGATGTTTTTGGACTACAAGTCATCATCCCTGACCATCAGTTAGGCTGGCTGGGGCTGATGGGAATCCAACAACTTAGAGGGTCATAGGTTGGCCACTCCTACCCAGTCAGATAATTTATCCATCCAGCACAGCACTGTTCATTCTGATTGCCAGAGGGTCTAAAGGGTCTCTGGCAGAGGCTTTTCATTACACCTTTTAAATTAAGATGCCAGGGATTGAACCTGGGAATTTCTGCATGGAAAGTGAATACCCTTCTACTTTGCTAAAACAAATAGATTGGTTTACAGCAGCAGCAGCTCTTCCTCTTGTGATTTTTCATGGGGTGGGTCAAACAGTTCCTGATTCTCCCCATTCTAGCTCTCTTCTTTTGTCAACATATTTAGAGGGACACAGGGGAGGTCCTCCCAAATCTACAGAGACATACTTGCCAGTTGTGTAGCATTTAGAGGACCCTAGAATGTTTGATGGGGTGGGTGGTATTTCTGCAACCTTGGGCAGAACTATACCGTGCAAAAAACAGAAGGCCCATGTCAAATTCCCTCCTGTATTACTGCAAGGTGGAATACAATTTGCGTCCTCATCACACTGAGCATTCTGCCAGTGGCACTCAGTGATGCAGGGCAGGTAGAAACACACTTAGTAATGACATCAGAACATCAAGTAAATTGAACCACACTTTACGGAGGAGGAAAACTGCCTTTTTCCAACAGCAACCCTGTTTTTCTTTCACTGTTTTGTTCCTATCCTTAGAATGAGACCTTCCGTTAAACGAGCACAACTATTTTTTTTACCTCCTCTGATAAATTCATCCCTTAAATCAGGGGTGGAGCGCCTCATTCCTCAACCCTGGGGCGATGGGGGAACAAAGCAGATGGAGCCATACACAAAAGTGTGTGGAACAATGAATGCAAATTTTATCTTTTAACTGGTGGGCAAATTTCTACACACCCCTCTATCCTCCCTTCAAGCAAGAGTCATTATCAGTGTTCAAGGATATTCCAGCCAAGCAAAAACACTCAAGGTGGGTGAGATGCAAGGTCAGCCAGCGAGTGGGCATGGCCTGGGAACAATGCCAAGGGCCAGGCAGAGAGGTCTGGGGGAAGACATCCCCCCTCCAGGCCTGAGGTTCCCCATCCCTGTCTTAAACCTTCAAAAACTATTTTTTCACTGCATTCAGCTTGCTTCTCCCTCTCTTGTTCATTTGGGTGGAAGGCCCAATTTTAACATACACGCTTATTGATGCTGTTGTGACCATTTATATCCTGAGTGCCTTAAGAAAGGCAGTAACAGCTCTCATATAGCTGTTCTGTTCTGCACGCGTAAGACTGGAACAAGCAAATAGGTTTTTATGTGCGTCACACAGTGGAAAGCGACAGCCTGTGTTTGCTCTCTAATTAAAACTCTTGAATGGCTTTATCTTGTAGAGTGTGAAAGGGAGAGGAAGGGAAGCACCACAACATCCCTGTCTTGAATCCCTGCCTTAAAAGCAGCTCAATAAAGATTTTATAGAAAATCTGTTGCTAGACTATAAAAAATATAGAGAGTAGGTAGAGATGTGAAAGTCCAGAATAAGCTAGGATAATGAGGGGAGGCAGGTCCCCCTCCAATTTTTAAGGAAACAAAAAACAAAAAAAACCCCACCCTGCCTGGGCTTTCACACCCCTCACCTAGTAAAAATGAAGGTCAAAGCACATGGCTGTCTCTCAGTTATAGGCCAAGTATTTCTGTGCTGTTCCCAGTTGCCCAGTGCTTGGAGGGAAGGGGGAACTGAAGAAAGAAAAATCCCCTCCCTCCCCATTCTTTACCAAACGGAGAAGAAATAAGGTTTGAAAATGAAGGTTAAAATAAGTTAAAGTATGGGTGTGATCTTGTCATGCAACATGAAGCTATTTACTACGCAAACATTTGCTCACCTGCTTTTCATCAAGAAGGGTAGGCTACATGGGAGCGATGCTGTTTGACCTGGTAGCAGGTAAGTGAGGTAAGTGAGATAAACAGAGCAAGGGAATTCATGCTCGGATCCAACACAAATGCAACCCTCTAGAAAACATCACTGGCTTTAGCACTGTGTCCCAGATCCTGTACAGAAGTAGCATAGACCTTGCTACAGAGGTTTGCAATCTATTCCAGGAAAGATAAATCAGGCAATAACAGGGATTACAGGTTGGTGAGTGAGCCGGTGGGTGATTTGTAGATATTTTTCAGCACAGTAACTTATTATTTTTTTTATTTACTGGTTTTAAGCAAAATCATAAGACCTGAAAAACTAGGAGGAAAAGTTATCTCATAGTAGTGGTAACACTTTTTCCTTTAAAATGGCTGTGTGCCCTTGAGACCCAGTTATCACACAGTTGGGGCTGTATTTTTGGGAAACGGGAGCCACTCAGGGATTTCAGCTCAGCATCAGTTTATTATCTATGCTCTGGCAAGGCAGGGCATTCTGGCCAGAGCAGCAGCCCTTGTGTAACAGAAAGGCACTCCAAGCAAGGCACATCTGCATACAGAAAACAAAGCTTTGTTTTACCTTTGTCTGACTCATGGTTACTGATTGACCCAGGTGAGTGTGGTTGTTCCAAGATGAGATGGCACAAGATATTATTGTGCCTGAAGGGGAAAATCCAAGTGGCTGCCTTTCCTAGAGGTAAAAAGAAGTTAATAATTATAATAAATATGGCAATTTATGTTTTTTAACGGTACCGCCAAAATCTGCCACCTGCAACATGTTCAAATGTGTTTGTTACTTCTGTAGAAGTAAGTGAGAAGGAATTGAATTGCAGGGGGTGAATTGAATAAGCGTGTTCAAGGAAGTGCCAAAGGTAGCATGGCAAATTGAGATGATTTGATGGTTTCCTGCTGGCAAGGGTCATTTTCAGAGCAGATAGTGATTCTGAGTAGTTTAAACCAAATTGGAGAAGGGTCCTTGGTTATAAAAGGAACGAGGGTGGCACTGTGGGTTAAACCACAGAGCCTAGGACTTGCCGATCAGAAGGTCGGTGGTTCGAATCCCCGCCATGGGGTGAGCTCCCGTTGCTTGGTCCCTGCTCCTGCCAACCTAGCAGTTCGAAAGCACATCAAAGTGCAAGTAGATAAATAGGTACCGCTCTGGTGGGAAGGTAAACGGCGTTTCCGTGCGTTGCTCTGGTTCGCCAGAAGCGGCTTAGTCATGCTGGCCACATGATCTGGAAACTGTACGCCGGCTCCCTTGGCCAATAAAGCGAGATGAGCGCCGCAACCCCAGAGTCGGCCACGACTGGACCTAATTGTCAGGGGTCCCTTTACCTTTACCTTGGTTATAGCATTTACAAGGTAGGCAGAAGGCCTCCTAAACTGGAGTACGGAGTTAAAAATGGAACCTGACAGATGTACCTACCAGGGGTAGGGAACTGTTTGGAGACAGTGGGCGACCTTCCCTTCTGGACAACCTTCTGTGGGGGTCGAGGGGGGCACATGGGTGGGGCCAGAGACACCTAATGTAAATTTCATCTTTATACAATAGGTTGGTTTTGCAAACACTCAGATGCCTCTGTCTAGCCTCCATTCAGGCAAGAAGCATAATTCAGAGTTCAATAACAAAGGTGGGCAAAAAAAAACTCAAGGAGGTTGAAAAATAGTGCCAGTGAGAGGTGTGACTTGGTTTTGAGAGGTCACATTTCAACCCCTTGGCTTGTGGTTTTGCGGCACTGGCCTAGAGGATAACACAGGGAACTGGCTCTAAGAAAAGCATCACAAGTTAGTAGAGAAACACTGCTAGAGATAAAGAGAACCCCAGAAATAGTGCTCAGTTTAGTATCATACCACACAGTATCTAAGTAAGGAAGATGCAGCTTGTCTGTTAATGGTACACTTCCAGCTCCTCTGCCGTCTATTTCAGTAGCTCATGATGCATTTCCAAGTGAAAGGCTGTTACAGTACTGTGTTTCTTTTGCTGTGTGTGTTTTTATTCATGTTCGCTTCACCACTGTTGTCTTTCACTGGCAAGCAAAAATCCATAGCAGAAACTGTACAGGGAAGCAAAATGTCACAGTCCGTCTGCAGCAGAAACTCTCTTGCACTTGGAGGGGGAGGGGTGTGCCTTCGTGAGACAGGATGCAGGCAGAATGACCTCCATTCCTGAAGAGGGTGGTCCTGAAAGGTCAGGGCTCTACTTGACAGAGTGGTAATGTGAAAGGAAGCTAGCTCAAAGCACAGTTTCATAACTCTTGGTCTTGGAATGAATTCAGTCAGCTCCCAAGCATTAGTCACTCACTGATTTCTATGAAAACATTAAGGTTTGTTACAAAAACCCTCCAGCCAAATATTTACAACAGAATAATTATTTTCCTCCTGGGTTTCAGGAAAAATGGAAGCATGACTTTCAATGACTATTTTACAGGAATTAATATATGCACACATAGTCAGTGAATCTTATTACTGTGTTCTTCCTTTCCCCACGGAAATGTCCCCATAAGGCAAGGAACTCCCACAATTCTTCTATGTTCTATGCCACGTGCGCCTCTTGTGATGAAATAAAACCACAGCTGTGGAAAGACGATATATATTTTTCAGTGGAAGGATTTCATGACTGCATCCTTATTCTCCCATGCAGAAGTACGTGAAAGCATTAGACCAGGGGTTCCCAAATTGTGGTCCACAAGGTTCATTCAGGTGGTCCAGGGCACACTTGTGGATTTGTGGTTGAAAACAGGCGACGACACATCCCTCATTCTATAGTCGTACTCCTTTTTCTTTTTTAATGGTATCTGTATGGCTTCTTTTATTTCTTATACTGTATTGTAATTTGAATTCTATTTCTTTACAAAATACAGTATAGAAAAAAATAAAAATAAAAGCATCAACAAATAGAGTTTAAAATCATACAGCATATAGCACAGGGTATCACAATCACTGCAGTGGGCAGAAATACACTAAGTGGTCTGCCAAGACCTTCAGCATTTTTCAATAGGACTGGGGTGTATGTGGGAGTTTGCAAACTACTGCAATAGACAGATTTCTAAGCTCAAAGCTATTGCTGGTGCCAGAGTTTAGCTTGGTTTGTTAGTTGTGGGGGCCCTCCTGACAGGAGCCAGAACTGCCACCTTAGTTCTCTTTTTAATTAATTATCAAAATTTACATACTGTTGATTGTAATAAAGCCTCAAACTGGTTTACAATAAATATTAAAATTATCAGTAAAAACTATTGAGAACAATTAAAATTAACAGTTAAAAATATTAAAATGTTTCTGTGTGGATCAATAAATTGAGCTCTGAGTGATTTATATGGAAGCTTAAGAGTAGAGTTGCTTCATTCAGGCTGCATTGCTAGGCACATTTACCTGGGCGTATGCCTCACTGAACACAGTGGGTCTTGTTTATGGGTAAACATACATAAGAAAGCATTGCTGTCAGTGACTTAAGGCATTTGCTGGCAGAAAGACAAGCATTAAAATAACAGTAAATACTTTAACCTCACACAGCAGCAGCCCTTCTGGTTGATTACAAGTCCATTTTGGCTGTCTAAAATAAAGCAGGTCACCCAGTTAACTCAGAATGACCAGAAGACCTCACTGTGATGGCAGCAAGAAATAAAAAGCTTGACACTGGTGGGGCACTGCCCCATATGCCCTAATGAACAAGCCTCCATGGATCAAACAGATTTAGGGCTGATTCTGTCCCACCCCTGGAATGCCCAGTTTCAGGGCTTAACACTAGTTAATGCCAGCAGTAGATCTATGCCCAAAGGATTTCACACAAGCACAGTGGGGGTCTCCATGGTGGACAAAGAGCTCTGGCAAAGCTTTTCTCCTCTACCCCTTCCCAACCTATACAGGAAAGAATTACTGTGTTATTCTATTCTAGAATTTTATAATTCCTCATTTAAATACATCCAATGCTGCTGAATTCCACAAGGCAGCCCCAGATACAACACATTACCAGAGTATAGACAACAGAAGTTAGGCTACCCCTGGCCAGATAGGGGCGTAGTGGGCCACTTATGCAAGGCACTCCAGCCACCGAGGCCACTTGACCGTCAAAGGACAGCAATGAATCCACAAGTACCCCCAAGCTACATACCTGCTCCTTCCTGTGGGAGTGCAACCTCATCAAGAGCAGGTCACATCCCATCCATTCTAGTCCTTGACCACCCACAAAGAGTGCTTCGGTCTTCTCCTGTCTGAGCTTCAGTTTGTTGGCTCTCATCCAGTCCATTACCAAGGAAAGACAAATGGTCCACTGCTACACCTGCAGATGTAAAGGAGATGCAGAGCTTTTATCATATCCTTTTTCAAAATGGGGGGAAATGAAACAGTACATGGAGCGACACCAAATCTATAAAAATATGCCTCGGATCCCAACTAGTCCTCTGTGTGCTCCCATTCAAGGATGGAATTTGGATCAAGCAGAGGCAACAGATTCTTTTGGCCAATCTCTTCTCCCCACCCACTACCTTTCATGCTTCTCTGGAGGGTCCCCAAACCTTCCAGAGCAGATTTTCAAGGAGCAAAGGAGCTGGGGGGAAACCAGCAGAACATGCAATCCCTCCTTTCTGGAACAAAAAACACAGGATCATAAGAAGCTGCCTTATACTGAATCAGCCTATTTGTCCCTCAAACTCAGCACTGCTTGCAGTGACTGGCAGCATCTCTCCAGGGTTTGAGTCTCTTCCATCTTTACCTGCAGATTGAATCTGCCCACAAGGCAGATCTTCTACCACTGTGCAATATCTTTTTCTTTCAACAGGAATGTCTCATTAGCAGAAGTCCAGGCATGGGATGTTCCCACCACCAGAGCCTTACTAGCAGTTTTGTTTTCAAAACCTTTTAAAATCACCTGAGGTATAGAATTTGCTCCCCCTCCCCCCCCCCGTCACCAAACACTGAGCTGGCATTTTCAATGAGCTGTACAACGCAACCCAATGAGCTCTTTCTGAGTTAGTCATGTGCAGTTTTCAGATCCCATCAGTGTTTATAGGAAGTAGGTATTTTAGCTCCGTTGTGCTTTATTTCTTGCTCATTTACTCAGTTTCTTGTTGCATTACTGATTGTTCACCAAGACAGGGGCTACTACAGTCCCTCTGCTGGTCTTGACTGCCCAAACAATTTAGAACCACTTCATAATTTACCCTTATATATATATAAATAAAACACACTAAGTGTACACTTAAAAATGATGCGCGTATATATATATATATATATATATATATATATATAATATATATAGGTACTCTCACCTGGAATTGGCTCAGCTGGAATTGACTCCAGTTTTGCCTCTTAGTAATGACCGCACAATTGCACTCATTTCACACGCTAGCAAGGTTAGGCTTAAAATTCTACAAGGAAGGCTCATGCAGTATGTGGACCGAGAACTCCCAGAAGTGCAAGCTGGATTTCGAAGGGGCAGAGGAACCAGAGACCAAACTGCAAACATCCGCTGGATTATGGAGAAAGCTAGAGAGTTTCAGAAAGACATCTACTTCTGCTTCATTGACTATGCAAAAGCCTTTGACTGTGTCGACCACAGCAAACTATGGCAAGTTCTTAAAGAAATGGGAGTGCCTGATCACCTCATCTGTCTCCTGAGAAATCTCTATGTGGGACAAGAAGCTACAGTTAGAACTGGATATGGAACAACTGGTTGGTTCAAAATTGGGAAAGGAGTACAGCAAGGCTGTATATTGTCTCCCTGCTTATTTAACTTATATGCAGAATTCATCATGCGAAAGGCTGGGCTGGATGAATCCCTAGCCGGAATTAAGATTGCCGGAAGAAATATCAACAACCTCAGACATGCAGATGACACAACCTTGATGGCAGAAAGTGAGGAGGAATTAAAGAACCTTTTAATGAGGGTGAAAGAGGAGAGCACAAAATATGGTTGAAGCTCAACATCAAAAAAACGAAGATCATTGCCACTGGTCCAATCATCTCCTGGCAAATACAAGGGGAAGAAATGGAGGCAGTGAGAGATTTTACTTTCTTGGGCTCCATGATCACTGCAGATGGTGACAGCAGTCACGAAATTAAAAGACACCTGCTTCTTGGGATAAAAGCAATAACAAACCTAGACAGCATGTTAAAAAGTAGAGACATCACCTTGCCAACAAAGGTCTGTATAGTTAAAGCTATGGTTTTCCCAGTAGTGATGTATGAAAGTGAGAGCTGGACCATAAAGAAGGCTGATCGCCGAAGAATTGAAGCTAGCAGCATGAGATTGACCAAACTGCGGAGGCAGTGGAAGACAGGAGTGCCTGGCGTGCTCTGGTCCATGGGGTCACGAAGAGTCGGACACGACTAAATGACTAAACAACAACAACAATGGGCAAAATAATGCCTTTAAGCAGAATCATAATGGGCAACACATTCAAAATGTGAACTTGATTTTCAGCTCTCACTTCTTCTCCCATTTCTGCAATGCAAAAAAGCTCTAGGAGCTTACCTTTTTGCTCTTCACTCACCTGACCACTAGTTCAATAGTAAATTTGCAACATATTTTGAGCAAGAACATTTATTTACTACATTAACTGCTTCCTTGTCATTTGTTAAGCCTTCTACACAGATCCATACATGTATCTTTTTTTCTCCTGTTCTCTTCTCCCCAATCACTTTTGTGCTCTCAGCTTACAATATTTCGAAGGAAGTTGATCAAACTGAGCATTCTTGTAAACTTGAACTTGGTTGCCAAGAATGTAAGTGATTCATGCCGTATGAGGAATTGATTTCCTGTGTCCCTACTCCACCCCCCTCTTTTAAAACACAAATTTATTATTATAAACAATCAACCCCCTCTTTTTTTTAATTCTGAACAAAGCACATCCCTAATTGCACGACAAACAGATTCCTAAAATACTTCCGAAGAGCTATTATTAGAGGAAAGAAATATTGTCACTAAAGGCCTCAGCATTAATGAGATATATATTACAAGAATGTTGCGAAAGAACAAACTGGGGTCTCTTGATTACATTTCTCAGGGAGGGTTACCTGACAGAAGAAAGAGAAGAAAGAGAACTGACCTACATAAAAAAACCTATTTAGTCTTTTAAGGTGCCACAGAGCTTCAGAGAAAAGGATTGGGGGAAATGGCAGGCAGAGCCATAGAAGTCCCAACAGCTTTTGCCACGGCAATATGGAGACTTCTACTACCTTCCAAGAAGATGAAGAACACTTTTCAGGTGTAAACACGTTACACACACTCTCTCTCTCTTCAATTAGGAAAGAAACAGCAATAAAATAGGTTGTTTAATGCAGTGCCTTCTGAGTCTGCAACTTCCTTATACAGCTAAGCATGGAAATATACTTGAGTGCCCTCTAGCTTATCCACAAAAGTACTCCAGATCACCAACAATTGCTACTATCAAGTAAAAGAAAATTCTCTGTAAAATGATTTGCATAGACAATGCCTCAAGGTTACCTTGCAGCTCCTGTGAAACTTAGCTAACGATGTCAAATTGAAAAATTCCCTCCACTAGCACCCTAAAGAAGTGTGCATGCACACGAAAGCTCATACCAAGAACTAACTTAGTTGGTCTTTAGGGTGCTACTGGAGGGAATTTTTTTATTTTGTTTTGACTATGGCAGACCAACACGGCTACCTATCTGTAAATGTCAAATTGAATTGCTCATAAAAGATGTACAGCTGAATTTCTGACTGCCAGTTAGCCATTTAAGGACACAGGCCCACTATCCAATAACAAAAGGTGCATACCCAGGTCTTTTATAAGTTTTATTGTTGAAAAGTATGTCACACAAAACTAAAGTCATCGCACCCATGCTGTTCAATATAAAGTTTGTTTCCCCCATACTGGAAACTCAAGGCAGACTTAGAGTCTGCATATTCTCCTGTATTTTTTCTTTTAGTAAATATTTTATTGAGATTCTATTATGCAAAAAGAAAACAAGTCCCAGAGATCGTTGTGCTTGCTGAATTGTGATACTTGGGAGTTGCTTTCTTCCTACATGTGTATATATATATATATTTATTGGAACAGTTTTACCAGCAGTAAAAATTATTACTACTTGTAAATGCAAGGGGTTAGGGAGATACTGTGAGGGCACTGAAGTGCGATCAAAGCTGGTATTTTGACGCATGGAACTTTATATGCTCATAGGCCGACACTATCCCAAGACCGACGCTCTATAAACCACTGCGGCTTACAAATCATGTACTTGACACTCCAGATGCGTGTTTTTAGGACCCACTTCACTTCGGTAATTTTAAGTCGTTTTAAACTGTTTTTCATACCACGTTTTAACTGTTGTAACTTGCCCTGGGACGTTGGGGTGAAGGCTGGGTAACAAAGAGTAATTGTAATGACGATGATATATATTGGGCGTGTGTACTCTTTGCAGTGCATATAAAATGAAAGCTTTCAGTTACTAAATGTTTTAGGCGTATAATGCGCGTCCGAATGACAAAGGGGGGATTGAACGTGGGAACCTGCACCTCCAGACACGCGTCCCCGCCAAGCCCGCATTTCCCGCGGCCGAACACCTCACCAACAGCCCCCAGCCTCTCTTTCCAGTTCCCCCAACCGCAACTCTTGCCCCGCCCCCAGCCCCGCCCGCCCCAATCTCCGCCCAGGATCTCCGCGCCTCCATCGCGGAGCGAATCCTTATTGGCCACTTCGAAGAAGCTTCGCCTCTGAAGCCCAACGTTTTGTTTCTTAGACCTCGCGAGAACTTGCGCCGCCGCCGCCGCCGCCGCGGTTCCAAAAGCAAGCTTGACGCCCGTGGGCGCCGCCATCTTGCTTCAGCGGAGCCTGAAGAGGCGGCTAGAGGGGACGTCCGGGCTCTTGGGGTGGGGGAGAACTTGCGGCGGGGAGGAAGGTGCGGCTTGTGGGTTGGAACCGGAGCCTTGGCGCAGAGGCTGCCGCTTCTCCCCTTTCGCTTCGCTGGGCCGCTTCCACAGAGGTCGGTGCGACCAGACAGCAAGATGGCGGTGGAGTCTCGCGTTACTCAGGAGGAGATTAAGAAGGAGCCCGAGAAGCCTATCGATCGTGAGAAGGTGTGGGCAGGAGCTGGGGGAAGAGGCGGGAGGGCGCGTTCACACGTTCCACGCCCGCGTTTGCAGCAGCGTGTATGCTTCACAGGGAGGGCGCGTTCACCTGTTGGGAGACTCTTCGTGATGGCCTACTCGGACGTTCAGTGTTTAGCATTGGTGAACTAAGAGATGCCTTTCTCTCAACCATACCGTTTACTTGTGTATGTGTCCTATTTTATGGCTGAAGAAACGCTCGTTTAGATAAGTTGTCTAAGTGGTGTTGGAAAAAGTGGGGAGGGGTGTGTCCACACAAGCGGAAAGGCTTCCAATAGCAAACTTTAGTTTTTCCACTTTGGCTTGGTTTTATATCCATGGGATATTATATCTAATGGGAAAGGGCTAAGATGCAATAGCTTTTTTTAAAAAAAAATGTAGATACAAAACAGTAATAAAAGTACATAAGGAATGAGAGTACAGAAGAGATTCGCATGCAGAAGACAATGTAAATAAGAAATATCAAGACATAAAACAGCAGCACTGCCTATTACACTATAAGAGAATTGACATAGAATAATGACTCATATTATGCAGGTGAATTGATTGGAACATCTTTTGAGCAGTTAATTTAATTAGCTAAAGCCTTTATTTAGCTACAGTTTTTGCAAAATTTTGTAATTACATCCTACAGTGTCTTCTAGCCCTAGCACAATTCTCTTACATGTGAAAAAAATTCCAAGTACCTCTAGATTTAAAAAAGGTTCCACTTAAGCGCCTTGAGGTTTCTTAGTCAAATGGTGTATAAAGTTTATGAAATAAATAATAACAAACGTTACAGAAAGGGCCAACTTTTGTTATTATTTATTTCATAAAATTTATACACTTCTTCATTGAAAAAAAAAATCCCTCAAAATGGTTTATCATAGATTAAACGGATCCCTGTTCCATTTTAATGTATATAAGGTGTTGGCTTTTTGTTATCAAAATTAAAAGAAAAAATGCAATTAAATGTTAGAAATTATTTTTAAGAGTCCTTAACAATCTCAAATTTAATCTTAGTTCTTGAAATATTTCCCCCTTTGATAATTTTAGCTGCAAGAATTGATTAAAGGATAGTCTTTACATTAGTCTTACATTAAGGACTTGGTCATAAGAAAGAATTTAAAAGTGTTGTATAAAAATGTAGGTTGAAAACAAAACAATTCTTGTATGCGATCTAGGTTAGTTGGGTTTGTTGTCATTCATTGCTTGCTTTGCAACAAGTGAATGGTCTCTTCTTTGCCTTACAGACCTGTCCCCTCCTTCTGAGGGTTTTCACCACCAACAATGGGCGCCATCACCGAATGGATGAGTTTGCCCGTGGAAACGTACCTTCCAGTGAACTGCAGATCTATACCTGGTGAGTGGCAGCAGTCTGAGCTGCACTTCTCCACTTGTAGCAGTTTTGGTGTGGTAACTGAAGGTGGGCTGCCACACACCCCTCCACTGGACAGAGGCTGGTTTTTTCATTGCTAGATGAAAGGCCAAACATCAACTGGTGAAGCTTTGATATTTTTGCCTCAGATATTGAAGGCCTAGAATCTCTGCCACCTCTTATTTTAGACAGTCTGGAGTAGAGCACTTGTGGAATGCATCCAGCTCTTATTCTGTTTTCTGCAGTCCTCGACACTGACAAATACAGTCATACCTCAGGTTGAATGTGCTTCGGGTTGAGCGTGTTCGAGTTGTGCTCCGCGGCAACCTCGAAGTAACGGAGTGCATTATTTCTGGGTTTCGCCGCTCACGCATGCGCAAATGCTCAAAATGACGTCACATGCATGCGCGGAAGTGGCAAAACGCGGCATGCACAGACGCGCTGTTGCGTCTTATTACGTTCCATTCAGGATGCGAACGGGGCTCCGGAACGGATCCCGTTCGCATCCCAAGGTACCACTGTACCAGCCAGTTGGGATAAAAACGTCCCAGTACTGCTTTTTTCCTGTGGAACAATGACTAAGGTCTCTTGGTTGTCCTCCCATTTCTTATGGGCCATCTGTTGAATGCCCTGGTCCAAATTGGAATGTGACCGAGATGCAAAATTACAGTTATGTTTCTTGCTCCTAATGCTGTTGATTTTTGCATGAGTGTTCTGCAAATCGACAAAGAGCAGTTGAACAACAAGACACTCATTCTGGATTTTAGGTTATGGTGTAGCCATAGTCTAATAGTTCTTTGTCCTATATGAAATAAACTCAGACTAATCCTTTGTGAAATCTCTAAAATGAGATGTAGTTCTGGATGCAGTTCACTGACCTCTTAAGAGCTTTGACTTAATATCATGATGTTAAAATCTAGGGATACTATACTGACTTATAATGTTGCTTTTCTTCCAGGATGGATGCAACTCTAAAAGAACTGACAAGTTTAGTGAAAGAAGTCTACCCAGAAGCAAGGAAAAAGGGCACACATTTTAACTTTGCAATAGTCTTCACAGATCTTAAAAGGCCTGGTTACAGGTAATTGTCAGTGGAGTCAGTAGATGCAAATTGTAGCAAAATCTGAAAAGTTCTAATGAAATTCTTCATAGGAATTATAATACACTAGAAATTGTGTATTAGCTTCTAAAAATCTTAAAACATGTACTAGTAAGTGTCCATATATGCTGTAATCTGAACACCTAGGCTGTAAATGGGAAGTTTATTATGTAATTAGGTCCCTCCCTTTCCGCAGTCTGAGGAATGCCTTCCTAGGCTGTTGCAAAAGGGCATGAAAGTACAGGTAACTCACAACTTAAACACATTTAACTTGTGCACATTCAACTTTATGTGCGTAGAATTTTTAAAAAGGGGTGTGTAAAAAGAGGGTGGACATTCAGGAAAAGAAGACCTTTGGAAATTCAACCCCCCCCCCCAATTGCACGCAGTGTGTTGACTATATGTGGTTTTGGTTTTATCCCCATGTAAGTTGGCAGTCACCTGTACTTACCTCTGCACTTTTAAAGCTACCAAACCCACTGCTGCTGATCACAGGAGACAGTACTTGACTAGGTGGAACAAAGATATGGCACATGTTCTTATTTTGGTCTTAATTTCTTTTTACAGGGTGAAAGAGATTGGCAGTACAATGTCAGGCAGAAAGGGCACAGATGATTCCATGACTCTGCAGTCTCAGAAGTTCCAGATAGGGGATTACCTGGACATAGCAATTACTCCCCCAAATCGAGCACCGCCTCCATCAGGTCGCATGAGACCCTATTAATATTTTGCTTTCTTCTAATGACCACACTACATGGTCATACAGATTACAAACGGCTTGTTTTTTTTAATGCAAAGTGAAAATACTAGAAAACCTGTTAAGCTGTAGAAATACTGAAATTATGTTACTGTATATTTTTAGAAGGGTGCTCTCTGCTAGGTTTTCTTTTTCTGAATAGCTGAAAACCAGACACTGCAGTGTTTCTTAAAAGCGTGTAATGTTGGGCTAAAACACCACAAGCAGTCTTGAGGTATTTGAAACCGTATATATTGTAAGGCCAGCCTGTAGTGTGGAAAGATTAAATGAGAGGTATTTCATAAGTGCACTGTAAGATTGCCTTTTAAGAAATCTGGTTACTTTTTGAACATCCATAAAGTACCTATTTTGTCAGAAATCAGTCTACAACGCAATCTGGAAGAGCTGCATTTTCCCATGTACAAAGTATTGGGTGTAGATGATGGGATTGCCAATGTGGTGAGCGCAACATCTGTGCTCAATAATTGCATATTCATTGTACAAAAATATTCACCCTAATACAGCTGTTGTAGGACTTACACTATCAGATGGACAGAAGTGTCAAGGTTTGTTGAAAAGCATCCTAAATTGGTCATAATAGAAGGAAATCATGGCAGCTTAACACCTGTAATATTACACCCTATTTTATTCGCTGATGTGTAAATGCGACCAGGAGGGCTATCATTTTTGCTTCTATATTTGACTACGAAAGGATTTGAACCACTTAAGGTATTCCCAATTTAAAATGCAATTGTTGCTTCAACTGGAAGTTACATCCTTAAAAATGGGAAGTTCTGAAAAATCTTCCACAGGCAAGGTTATCCATTGTTTCCACAGCTGTATGACTGTCTTGATATAATTAAGTCCTTGTGAAATAATTTTATTTTTTTAAAACTTGTAAAAATAAAAGCAGTGACATAGCTTTGTAAAATGTGTTTCATGACAATGACAGCAGTTGCTATCAAAAACAAAAATTGGAAGTTTTCCTGTTGCTTGCTTGCCCACCTGCCCTTTTGTCTAGACATTACATCACATGCTGTAGACTGAAGATGTGATTCTCTCATGAATTGCTTGCTATAAAATTGAAAACATTCTCGATCATGATAGAACAGGATTGCTTTAGTTGGAATGTTAGTGGGGGTTTTGCCCATAACAAAAATATGGGGTATTGTACAGTGGGACTTCTGCAGCCTCTCAAATCTGCCCCAGGGTCCCCTCTACAGCACTTAAGTGGATGCCTTCTTAATACTATGTTGAAACATTAGTAACAGACCATGGTTAAGTATGAACACTTACAATCTTGGATGTTCCATCTAACTTTTTTCAAATTAAAAAAAATCAAATTTAAAAAACCACAATGGCAACTCCCGCAGTCCTAAAAATATGCAGAAAATTTGCAGGCAGGGAGGGTGGATTCAAATATCGAATTAGTTTTAAGAGCAGGGCAGCAGAGTTGGCCACTCTTAATACATTATTTCCCCCTCGCTTCTACCATCCTTACGTATCGGCTCACAAGCAGAATTTAAACAAATATTTAATAAATGCAGTCCTAACTTCCATTAACAGGTTTTCATAATGTATTTGGGGGTCTCTGGGGAAATGAAAGAAGAGAATATAGTTTTAGTTAAACTGGTTGCCAAACGGTTAGAAATAAATATTCTGATATTTTCCCATGGAGTTTTCTGGACAATCTTCATTATAGCAGCCTCTAAAAAGCCAAGTCATAGCCTTCGTTCAGATTATTTTCTGCAAATGTAATAAAAAAACAAACAAAGCAGTTAAATTATAATATTGGCACCATGTTCAAGTGACTTCCATTGAAACATGCCCATTTGTATCCATTTCATAGGGGTCTTGACTAAAGGACAGCCATCCTGGGTTGTTGTTGTTTTTTTATGTCTAAAGATTTACTTTTCTAATGAACTGCTAAGTCTGAAAGTGGAAACACATTGCATTCTTTCTTTACCAGTCTTTGAACTCCTGTTCACCTTTTCCTCCAGTAAACGTGGGTCATGCCCAGGCAATGAGAGCTGATTTGAGTAATGGGATTTTCAATTAGCCCAATTCCACCTTTCAGTCTATCCTCCTTTCTATTAGACACTGACAAGGCTCTCAGTGGCTATGTTCTATTTCCAGTGTCAGCCGCAGTTTGCCTCTGAATGCCAGCAGCAAGGAATCTCAAGTCAGAAGAGTGCTGTTATGCTCAAATCCTGCTTTTGGGCTTCCCCATAGGCATCTGGTTGACCACTGTGGGAACAGGATGCTGGGCTAGACAGGCCACTGGCCTGATCCAGAGCTATTCTTAATATATACTGAATCTTAAAACTTCAACAAGATATTGGCAGTAGCTCCAGATCCACACAGTGTTTCCAAGAACTATGACTGGTTGCAGGAGAGTTCCCAGACAGCTAGCTTTCATTGATGCCATGTGGTGGGTTGGAATTGTGGCTGGGCGCAAATCCACATATACAGCAAGAGGCAGGGATGAGTAGGGGTCCTGTTCTTTGGACACCATGCCACAAATCTACCTACTAATTCCAGGCCTTCGCGACGGGCAGTGAGTGCCTCATATGCCTGCACATAGTACAACGCTACTTCCACTGAGTGTCTGGAAAAGCCAGGGGTGGGTGTGTGGAATACCTCATGCTCAAATCTCACCTGTTTTCTTTGTTCCCAGTATCAAAAACAGGCTGTTTTTCAAACTGTGTAGCAATTCCTACACGAGTCCCCTTTTCCAGTGATCTGTATGCTTCTACCTTTGGATTGTATTTTGACAAGATCTGTAACAAAAAATAATAATAATAAAGTAGATGATGTTAGAGAAGCGTGGACCTTTCCAAGTTTTATACTTTCCATGCACAAGGAAAACAATTTGCTGGCAAAAATGTCAAAATCGGCATTAGCAGCAGGAAGGTTTAACTTGTTCACCTGAGAAATCTGCCTTGGAATCACGGTTATTTCAGGAGGAGGAGGAGGAGAACTGAACAGGCTACTGTAATCTGATATTTCTGGAGGAGGCAGTTCTTCAAGCCTATCCAGTACTGCTGAAGGTGCTTCAAGACACTCCATATACTTGTCTGAATGAGGGACAGGTGGAACAGTGCCGTATCCAACAACAGTATTATTTGGGACACATGTTTGCTGTAAGGAAAAAAACCCCAAAGAATTGCAATGTTCAGATAATGAAATACAAGGACAATTTTTTTTTAATTTTAAAAATCATGCAGTTAAAACATCCTTTGAAGATCTTCATTGTTAAAAGCCTTTCCTATGAGTACAGCACGGTGCAGAAGTCCCATTAAGAGACCCATTTCATTTACAAAATAAAAACTCAGTGCTTACTTTAGGTTTTGTTATCAGAGACTCTGTATCTGGAAGAGACGTTTCTGTCATATGATTAGAGGCATGCAATTTATTACTCTCTGGGGATATGGCATCCTTTCTGCTGGGAATCTTCAAGCCAGGTGTGCAGAACTCAGGTGCAGCGGGTGAAGCCATATAATCCTCATCTGAAAACACAGTATATGATTGGCAATTTCACGCAGATAGTGAGTCTACAAATTCAGGCGTAAAAGGATGAAAATGCAGAACTGAGGACCACACTTCCATGAATGAAGAGTTCTCACTGGACCCAGAGATTTATATCTGAATGCAATAGAAACTTTCATCACTGGTGAATGCAAGCTTTTGGCCTTTCTGCATAGCAGAATTTGATATATGCCTCTGAACAGTTACATTCAGATAATGAAATCAGATTGCCAGAAACAAGTTTTCCCAAATTCTGAAACTCCTTATCAGGATAAATTGTCATCACTCTCGCAGTTCATACCCACTTCAGTGGTTTCTGGTCCATTTCCAGGCCAAATTCAATGTACTGGATATGACCTTAGGCTGGGGCAGCCAACATGATGCCCACCTTGAGAACAAATTATCCAAACGGCTGCCGCCTCCTTCAATATCAACTAGGGCCACCCTCCTGCTTGTCCCACCATCTGATGTTCAACTGATGGTGTTATCACATGTGGTTGGTTGCCTCTAGGCTCCAGAACCTATCCCCTTCCCGAATGAAGTCAAAGACATTTTTCATTCCAGCAGCCTTTAGGTGTGTTGAATAGGCAATTGTTTTGTTTTGCTCCTGGCTTTAAATTGGAGCTGCTTACTAGGTTTTATTTCAGCTTTCATTCTGCCTGTTCTTTGTTTTTCTTAGACTGTTCTTATGAAACTTGTGAGCTGCCTTGAACCTTTTTCTAGACAGAAAGGCAGTATATAAAGGTTTTTAAGGGCAGGGGGTGCAGAACAGCTTCAACCTATATTTGGATAGCCCAAGATGTTGTAAGTTATTCAACTGTATGAAATATCAATTAAAAATATTTTTTATTCAATTTCTAAATAAATGCGCTTCCCAGTTATTTTCTTTGTACCGATTGGTCAAAACACTGGAAGAACAGATTTAGGCTGCAATTCTAAACACAATTTCTAGGGAATAAGCTCTATTAAACAAAGTGAGACTGACTTCTGAGTAAATATACAAAGGCTCACACAAGAAAGATTATTACTTCTTTTTAAAGAAAACTGATTAAGAGAGCCTGGAATATCCCTGAAACCAGGCCTCCACAGGCTCCCTTTGGATAACTCTTTACTTTCATTACGTTTCTTCTAGATCACAGACCTCCATGGCACACGTGTTACCAGGAGATCTGCCAAGTGCCAGCTAGGTAGCAGCCTCACATGCCTTCAGACTTTATACTCTGGAATCTCTTTAGTTACAAGCCTAGGATATTTGAATGGTTCCTTACGGAAAAGAAATCACTAGCCTAATTTGAATACACGGGGCTTACCACAAAATTTGTTCTTTTGCTTAGGTGTAGCTAGGTTCTTGTTTGATTCCAATTCCACTGCAGATTCACTCAGTTTATTATTAGCTTGCCTAAGGATAAGACAAAAATATTGTCACATCATTTCAACTCCCTTCTCTTTTCAGTAATTGTGAATTGGGCAGAGGGGAACAAACTTAAGCACAAGTAAAATAAAATTTTCCCTGTTTACCCCGGTCTCCATTTCCATCCCATTCCTCCTGTGTTGAATTATAGACCGTAAGCCTCTTGGAAGGGAACTTTACAAAGTACATGCACTCAAATATTTGGGGGACTGCAGTTTATTAAGGAGGCTCAAGGAGATGCCCTTCTCTACTCTCCCTCTTTCATGACTTCAACACAGATCCATCACCCACACTTGCGGCCATCTTTTCTGATAGCTCAACTCTCTTCCACAGTCCCATCACAGGTTGGATGGAGAGATGGGGGCTTGCTTTTCTTCTCCCCAGCGCTAGGTTATTACTGATGGCATCCGGAAGGGGATGGAGTTATTTTGTGCATTTTCTTTTTTAAAACTGGAAACCATTAGCTGAAAGTGTTTTGTACAAAAGGCAGAATTAAAAAATCTCAAAAAAGAGTAAATGGTTAATTGGTCTTCCAGCTGGGGGGTCAGAACCCACTACTTGGGCGCAGCCTGATTCAAGATAGATTGCAACAGCAGTACCAGCACCGTATAAACATGGTTTTTTAAAAAAGGAAAAAAATGAGTCTCCAAGTGCATACTTGGGTTAAAACAGGGAGGGGGGTGCAGAGTTGAAGACCACTGCTCTAAAATGATGGTGCCATTAGAGGTTAGCAGCAAGTCTCACCCTCCTCCCACTAAATATTTGTGTGCACACAACATCTGCAAATCTGCTGGCCGATCACCTCAAGGATTGAAAGTGTCATCAGATTGAGAAATGAGAACCCATGTATTTTTGGAGCTCTCAAAGGATGTCACTTACCTACTGTTTTTGGGATTGAGTAGGAAGATAGTTTGATCTGCCACTAAACTTGTGGTATCATCATTCAAACCCATTTTATACCCATAGATACGAAACTGTTCTGCCTTGGGTGATAAACGCTCAGAATAATCCACTCTCGGTTCCTCCTTCTGTGCATATGTGGGCTGATTATGCAAGATGCCTGAAGTACTTGGGAGAGCATATTTTGAAAGGCCAAAATCTGAAAGCTGTGGAATTTGCAGCAGAGCATGATGTGCAGATGATTGTTCAGGAAAATCAAGGATTTTGGGCTCTTCTTCAGCAGATGTAGACTCAGGGTTAATTTCAGCTTCATCCTGTTTTGCTTTATTGAAAAGATAATCTGCTTAGTTTCAAAAATAACCAACTTTTTAAAGAGACTGAATTGCTCATAGTCATTTCCACATTTCTGATCTAATCGAAGGAGATCAGGAGTATTAGCACAGTATAGTGAACTAGTTGAATTTCCGTTGTTAATACAGGGTTATGGTTTAATATTTAGCAGATTCTCTTGTCGGGTGGATTTGTTTTAAATCAAATCGATTTAAATCACTAGTCAGCAAGACTTGATTTAAATCATCTTTTTTTTTTCTTTTTTACAAAAAGACAAATTCTTGCTGGTATTATCTTAATATTTACAACCAGATGAAGGTTTCATTTTTGGAATAATAAATTTTCAGAATAGTTTTTACAGTTACATCAAAAATTACTGATTTGGTTATACTATTAGAAATACATAGACAGATAGTTATGAAATCATTATGAGGTTTAATAAGTTAACTGTTTATATTTGGACAACTTTTCTGCTGTACTTTATTGGAAGGAGAAAAATAATCATTTCCTTAATAACAATTTAAACAATTTATTTAACTGAAACAATAACATTATAGCATATGTATCCATGTTTGTTAACTGATGTGGTTAAACAATTAAAAATAAATAAATCTTAGACTGAGTTTTAGCACACATGAAAAACTTAAAACAAATCCTTATTTTCTGATGAATAGCCTTTGGACTAATCTGATTTAAATTTTAAAAATCAGTTTTTATCCACCCTGTTCTCTTGTAGTCAAGCTTTGCAAACTCAATTAAAATCCTAGTTCAAACTCATTATAAGAGAAATTATAAGAAAGCCTGGTTACAACTAATAATAATATACCATTGTGAGGATTGATATATACTATTTAATAATGGTATAGCAAACTATAGAAGAGGAGTGGAATTTCATGGATAATAGGAAGAAATAGCAGTGAGGAGGTACATAATATACTCCAGAGTTCCTAAGCATATTTAGGAAACAAGGAACTCTACCGTTCGACTGTGGCTTAAAAAAAGAAAGAACTAAACCTGACTAGCTACACCAGAATATGGATGTACACTTGAATGCAAACACCACTGAAAGCAATTCACTGTGGGCAGTATCTGCAACTGGATGGCAGGTTTATTACGCAAATCTTAACACAGCAAGCGATACGTGGGCAGAAGCCTGGGAAGTATATTAAAGAATTACATTAAAGCATATAGCTTCCACAGCTTCAGTACTTATAGGCATATAGCAGTTACATAAGTCAGAGCTTTTAATTAAAAGGATTCTAAGCACATTTTACACTAGAATAAAAAAGGAGGATGACTGGAGTGAGTATGCAACAAAAGTATTAGCAATTTCCAAGCTGAAAGCTTCTATTGCATTCTGTAAAAACACCCAATATGTTCTTTAATTTAAAAAATGCACATACAGCGATAAGTGAAATGTGGAATATATTCAGAGTTACCTGCATCCTCGCCAACAATGGGTTTATAGCCATATTTCTGGAAGAAGTCTCTTATTTTCCCAAGATCTGTTGAAGTTCGTTTCATCAAAACTTTAGTGGCTTTCAAGAAATAATATGTAGCATCTCTTTCTGAAGAACTCTTACAAAGAGTATTATCAGCATCACTCTTCAATTAAAAAAAAAGTTTATCTTTAGACAATGCTGAACAGTTTGTATAGGTCAGCAAGCAGTATGGCAGGATTATGACATCAGTTTTTTATTATTGCCAACAGAAAAGCAACAACAAAGGGTTCTTTTTTTTAAACGAAGGGAAAAATTCTACAAAATATGAATGATATACTGTATTTTTCGCTCTATAAGACGCACCAGACCATAAGACGCACCTAGTTTTAGGAGGAGGAAAACAAGAAAAAAAATATTCTGAATCCCAGAAGCCAGAACAGCAGGAGGAATCACTGCGAAGCGATCCCTCGTGCTGTTCTGGCTTCTGGGATAGCTGTGCAGCCTGCATTTGCTCCATAAGACGCACACACATTTCCCCATACTTTTTAGGAGGGGAAAAGTGCGTCTTGTAGAGCGAAAAATACGGTATTCCTCCACATGCTTTTGGAGGATTAGACCCAACATTGTATATCACTGATGGATAATTTGGTGCAAGCTTAACAGAAGTATTTTAATTTTCCTGCATATTTAGGATCATAGCTGACACACAGGAAGAAAACAAATGTTACCCCTTACTACTAATGTGACTTACTTCATAAATGCAGAAATGTGAACATTCACTACCAAACAGGACTTATTTTCATGCTTACATTTAGTCCTTTATTTCAGAGTGCATAGAATCAGAATTGTAGAGTTGGAAGGGATTTCAAGGATCATCAAGTCCAACTTCCCGCAATGCGGGAATCTCAACTAAAGTATCCATGACAGATGGCCATCCAACCTCTGCTTAAAAACCTCCAAGGAAGGAGAGATCAGTCCCTTCCACTGTCAAACAGCTCTTACTGTCAGAAACTTCTTCCTGATGTTTAGCTGGAAATCTCCTTTCTTGTAACTTGAAGGACTTGAAGTCCTAGGTGGGACTGGAACAAATGCTGGCTAGCTCTTTCTTTAGAATTTCAGTGAATTAGAACTTGGCATACCTAATACAGTGGTACCTCAGGTTAAGTACTTAATTCGTTCCGGAGGTCTGTAACCTGAAACTGTTCTTAACTTGAAGCACCACCTTAGCTAATGGGGCCTCCTGCTGCTGCCGCGCCGCTGGAGCACGATTTCTGTTCTCATCCTGAAGCAAAGTTCTTAACCTGAAACACTATTTCTGGGTTAGCGGAGTCTGTAACCTGAAGCGTACTTAACCTGAAGCGTATGTAACCTGAGGTACCACTGTACATAACCAGTGAAATTACAGCAAGAGTTTTAAAAGGTGGGGCAGGGGTTGGGGAGAGTAGATCAAAAGTACCTTTAGTGTTCTGACTTCAGAGAACAGTTCGTGTAAGTACCTCATTGGTGAATCTTCTTCAAACTCTTCAAGCCATGTTTTTAAATGAAAATGGATTTAGAAAGAAAACACAATTCAGTATCTTTAAGGTATTCTGCAGGACAGCAGTTCCCAAACTATTTTTCCTATGGACCATTTGAAAAACTCACTAATGGTCTTGCTGGACCATTTTTCACCTCACTGTAGCAATGCACTGTGCTAGATGCTGTATGATTTTTAATTACAATTTTATTTATTATATTTTATTGTATTACAATTTGAATTCCATAGAATACTATGTAAAATACAATAAATAATAAAATACCATGTATTTTTTTTTTATTTTAGTTCCATGGGTCTTCCTTACCTGTGTCATCACTCTGAAAAATCTGCTTCAGCTGCTCGGCCTCTTTTTCCACAGTGACTGCTAAGGTTCGCAGTTTGTTGAAGAACATGCCGCTGACGTCCATAGTGAAGGAAAACCCTAGACAAAGCAGCAGGTTTTTGTTGCTATTGGCATAATTTGCAGAAAGAATACAGAGCAACTTTACAACAAATAGGCAGAACACAACCCATAGAAGAGTAATAATAATAATAACAACAATAATGTTTTAACAGCTCAGCATTGGGAAATTTGGTTGTTTTGCAAGAGACTTTCCTCACAATCAGTTTAATCCAAGGAACACCTGCAGCAGAATAAATTTGTGTCACATACACTGCTGGATATTGTGTGTTGTCATTAGCTACCATTGATACAACACCCACAAAGATCTGACATTTCTGAGACTTTTCAGTGCATAGGAAATGCCACAGTTTTGTGTTTGTGTGTGTTATTATCACTGATAATTATATTTTTTGGATTCAAGTTGAAGTGAAATTCCATTCCCTTTGAAATAAAGTACCAAAGAACACTGCAATTTTATGAGAAGCCATCACCCTAATAATTCAAAGAATATCTTCCTCAAAAAGCAACCAGCTGTAGCTACAGCTTGCCAGTGTGCTTTGTTGCCTCTTTTACTATGCCATATACAGTGGTGCCCCGCAAGACGAATGCCTCACAAGACGAAAACCCGCTAGACGAAAGGGTTTTCCGTTTTTTGAGACGCTTCGCAAGATGAAATTCCCTATGGGCTTGCTTTGCAAGACGAAAACGTCTTGTGAGTCTTTTCGCTTCCACCCACCTTTTTCTAAGCCGCTAATAGCCGCTTAGCCGCTAATAGCGCTAATCCGCTAATAGGGGTGCTTCGCAAGACGAAAAAACCGCAAGACGAAGAGACTCGCGGAACGAATTAATTTCGTCTTGCGAGGCACTACTGTACAAATGATGTTATTACAGAATAAAGCATGGAATAGTATATTGTAGCTAATCTAAGCTATACAACTGCATTCTAATTTGTGAGCCTCAGGCCAGGGACTGTGCATTTTAATTTTGCTCAGGACTTTGAGCCCTTCTATAAAGAATAAATGGCAGTGATTATTTAAACAAACAGATTCAAATGTTTTATTATTAGTTAATATATTAGTATACCACCCTTCAGAGGGCGGTTCACAACATAAAAATGCAAAACAAGAACATAAAATACATATTATGTGTTTTACATACAAACACAATTAAAAGACAATAGCCAAAGGCCAGGTTATGGAGAAAGGTTTCTGCCTGGTGCCTGAAGATATTTAATGAAGGTGAGGGAGAGAGCATTTCCTAGCAGGAAGCCACAGTAGAAAAGACCCGTTCTCATGCTGCTACCCTCCAGCAGAGGTGGTCCTTGAGAACCTCTGTTTCCTGAGAGTAAGATCCACTGAAACCAATTTTCTTCTGAGTAGGCACTGCACTGCAAGACTGAACTTTTTATAAGGTCCTAGACAACTCAGGTCCAGGCTTTTTTGTAGATCACCTTGACCGCTATATCTCCACACTCAAAAGATGAAGTGCTCAGTGTGCAGCTACTGACAAGGCCTTCAGTACGGTTGTACAAATATTATTAAATTCTGCCCCCTCCTTGATTAGACAGGCACCTATTGCCCTGTGCTTTGGACATCTACTCAAACCTCTGCTTTTTACTCAGGTCTTCCTCCAGCTAATTATTACTTTAGCCCATGGCCAATACAATCTACCACGAATGACTTTTAATATGCTTTGCAATTTTGTTTTGATATTTCATGTTAAGCATTTTATAAATCCTTAAAAATGTGGATCAAGCCAAGGCCTCTTCAGTCCAGCATACTAGGGCCAGCCAGATGCTTTGGAAGCTTCCTTATGGAGTTTGAAGATAACTCTCCCCTAGTAACCTCACTATCCAAGAACATGCTTTCCAGTTATATAAAAAGAAACGTTTTACATGCTGCTATTTTTATTGTTGCTAAACTCTATATCTATATTACCACACTTTACACCTTAGAATGCTTAATGGTATATTTTATTGCTGCATTGCATCCACCTTGGGAGAATTGTTGTTTAGTCGTGTCCGACTCTGTGACCCCATGGACCAGAGCACGCCAGGCACTTCTGTCTTCCACTGCCTCCCGCAGTTTGGTCAAACTCACGCTGGTAGCTTCAAGATCACTGTCCAACCATCTCGTCCTCTGTCGTCCCCTTCTCCTTGTGCCCTCCATCTTTCCCAACATCAAGGTCTTTTCCAGGGAGTCTTCTCTTCTCATGAGGTGGCCAAAGTATTGGAGCCTCAGCTTCAGGATCTGTCCTTCCAGTGAGCACTCAGGGCTGATTTCCTTCAGAATGGAGAGGTTTGATTGTCTTGCAGTCCGTGGGACTCTCAAGAGTCTCCTCCAGCACCATAATTCAAAAGCATCAGTTCTTCGGTGATCAGCCTTCTTTATGGTCCAGCTCTCACTTCCATACATCACTACTGGGAAACCCATAGCTTTAACTATACGGACCTTTGTCAGCAAGGTGATGTCTCTGCTTTTTAAGATGCTACCTTAAAAAGAACTGATGATGTTGTTCAACCACTATTAAGGCTTTCCAAAACTTGCCCTCCCCACGTTTTAAAGAAAAACCTAAAAGGTGCAGAAGACAAAAAGTAGCCTTACCGTTTCCACGCTTGGGGAGCCTGCAACTTCTCTGCCTTCTTCCACACGACCGCTCACTAACACGTATTTACAGCCCCTCTCCCTACGGGCAGGAACAATAAAACAGTGAGGGAGGGCGAGAAACAAACGCGCGCAGACTCCTGCCCAGTAAAAGGGACCTTTTTGAAGACCAGCAAACGGGGTGGGGTGGAATTGCTCCTTTAAATCTCTCTCTGTCTCCAACCCCTACCGCTTTTCTCTCACGCCACACCCGCCTCTCCCGCCTCGACGTTTGAATCTGCCAGCTCAGCGATTGGTCAGCTGGGAAGCGAGCGAGCCAGCCCCGCCCTTGCTTACTTTCCACGCCTCTTCAGTGAACCTGGGAGGTGGGGTGGGAGGACATCTCCTCACTCTCGCGAGAGCTTTGAGGCTGAAGCGCGGAGGAAGCTTTCGGGCGGCGCCATTTTCTTTTCCCTGCCGAGGTGGGACGGGCGGACCTGTGACCGGTGAGTGGAAGAGGAGCAGCGGGAAAGGGGTTGCGGGGACGGGCGGGCAGAGCGGAGGGACGGGGAAGCAGGTGGGCGGGGAGAAAGGGTTTCCCTCTAAACCGGCGGCAAGAGGAAGCGGGCGGGACACCGAGAAGCTGCCCAAGGTGGCCGGTAGGCATGGATAGAATTGCAGTGGAAGGAGTCAGGGGCTAGTTGCCATCCCATCCCGGGATGGGAGCACTTCAGACGTGTCAGATCTGCTGCTTTTTCTTCTTCTTGTTACTAGAGCTCCCAAGATTTACCAGCCGAAGCCCAGGCGCAAAAGGCAAACGTGTAGCATTAAAGCAGAGGACGCACCTTGAGCAGCAGAGGCGTCGTTTTCCGCTGCTGGAACTGAACTCGGTTCACAGTCCTTTCACACGCTCCAGGTGAGCCTCCAGGGAAGTGGGGATCCTCTGGTCCTCAAGGACGTCCAGGTTTGTCCATGGGGCCATTCCCCCCCCCCCCATCATGCACACCTTGCTGATCAGCTGATATCACTGGTGGCATCAGGCGATGGGCGAGGGAACAGGGTCAATACAGAAAGCAGGATTTCATTCCCCATGAGTGGGTGGAGGTGGGGAGCCAAAGCAGCTTACATGCTTCTTCCAGCATGTAGTGCATAACTGTCAACCTTCCTTTTTTTGGCAGGGAATTCCCTTATTCCAGCGCCATTTCCCGCTGCTATCCCAGGTTGTTAGATATCCGGTAGACTGTCCCCAGGACAGGTGAGGCGGCTGAGCCCTTATTTTCAAATCTGAAAGTTGACAGCTATGATGTAGTGTGTGAGAGGTGTTTCAAACAACACGTTTGAGAAGCGATGTAGGGCAGCCTCCACACTTTCCTTACAGCAAGAAATGGGAGCGTGGGGGTTGCCTTGCTTCTCAAAAGTGTTGTTTGAATCAACCACATCTAAATTCCCAAGACTAGGAATTTCAGCAGCATGAGAGGTTTGCAGCTATGTGAATTTATTTCAGAGTTTACTTTCTACAACGTGCAGGTGGTAGAGGGCTTCCCTAGCCTCCCTGTGAGATAACAGGGACAGGGCTTTATCGGTGGTGGTCCTACACTTTAGAACTACATCCCCAAGGTGCAGTCCCTCACTGCTGGTGGTCTTTAAAATAAATATTTCTTCTGGGGTTTTTCCCCCCTGGTTTGCTGAATTGTGTTGTACAGTACTTGAAAAAAAACTATTTAGATGCTGCTGCGTTTTTGTTATTTTATTTCATGCATTTAGAGTAATGTAAGCCACTTTGTGCTCTGAAAACGGGGTTAAGAATAGTTTAATGGACGAGAGCAATCAGTAACAAAGTGTGATCTTTGGTACTGGGAGAGACAGGTTTCAGCTGAGTGACTATTTTCATGTGTTAATACTTTTTTGGGGGTGGGGTGGGGATTATATTATACTCCTGTGTCTCTTCACATGAATCTGAGATCTCCTGGAGATTTCATGATATTTTTTTCTCACAAAATCTCCAGGAACTTGGACGGCCTGCAAGAGCCTCCTGGAGCCCAGGAAGCAAGGCGGAGAGCTTAAAATTAAGCTCTGTCTTGCTTCACAGTCAAGATTGCTCATATGAAGGTGGTTCAAGTATCGGAATTTTTGCATATGAGGTGCTACCCCAAGAATGTAATCCCTGCTCAGTGTACTACTGTGGGTTCGGCATAGCACAGTAGGTGGGGTTGGCATATCAGTGTGAAGGCTTTGTTTGAGCTCTTCTCTGATACTTAGTTTTTGATGTGGGTCATTCAAATTTGAGTCCCCAGCTGATGACGGGGGCTGCATACACACCATTCATTTAAAGTCTACACACCCCTCACAGAATCTGTCCAAATAATTTTTATTGATTTCCATGTAAATACAAGAATATATAACTACAGTAACTTGTCCTGTGGTACATTCTTATTAAGTTTTGTATGCAATACACAGCACAAGCAATATATTTGTTTATGCATTATCAATTCAAGTCTCCGCTCCACAGAGATTCTTGTGTTGTTGTTGGAATAAAAGTACAGTATATTCTGTCCACCTCTCACAGAATCTTGAGGACCGTAGTTTACCCCTCATAGAGCTACAAGTGTCAAGATTTTATTTTATTATTATTATTTTTGCAGGCAAGGAATAAGCTTTAAATGTATGGTATGTACCTAGCCTCAAATGGTACAACCCTTACTGGCTTATCAGTAGTAAGTGTTGCCTCACTTGGATTTTCCATTAACTGAAGAGAATCAAGGGAAGGGAAGAGTGCCTTTGTAGGAATCAAAAGATGCACCAGTCTGTCCTCTACTTACACATTATCAAAAATCAAGAGAAAGACCCCTGCAGCCTCTGACACAAGGATGATTGCCAAAAATCCTATGAGATAGGTGTACACATTGATGTCTCAAGCTAGAAGTCAGCTTCTCTAATTCATCATAGCCATGGGTTCTAGCTGCTAACTGTAAATAATATTGACCTCTTGTATTTGATTGAAGAATATTCAAGTAATCAATGTTAACCTCCTTTGCTGTTAAAGGTATGTTTCTGACCATAGCACGGCTTCGAAACCGCATTCCTGGGAGTCAGTGGATTGGTAAACACAGACGGCCGAGGTTTGTTACAGAGATAATGAAACAGGGTATCATCAAGAGGCTGGAAAGGGAAGCTGAAAATGAATATTGGCTGAGCCGGCCATACATGACAAAAGACCAGGAGTATCGCCACAATGCAGAACGCAGACGTTTATGGCGGGAAAGAGCAATGGCTGCAGAAAAAGCTAAGTTTCCAGAGCATAAGTATGCTACAGAACATCTGGGTCACCTTAATGTGACCAAGAAATGGACAGAAGCTTGAAAATTAAGTTGGTGTTCAGCTGGACTGCTTGCAATTGCTGACAGTGGCAACCACCAGTTATGTAAGAAGGCCTGTAAATAAATGTATTACTCTTCAGCTCTCAGTCTCAGTGCTCATTCCAAGTTACAGGTGTTCTTTTTCTTCCAAACTTTGGTAATGCTATTCTGCCTAGAAAGGATCATCCTCTCTCCTCAAGTTGTGCTTGCAAAAGTTTCTCGTAATAATCTGATGTTCACTCCAGAGTAATGTCCAGTTATTCGTTCCTTCTAGGTGTTATTTTCCCAGTGTTAAATCCAGGCATCTCAGTTTCATTCCTTTCCCTTCCCATCCTAGAAGTCCAAAAGAGGTTCTCCAATTATTATTAAAAGTAAGAGTCAGCCTTAATCTTCTTCCGGTCCACCCTCACAACTTTACCACCAGATTTTAAAAGACAGTTCAGTCCTTATTCTTTATTCGTCATGAATTTCTTTACTGTATTTATATGACAATGTCCACAATTGATCAGAAATTAAGTAGACATTAACTCGCACTCCCGCAAAAGTTCCTGTATCTTCCAGTTCCATTTCCTGTTGCCATGGTCTTCAGTCCTTGCCATTTTTTCTTTCAATTTCCTGTATTTCCATTCTTTTTTTTTTTTCAAAAGTATGGCAGGAAACATGATCACTTTGTCTTCTGAGATGATTCCAAGTTATACACACGAGTCCTCCTTCCATGAATTCCATTGCCTTCCAGCATTACATCTGTTACACTCCTTCCAGCATCAGCAATAAACCATCCTTGAGGGCTGACAAATTATCCTTGATAATTTTTTCCAGGAGCTGTGACTCTTCAGCAATCTGTGTAAAACCTTCCTCCTTATGTAGCAAACCATCTCCAGTATTTTTCCCCAGGAGCTGTAATTCCACACCCACCTCCACTTTACTCAGTGATTTGCCCATTATCATTTTCTGCATCTCCCATTTTTAATTGCATTCTCTGTTGATCAAATAATTTTTGAAAACCTGCCACAGTTAATAGATTATTTCTTAACATACTTGCAATCTTGGGTGCTGCTAGAAGTACAGTCCTAACCACATTCTTAGCATTCCATTCTTCCTACTGCGAGCGCAGCAGTAACCATTAATTTTCATTACTGTCAATGCAATCACTTGTGAAATGGAGGATCAAAGATATAACAGCACAAGAACATAGACACTTCTTAGAGATTCTCTTCTCTGTTATAAGCAGGTGTGTGTTATGAACAGCTGTATACTTTCCTTGAAACAAACTAGATACTTCCTGAAAAACCAATTTTGCCATCAGTCTTTCAATGACTTCTCTTCTTAAGCCAGCTTTAGGGTCGTATTTCAAATTGACATTTTTACTGATAAAGGAGTAGTTTCTTTAATTTCTTTAGTGATTTATAGGAGTTTTAGATATAACTAAAGAAAGGAGGTATGGTTACGTCTTTTCCTAGGAGATTGACCTCCAGAGATCTTTAGCAGTGCCTGGGCAATGTTGTCGTTTTTCCCACTCCTGGTCACTCAGCCGTCCAATAGGATTTCTCGATCCCAAGCAATCAATCCATCAAGAACATCCACTAAATCACTAAATTCTTTAGTGATTTATAGGAGTTTTAGATATAACTAAAGAAAGGAGGTATGGTTACGTCTTTTCCTAGGAGATTGACCTCCAGAGATCTTTAGCAGTGCCTGGGCAATGTTGTCGTTTTTCCCACTCCTGGTCACTCAGCCGTCCAATAGGATTTCTCGATCCCAAGCAAGCAATCCATCAAGAACATCCAGGAATTAATCCAAATGTTGTCTCTGTTCAGCAAAGACAAAAATGACACATAATCCTCCACCGTTAGTCCCCACTTAAATTACATCTTTGGGGAGCTCCCGAGAGAGGTGACTAACCTGCGACGGCTCCTTCCCCGGAAGTGTATCTTGAGAGTGTTTCTTGATTTTAGCTTTGTTATGTTGTGTGTCCTCAGTGGTAGCATGCTTTCTAGGAGCAACCTGTCAGGGACAGAGGTAGGCAACAGTGATCCATGCTTTGGGCTGGGACACTTCCATTTCAAGTATAGTGTCAATGGGACCTGTGAAATGTATCCTGTCCTAATTTGTTAGCCTTTACTATCTAACATTTCCAGGCAAAACGGAGCCAAGTGTGGGAACCCAAAATGGAGGTGGACTCTGGCAACATCTGCCCACTGTTATCTTTATTTAATTGGACTGACACATGAGAGATAGCCCCAACTAACTTTTATTTTATTTTTTAATAATATTTATTAAAAGTTTCCAGTTATAACAATATAAAAAAAACAAAACATCCAAATTTAAGATCTTATTTTCCATAACATCTTTCCAGGACTTCCCCTCCCCTCCCCCTCTTATATTCCAAATCTTACAAATAAATTCAGCAATTTATTATCCCAAATTTTAACCTTATTATCATTAGCCCAGTTTAAAAATATTTTCCCATCTCCTAAGATCGACCTATTCCCTTCCATGCGTTCCCCCCTTTAATATACATAATAGATTAAAATATAATAAAATAAAATATGATTTTACACCCTTTGGATTCCAAATTTCCCTCCCCCTTTTCCTGGTTGCGTTCCCCATATTTATCAACATCTGATGTCTTCCTGGAGCTCCCACATTTATTTAAACCATAGTCCTTTACCAGTCTTCTTTAATTTTAAATGTCCAATCTTGGAAGGAGTCTATCTCAAAAAGGCCCATTTTTTCCATCCAGATTTTTATATACTTGGGAGTAAAAACTCCAATTTTATTTCTTAAACCTTTCAAATCTGGATGTCCCAAATGTTCCCACTTCCAACTTTGTCCAATTCTTATTATTCTTGTTGTTCTTGTTAATCTCTCTCCTCTTTCTTTTCCTGTTTCCCTGCACAAATGTTCTAATTCCAAAAGCTTCTAAATTCCACTGCAGAGGCTCTGTTATTCAGGAACGAAACATGATGCCAAGTCCCTTCCATTCTTCAATAGATAAGTCTATTGTCTCCTTTAGTGTGTAAACCTCTGTAGCCAAAATAGTGTTCCATTTCTGCAGTTTCCCAGGAGATAAAAAGTTCTGTCAAATTCGATGCCAACAACTTGTAATATCCCTCGGCTCCTCTAGGTGGATTGTAATAACTCAGTTCCCTTCCAGATCACGTCCACCAGTCAAAGTAACTTATTATTCCTTGTTTTAAACATTTTGTATCCAATTTGTAACAAATATAACCGGCAAAGTCCTCGTAACAAAGTTCTAATTTTTGTTCTTCTGCTTTGACAGCTCTTTGACAGCTGTCAAAACCTCTCTTCTTCTTCGTCTTCTCCCGGCGCTCTAACTAAAATGCTCCCAGGTTCCCGGGGGGGGGGGGTTGCTTTTTGATTAAATTCCACTTTTCTCCTCCAGCTCAATCTTATAGTTTTCCATCGCGGAATTTCATAACTTTATCAAAATAGGGTTGCGCTCAATCTTAGATGTTAAGTCCTTTACTTTAGCTCCTCTACAACGGGGGGGGGGGGGGCTGACTTCCTTTTTACGCCTCCCCCGCTCGTTCCGAATTCTTTAAAAATTTCTCGCCTTTTTTAATCCAAGTTCCGATTACTCACGGGTTATGCTTTTAAGTCCAAATTTCCAATAGAAGAAGTCAGCGCTCTCCGTCGAATGGCATGCGGCTTCGCTCGGCAGGGGAAGCGGAGGACTCAAAGCACCACCACCACCCCGTCACCCGTTCCGCAGCCTTTAAAAAGGCTCCTTCGCGGGTCGGGGGGGGGGCTCAAAAGGTGCCAGCCGAGTCACCATGTCCATGGGTTTCAGCGCCCATGGTTTTTAAGGGTCCCCGCGTCGCCGGTGCGGTAGGACCCAGCCCCTGCCGAGCAGGCTCCCTCCGGAGCTCGGAGGGAGTCCGCCATTCGGCGATGGCGCCAACCCGGAAGTCCAGCCCCAACTAACTTTTAAAGCTCCTCTTCCCAAGTGATGTCCCCACGCATTTCTACCCACACATAAAAGAGAACTGAAATTGTATCTTCATCAGCTGCACCAATTAGAAATGCATTTCACAAGTTAGCTCATTTTTTCAACGTATTTATTTAGTTTCTTTTGCATTCAGCGTGTCATAATCCATTTTAATGTATCATCACTTTGGCAAAGAAGGGTTTAAAGATTATGCTTTTTCCCCTTAAAAGGAGCTATGCTTAAGATATTAATGGAAGTCTGCACTTTGATATATAAAATACTCAACATGATTTAAAATTATTGGTGAAAAATACACATGAAAATATTACAAGGTGCAGATAAAAACATGAAAATTTCAGGCAAAATGATCTGTATTCTTTTATATTTAATTTATTTATAAAAGTCTGTTTAAAAAGTCACTTTAAAGTATTAATGGCAATGCTTTCTTTGTGCATAGGAATATTCCTATCTGCAACATAAAAAACAGATGCATTATTCACATTATATATCCTCTAAATAACCTCATACCAATTTAAATTTGAGTATTTGCAAGCTTACTTAGTTACAGTGGATATACCTTTATTTAAGTAAAATCCTTGCATACACCTTTGTCATAAATACAGGACAATGTATTTGACATACCCACTGGTAAGCACACAGGTTGTGGCAGCCCTAGACATAAACTAAGGATGTCACTCTTATGGCCTTGTAATTTACACATGAGGGCAGAAGAAATGAAGACACAGTG
The DNA here is from genome assembly GCF_964252035.2 of Podarcis erhardii. NCBI lineage: Eukaryota > Metazoa > Chordata > Lepidosauria > Squamata > Lacertidae > Podarcis > Podarcis erhardii. Next base: position 25,320,064 of record NC_138508.1, read on the forward strand.
GAGAGATGTTCTCTGTTTTGCATTATGGTCAGCAATTCTAAACCATGTATTTATGTGTCATCTCTGCAGAAACCCATAGGACTTCCTGGTAAATGCATTTAGGAATGAAGGAAAAATCTGCATTCCTTAAACCACTTTATATAAAATTTTCCTGGTAGAATCCCAGAATTCTGGGACTACTTGGGAACTGCAACATAATGTAACTTGTACATCTGTTGGTGTTTACAATTTCTGGGTACCAAGAAAAAGGTTCTGATGCTGTCCTAACTTGACCCAAGTTATGAGTCAGTCATATCCCTGTTGGATGATCTTCTACAACTCAACTTCACTTAATGTTCTGTAAATGTGGACAGACACTTTCTACCATTTGCAAGATTCAAGTTAAGATCTGGAGAATACATATTGGATATTAAGACTGAGTTAAAGCATAAGTTTCCAACACAGATCCAAGAGATGTATTGCTAAGTAACCAGGAGCTAACGTCACATTGTGTATTAGGGTTGGCATCTTATTAAAAATAAAGATGATGTTTGGAACTTGATTGACTCTAGTAGTAGATACCAATTGTTAAGGCATTATTCTACCAGAAAAAAGAGTGGTTGGTAAATGAAAGAAATGCTGCTGTTTTAAAAAACAACTTCACCCCAAATCTGTAACATAAAATTGAACTCATAAAAGTGGCCAGCAAGCAACGCCAGATTGTGCTAGAATCAGAACTCAGGGGAGCTTCTTAAAACAGGAATGTGTCTGCTAGGGAATGCAAACTGTATTTACTAGCATTAAAAATTACATTGATCCTTAAATGTGACCTGCTGATGCTAGGTCATTTACTAGCAAAATGCTTTCATAAGGCATTGGAATTAAAACTAAACAGTTTACAAACTATATTCTTTGGTATTATTTCTCAATACTGGTCAAGATAGTTTACACATTAAACAACGGATACCATGAAGAAGAGTCTTCTGGAACCTTTTCAAAGTGGTTTAAGGACTGCAAATCAATAAAGTATTAAATATTGACAATTATTACCCCAATAGTGAAAAAAGGGAATGCATTAACAGCAATGTGTGGACTTCTAACATTCACGTTAAGTGCAGATGGGCCTTAATTCCTATGTACACTCTACAAAGAGAACCCTGTTACCCATTTTACGTACTCTACATATATGACATACTATAAGAAATGTGCTGCTATAGTTGACCTAACTGGTAAACGCAACCCATAAATTTATGGCCTGGCTCCCAAGATATACTTGATTCCATTCTATCCTTTCCTGAAGCTGTTGAGAGTCAAAGCGCAGGTACTGTATGATGAATGGGACAAGCAAGGCAGAGCATGGCACCTCTGCCCACTTGCGTCAACACTGAAGGGGCTGTCCATTTGCTACAGTGCCTAGCTAGCTAGTGCAAGAAGTTGAGGGACCATTCTGTGGGCGGGCTGGGACATAAGAAGACAAAAAAACAAGCCTGCCTCCGTTCATCCCCACCTGACCTGGAGAAGCTATATGCAAGGTGCTGTTGTGCCACATAAAGCTTATTTCCCCCATGTGCTCTGAAGCACTGATGGCAACTGCTATTTCAGGGCAGGAGTTGGGGTGAAATCCCACTACCTTGAGTATGGAGAGTGAGGTTAGCAGTTGCACTGAAAGCCCTGAGCTTGATTTATGCATTTTGCACAGGAAGGGAGTCGGATCCAGCTCTTGAGTTTGGGTTGGTCACAAAGACAGCACAAACCATTTTAGCTTTTCCTTCATTTTGTAAACTAAGCTGATCTAAGAAGATCCTAAACTATTTTATAAACTACAAAATTTATTTTCAATATCATTCCCCCCACCCAACTATCGCCATGTTTCCTAAGATTTGCAAAGTGGATCCCGGTTTTTCCACTCGTATCATACATGGGATAATTTATATAAAAGGGGTTTGGGAAGAATTTAATATTTTTATGGTGCTAACGAAATATGAGCAGCTTGGACACAATTTATGATAGGGAATTAAAAGGTACACATCAAGGTAGAATGATGGGGCAGTCCAACACCATACAGTGAGCCAAGACGGAACTTCGTGGCTACAATGGTCTCCTCTTTAAAGAGTACTGGAAGCCAGAATTCTGCTTAAAGAGCTGGGCGGCTGGAGATGAGGATTCTTCTGAGTCAAGCATCGAGTACTTTGGTGCCCCTTGTGAACTGATAATAAAGATTAAGCCCCCACAGTAGTTTGTAGAATTATTTGCTCAGAAAAAGATTTGTGTCTTAAACAGATAGGCCTTGGATTCAGGGTCAGTGAGACTCTGGGAGGGAGAGATGCCAAAGCAGGGGTAACTAGAGAACAAACCCTCTTTCTTCCTTGGGTGCATTTTTCCACATCTTACTCAAGGAACTTTGCTAGTAAAAATGCCTGTGAAATCCAGTCCCGTAAAGTACAGTACATATTTGTTTCTTTTCTCTTAAAAAAGAAATGGATGATCTCTGGAGCTGAGCTGAAAGAAGATGGATAAATCAATTGGGATCTTTATGATGGGATTATCAGTCAAAAAGACTTGAAAGTAATATTCAGGTAAACATCTCGGGGGGGGGGAGAGGAAGGAGAGGAATTAACTTTACTAAATTATATTGTTGATATGGCTTAATAAGACAAATTCTAGAAATTAAACTATTGGCACTTTAAAGAAACAGAAAGTCAAGGAAACTTTATTCTCCCTAACTAATGTACCATGTTGCCAGTGGGCCCTTATTTCTGGAAAAAAAAAATGCAATGGAAAAACCTTGCTTGTCTGATGTTGTATTGCAACAAAGCAAGCCTGTAGGAAGAGAACTTCAATATCAGAGAGGACTAAAAGGCCAGAGTCTTGGGTTGGCTGTTTAGCAACACCTACCAATACCACTGGTTATCTGATAATGGTAGTGGAGAAAGCAAAAATGCATCATGCTGCAAGTCCACCAGATAGTGCTTTGAGACACATAATCATACTGTGTAGTTTCAATGGCCGTACTCTATGATTGTTACACACTTTCCTCCCCTGCCCCATCTTTCTTCCATAGACTTGCTATGGAAGAAACTCCCGTATGACACCGGCATGGCATTTCTCACACCAACTTTGCAGAATTAGTTTCCTCCACCGCGGTGCAGCCAAAATGCATAGTTTCTGCACTTCTAAGAGTCTTGCATACTCTCATATCCTTCCAGGGTATTTCAGGATTTGGCCCTTGGAGTGGCTTACGTCCATGTTGCAAAAATGCACATCAAGAATCTTAAGGCATCAAACTTTCTGCTATGCAACAGTGCTCATAAGCATCCACTGGATACCGTCAAGGATTTCGTTTTTTCATATCCTGCTAACATGCTGGCACTGTTCCATTGATATATCAGTGTCTTCCATACAAAATTAAGTAATATCCAAGCACAAATGTAGTGTAGAAACCTATACGGAAAACAAATTACATTAGTGTAATGCTGCATAAAGACAGAGATAGAAAAAAGACATGGCTACCTACTCTGTATTTCGATCTATGTCACTTCCTTGCATGACTTACTGCTTACGAAGGGTTTTCCCCAAAATGACTGAAGCCCACCTGGGGTCTCTGTGCTGCCACCTGCGTTCCACTCATACAACTTCTATCAGCTTGGTCTTGGGATGCTGGCAACTGCACTGTAAACACATTTCTATCCAAACAGGAATTGGCTTCTGCTCTGTGAAATCTGCCTGCTGCTTTAAATCTGCTTTGGAAATAGATTTGCGGTGTCTCAAATTAGCCTATAGAAAACTCATCCCCTAATCACAGACACAAGGGAACTGATCGTGGCTACTCCACACTGAAGAAACATTGTCCTTAATTGCTGTGTTTCTGCCTTCACTTTTAAGACTAGGCTTTATATTTCTGATGCATCAACCATGCTCCATTTTCCTTTTTTTTTTTTTAAAAAAAAGGAAGGCTTTCAAAACGAAAAGAATCTTATTTCACAGCCTTACAAGGTCACAATAAATTACTATTTCTGAGTGGACGTTATCTTACCATCTTTTCCTCTCCACTGAGAGGGATGGACACTGAAGCCAAGATCAGCTCTCCAATGAAACTATAATATGCTTTTTTACACCTTTTAAAAATAAAGAAAACATAATTATAAAGGTACATGCTTTAGAGACGTTACATGATGAAAATTTTTTGGGGGAGGAGCGGCATTAAGCCAGTATCTGACCTCTTTATTTGTATTAATCTGCAAAAGACAAACTTGTTCATCTTTAAAATCAGTTACTCTCCATTCTCTCATTTAATCAGAATGTTGAATTTCTGTTCTATAACAAGTGATTATAATTAATCAGTTAACATTCAGTACCTGATTTAACATTTTCATCTTCTGAATTGGTTTCCACCCACTGGTTTTCACTGGCCAGCAATCGATTTTGGGACTCGCTTAGTGGCCTAACAGGAAATGGTTGACTGGGACCCGAGCTGAAAAGAAGAACTGCTGTCAGAAGCTGGAGTTCATGCACCAAAGAACTTGAAATTCTTAAACACTATTCTGGAGACCAACACAATATAAATTAATATTGCTCAGTTCAGACATAACTTCATGAGCTTCAGGCTTGCCTGCTGTCCTCTCCCCTTCATGCATGATGGGAGGAAATTTAAGGCACCCATTCCTAGTAAGTAAGAAACTTTGCTAACCAGGAAAAGAGGCTTTAAATGTCCTCCCCTCAAGTGTAAAGGGGAGGGTTGGATTGTTCAAGCCTATAACAAGAAACAATAGTTTGTGTTTACATGATCTAAACTGGCACAATCTCTCTCAAGGGCTACTCTGAATGCCTGGCATACAACAGAAAGGATGCACAGGGAATTAATTGGTGAGAACAGTGAGCTTGTAAGAGATATAAGGCTGAAAGCTCCATATGGCAGGTCAGGACGAAGGCAGGAAAAAATGAAGCTTAGAAAGCTCAATTTTAAACGGACAAGGTATCCATAACTAAGCTTGCACTACAAATATTGTCAAACATAAAGAACTTCCCATTAAAAAGAAATAAACTTTCCAGCCTAACTCAATTCAAAGTCAAACAGCATCAAAGGACGTTTAGAGTGGGGGAGTAAAAAAGGAGGCTAAGACCTGGTGAACAATGGGTCAAAAGCAGAGGCAGGGAAAAGATTAGACTACAAAGAGGACTGTTCACATTTGGCCACAGCTGTGGTCTTCAATATGCATTTTTCCTTGCTTTGTAAAAATGATACACGTAAGATAAAAGGAAGCAAGACACAAGTGAAAGAAAAACCACACACCTTTTAGCAGGATCATTTTGGCTTGAGACAGTAAGCTGCTCTGGATCCATAATCACCAGGCGTGTTGGAAAGTTACAGCCATCCCCTAAACTGAAGAATAAAATAGACACGACATCTAACTAGCGTGCTATTAAAAACTAACACTAATGGATACACTGGGTTTAAAACAGTTATATGAAGTGGCACATTTGAGTGACTCAGTAAATGTAGATAGTACATCGCCCTGTTCAAACAATGGAATGTTCTGGTTGGTATAGCAGATGGTTAAGTACCTTTTAAGCACTGCAACCGCCACTACAAATAATGCAGGAAATGACTTATTTCAGAGCTGCAGGTAATTTGCACATTTATTTATTTAGTATAAACACCATGGAAGCATATATGTACTTGTTCAACAAAGTTTGTCTCCAAAATCAAAAAAAGGCTTGTGCTCCACTGGAACAACACAAAACACCTATGTGAGCTTGACGGTAGGAAATTTAAGACTTAAAAGAATGTGTATTATCAGTAAATTACATGCAGTCTGTTTAACCTCAAGAGTTCACCGGAGTGTTTTTGAATGTCTCAGTTTGAACTGAAATCCAATTTTCTTGTGGTTTCTCTTAAATTTCTAAAACATGGGGCGTTAGCTATTACTGTAGAAACTGTACCTGGCTGCTGACCTCACAAAGCAAGGCAGTCTTTTTAAATACAAAGTTCTTACAAAGGTCTGAGTGACCTATATTCCTTGACAGTATGTTATTTCTGCATGTTCAAGGTTACAGCACAGCTGTTAGCATGTGGAAGGCAACTAAAACAGACCCTTTAAAAAAGTGTTGTCCTCATGCTGGGAATACTAACAGTAGGACTTGGCAAAGATGCTACTTTTTAAAAAAGGACAGTTGTACAAATGATCTGCAAATACCCACAGATAAGAACTAATGACGACCAACTATTTTGACTCTGCTTTATTTTGTAAAGTCATAGAAATACTTTGATATGGTTCCATTTGTATTTAACTTGAACCATAAATGTATATTCCTATTGAATATTACTTGGGAGGTATATCTTAATACTACTACTAATAATTTATTATTTATACCCCGCCCATCTGACCGGGTTTTCCCAGCCACTGGGAAGCTACCAACAAAATATTAAAAACACAACAAAATCGTGACAAATAAAGTTTGCTCCCAGGCAAGCGTGCACAAGACTTACAAACAGTTATGTAGAATAAAAGAGGTGTCTACTGCAAAGTTCTGAAAACGTTTGTCAACAACAGACGTTACAATGGAGAAAACAAAAATCACTGTCTAAAATACAGAGGGATTAAAAGTAAAAACTGGTATGTAATACAGTGGCACGGTCCTGAAGAAAAAGGTTTATACAGTCATACCTTGGGTTGAATGTGCTTCGAGTTGAGCATGTTCAAGTTGCGTTACTTCCAGGTTTTGCCGCTCGCGCATGCGCAGACGCTCAAAATGACGTCACGCGCAGAAGCGGCAAAACGCAACCCGTGCACGTGCAGACGCACCGTCATGGCTTACGTTGCATTCAGGATGTGAACAGGGCTCCGGAACGGATCCCATTCGCATCCCAAGGTACCACTGTATATATAAATACGGAATATTTTAAATAATTTGTCTAAAATACCCAGTACAGAACAAGGACCTCACAATATAGAGGTTTGAACATGCAACTTCCAGGCTACATTATGCACAAAAATAATTTAAAAAATAATGCAGTTTAGGTCTTAGCAGACAATATATCATTTAGCTAGCACATAGGTATGTTCATTGTTCAGGAAATAGACAAGTTACAATTTTAGCAGTATTTAGGACTGCTAGCTTCACTAAATCACCAAACTCTAGATTTTACTCTAAAAACTTTTAAAAGTAGAAGAATAAAATTTAAATAAGAATACCTTGTAAAAATTGGTAGCAACCAGTACTTCTTCTCATCTCCAAAAACCTCTCTCAAGTTTTTACTGCATCCGAGAGAGAAGCCATTTTTGTCAGGTCCATTTCGAAACATAGGTGCCCTGAAAGCTTCTACATCACACACAGAAAACAAAAGTAAACAAACGTGGGAAAGAGGACAGATCTCTTAAGAATATATGAAGAGCCCTGCTGGATCAAGCCAAATGCCCACCCAGCATCTTGTTTTCACAGTGCCCAGCCAGGACCTCAGCACAACAACACTCTCCCACTTGTGCTCCCTAGCAACTGGTATTCAGAGGCATAATTCCTCTGAGCCTGGAGGTAATATATGGCCATTAAGACTAGTAATCACTGACAGCCTTACCCTCCATGTATTTGTCTAACCCTTTGAAGCCATTAAGTAGCAAAATGCAAACTGTCTACAAAATAAGAGAGTTTATGTTGTTGTTGTTTTCATTAAAAATGCATTCTTAAAAAATGAGCTAGAAAAACACGGACCAAATTCAACAAAAGCAGCGGCTGGAACAAATGTAGGAAGCAACTAATTAAACAGACATTTTCAGTAAAGATGTTCCACTTGGTATGGTTTAAACCAGCTCCTGGAAGTGAGAGCTGGACCATAAAGAAGGCTGATCGCCGAAGAATTGATGCTTTTGAATTATGGTGCTGGAGGAGACTCTTGAGAGTCCCATGGACTGCAAGAAGATCAAACCTATCCATTCTGAAGAAAATCAGCCCTGAGTGCTCACTGGAAGGACAGATCATGAAGCTGAGGCTCCAATACTTTGGCCACCTCATGAGAAGAGAAGACTCCCTGGAAAAGACCCTGATGTTGGGAAAGATGGAGGGCACAAGGAGAAGGGGACGACAGAGGACGAGATGGTTGGACAGTGTTCTCGAAGCTACCTACATGAGTTTGACTAAACTGCGGGAGGCAGTGGAAGACAGGAGTGCCTGGCATGCTCTGGTCCATGGGGTCACGAAGAGTCGGACACGACTAAACAACAACAACAACAAAAACCCAGCTCCTGTATCTAACAACAGCCAACCTAAGATGGAAAGGAAGCATTTCAAGAAGTTAAAAGGGCCAGTAGCAGGGAACGGCATAAGTCACTTTAAACCGATATGCTGATTGAGGGGTACAATCCTAAACTCCAGGGATTCTTAACAGAACTTGCTTATGAGTAAGCACAGCCATGAAACACACTAAGCAACCTTGAGCCAATAGCACATGCTCAGACTAACCTAGCTCACAGGATTAACGGTGAGGAAAAAGTAGAATAACATTGAGTTTCTTGGAATTGGAATAGATAATACCGCAGATTGTTTACTAACCTATTGTTGACCTGTTTTTGCCAACCAGCCAGCAGTGATAGCTGAAAAGTGACAGTATACTGATGAAGAACATGGCAGCCACAAAGAAAAGGAAGAGAACATGGAATTTTGCACGCGTGTCCAGCAGTTCATTCTGGGAAGAAGAAGAAAAAGGAGAGTGGGATTAGTATTTCTATTCAACAGCTGGTCTATAAAGTTGCATCTCTGAGCTAAAGCCAATATCACTATATCCGAACATTACTATGAGCATATTTAACATTTTAGAAACCTAAATTATATGAAACCAATGTAGAACTGTGAGTCAGAGGGCTTGTCATTACTTTGTGAGAGAGTGTACATGAGTATCACTGTAAAAGCACATTCAACATCCTTTGTTGTGTGTCTGTATGATTTCTAAGTGCTGCTATACTTCCTATACGATGTTTACAACGTGTATTTTTCTTTACGTAACTTAAACTGCCTGAGGGAAGATGTAGAGTAAGCCTACACACTATAAATTCAACTATAAAATTGGAAATGGGGGCAGGATGAGCCTTCCTCCCACCCATCTGATGTTCAGTATGAAGTTAACTGAACACTGTTTTTTGTAAGTAGCCACATGATCATGTGAACCAACACACACCACATACAATGTAAGCCTCTGTAAGAAGGTGAAAATTATAGGGAATGTGCATGTTTTTTTAAATGATTTTTTACATTGAGTAAAGTGTCATTTCAGGAGAAAAGGTCTCGTGTATTTTTAATTCAGTTTCAAGTTTTTCCACATATGCTCAGATTACAAAAATCTCATGAAACAAAAAATAGTTTAATTGCAGCAGTTACATAGCTTGAAAAACCAATTATTTCTAAAAGATGACCTTTAAAATAGAAAGGTAAAAGTAAAATTCTCTCATCATAGATTAGCCTCCATTTAAGTTACCACCAGCATTTAAGTGTACTAATTTCTTCTTCGGCTCTCCACAATAATCTTCAATTAATTAAAAATACATAATTATACAGATAGTATTACAAAATAGTATGATAATCTTGTTTCATTATTAAAAATGAATGAGCACACCAGAACAGACTTCAGCTTAAATTGCATTTTACCTTTGGACAATTCTCAGCAGATTTCCTGCGGCAAAGCTTTGTGCAAATAAAGACAATTTATTAAATAGCTTTATCCCTTCAAGGCTGGTGTTCAGAAACAGTAAAAACGTTGTTAGAAAGTTAATGGCTTATGCGTGCAGCATTCAATGGCAAGAGGCCTTGGTCTACATTCAGTGGATGAACATGTAAAGGTGAGCTTGTGTTTGCACAATGAGATTGAAGTAAAAGGTAATTTATTTTAATGGTGTGGACTCAAGGCACACCATTAAAATTAAGATTAACACATTGCTCTCTCTAATTTTCCACATTGGAAGTTCAGCCTTGAAGCCAATTGGTTTTATATAGATCCAAGAAGACTCTTGGAAGCTAATGTTCATAGTGATGTGAGGTTTGGAAATTTGTTACCCAGCTACAAATCAGAGCATTTTGAAAGCACAATGTCCTTGCCACTATTACAGAATTACAGAATGAGTTATTTAGAGACTCCCTTCAGTTTATTGTATGATGCTTAGTTCTTTTTATGTAACTAAAAGTGGGTTTGGGTACAGGCAAGATACCTATCATTTTGCTTACGTATATCACTTTAATTCTAAAATCATAGCTTAAACCATTCTCAACGGATCTTTAAAAAGCCACAGATCTCCCTATGCTTTAGAGCAGTGGTTCCCAATTAGCTAAGTACATGTACTGCAGACCCCATGTTTTTGAAAATGTTGACATCTGTGTGGTAGTTTCGGTTATGTCAATGGTGCCACCATACCCTCCAACATGTCCCAGCGCAAAACTGGGATGCATGTTTTCTGGGCCATGCACCTGTGCAAGAGCACGGCACCCAAAATCGTGTGATTTTGGGTGCTGCAATCTTGTGTGTTTTGGGGCACAGCATGGCCCCAAAACAGGATTCCCCAAACAGTTGGCAGGCATGTGCCATCGACTCCCTGGGAAGTTATGCCAGTTGGAAACCACTGCTTTAAAATGTATCTTTATAAGAACTGATGGAGAAGTATCTTCAAAAACGTTTTAAAAGGAAAGCAGCATGTTTCCTTTCAAAATGTTAGTGAGCTAAAACTCACATATCTGAGAGACTTCCGGGATAGCGCGAACGGGTAATGGCGGATTCCCTCCGAGCTTCGGAGGGAATCGGCTCCGCTAAGGACGGGTCTTGCCGTGCCGGCGACACGGGGACCCTCAGAAACCGCAGGCGCTGAAGCCTGCGGACATGGTGACTCGGTGGGCACCTTAAGCGCCCTCCCTGACCCGCGAAGAGCCTTTTTAAAGGCTACGGAGTGGACCGGAGAGTGGCGTGGTGCTGAGAGTCGATCGCTGCCTTGGCGGAGCGAAGCCGCGAGCCATGACCGGAGAGCGCTGTCTTTCTTCTTGAAATTTGGATTGAAAATGTAACCCGTGAGTAAAAGGAAATTTCGGCACTAAAAGCTTGTTTTTTTATGAATTCGAGTACGATCGGGGGGACGTGTTAAAAAGGAAGTCCGCACTCCCCCCTCCCCACCAAAAGATTTAAAGCAAAGAGAGAGCACCAGGTCGGAAAGACTTTGGTGTTTAAACTGAGAACTTTCATAAACTGAATTAAGAAGTAATCTGTGCAGGAGTGGAAGAGAGAGGAATTCCAGAGGTTTTGCTTTTTAAGTTGACCCCCCCCCAGACCCGGGTAGCGCTCTGTGTGGGAGCCCAAGAAACAGAACAAGGAGTTTGACAGCTGTCAAAAGAGCTGTCAAACGGCTAGCCGAAACGCGGAACTGTATTACAACTGTTTTTTTGGATTAAATGCTACATTGAAACTGAATTGATTGAACTGATTGGAAACAAAATAATCTTTAACAACAAAGTAACTGACTGTTAGATGAGATCCATGATGGAAATCCCCCTGGAGGGAACTGATGACATTGCAATGGCTGCTGAAGGAAAATTACTGGCAGAGATACAAAAAATGTTCTGTCTGGTGGGAACCTTGCAAGAACAGAGCTTAATTATGACTGAACAGTTGGTGACCTTCAGTCTCAAACTTAGCGACTCTGTCGATGGAACTAAACAAGTGGAAAAAAAATCTGCAGCTGCAGAAGGAGAGATAACCCTATTGGGGGAAGGAGAAAAAGAAAGAGTTCAACAAGAATGCAAACAGAAACCTGCAACTTTTGGGAATCAAAGAAACAAGGAAGATAACCATGGGATTACAAATCTGCAGGGCCAGAGGAAGAGAGAAGCCCCTGGAATAATTATAACATTGAGTCAACAAAGAATGAACAAGTTTGATGGGGACTTCTTTCTTGGGTTGGATTTTGGGAGATTTGTTGCTTTTGGACAGAAACTGCCTTTGTCTGATTTGGAAGAAAGAAAATACGAGGAGCAGGTGACAGAACTTCATGGAGAAGGGAAGACCAACAAAGAGGACTATAAACAAAATCGGTGGAGAGAGGCTAACTGGGGCCAGAGGGCCTCAGATGTGAGAAATCCGGGCTAAAATTGTTGTTTATTTTCTGAGGACACTTATTTGGGTAGGGGCAAAACGGGGGCAGGGGGGAGGGGAATACAAGGTGGTAAAAACCTGGGATTTGGAACTGAAACATTATGATTTTTGAATTAATATAAAGAAGGATGAGTTTGTGGGAGAGAAATTAGGCCGACCTTGGAGAATAGATCCAATATGGGAAAGGGAATATGTAAAAGTATGACAAGTTAAAAATGGGAAAAAGACAAATTGGAAGGAAAGAATTGAATAATCTTTAAGAGATCTAATAAATAATTTGCTGAGTTATGTGGTGAAAATGGAAGGTGGGCAGGGGAGTGCGGGGAAGTCATTGAAAGAAGGGGATGAAAATTTGATTGTGTTTTGTTTTGTGTTTGTTCTACTTTTGTTTTGATTTCTTTTATGTAAGTTTGTTTTGTTTAAAAATTGAAAATTGAATAAAAATTATTTCTAAAAAAAAACAAAAAAAAAACCTCACATATCTGAAAAACGGAGGAAATCAAGAATATCTAGTAGTTTCTTGAAAAAATAATGGGAGTCACAGAGAGAGAGAGAGAGAGAGAGAGAGAGAGAGAGAGAGACCAGGAATGGAATGTGTTTAGGGAAGTTTTTAATGTTTGATTATTAATTGTGTTTTTAATATTCTGTTGGGAGCCACCCAGAGTGGCTGGGAAAACCCAGCCAGATGGGCAGGGTATAAATATTATTAATTAATTAATTAAACACATCTTTAGATTAACCAGTTCCAGTATCTCAGAGCCACTGACTGATATTACATTATCACATGAAATAATATTATGATTCTATCTGCCTATTACTAACAGCTGCCCAGAGACATTTGTCTCCTTATTTGTACTGTATGTATTGCTATATATAATTCTTCTTCTAATATCTTTTGGTAACTTTCACTACAGTTACTGAAAACAGTAGTTGTGGGAATGTTTAACCTGGAAAAGAGCAGACTGAGGGGTGATATGATAGCCATCTTCAAATATCTCAAGGGCTGTCGCATGGAAGAGGGAACATGCTGGTTTTCTCCTGCTCTGGAGGGCAGGACTCAAACCAATGGCTTCAAGTTACAAGAAATGAGATTCAGACTCAATACAGTATCAGGGAAAACATTCTGACAGCAGGAACTGTCTCTATGAGAGGATGTGGGCTCTCCTTCCTTGAAGGTTTTTGAGCAGAGGTTAGATGGCAGGGGGTTAGACCAGCTCTACAATTCTATGATTCTTTAATAGATAATTGGTAAACCCAGAAAGTGTATGTGGTGCCAAGCACAGAATTTTGGATGCATCCCATCACGTTTAAAGCACTGGGTGAGGATGCACAGGACATCTGCTGTGAGTGTAGAAGGTTCCAAGTACAGTCCTTATCAGAGTCAGGCAGGGCTGGGAGAGACTTTTATCTAAAACCCCGGAGAACAATTGCTAGTCAGTGTAGATCAGTGATGGCCAAACTTGGCCCTCCAGCTGTTTTGGGACTACAATTCCCATAATCCCTAGCTAACAGGACCAGTAGTCAGGGTGTTGAATGGTTTCTTTAAATTTTAGGTTTCATTATTGTTTCACAAGATGTGTATGTCTTTAACATGACCTAGTTTTACAGCTGTGAAGCAGTATAGCCGGTACTGTTATGTTATGTTAATTAAGCTGTTGGGTATAGTATATAAACCATAAAGAAGGCTGATCGCCGAAGAGTTGATGCTTTTGAATTATGGTGCTGGAGGAGACTCTTGAAAGTCCCATGGACGGCAAGAAGATCAAACCTCTCCATTCTGAAGGAAATCAGCCCTGAGTGCTCACTGGAAGGACAGATCCTGAAGCTGAGGCTCCAATACTTTGGCCACCTCATGAGAAGAGAAGACTCCCTGGAAAAGACCCTGATGTTGGGAAAGATGGAGAGCACAAGGAGAAGGGGATGACAGAGGACAAGATGGTTGGATAGTGTTCTCGAGGCTACCAGCATGAGTTTGAGCAGACTGCAGGAGGCAGTGGAAGACAGAAGTGCCTGGCGTGCTCTGGTCCATGGGGTCACGAAGAGTCGGACACGACTAAACGACTAAACAACAACAACATAGTATATAAAGAGCAGCATGTAGCTCTCTCAGTACCCTGGTGGATGGGTCACACTTATTGATATAATGTAATTTAGTGTAAAATGAGGGGTTTTTTTTGTTATTTGTTATTAAACCAAGCAAAAGCTACTTTTGCGTTTCTTGAATGTGTGGTCTCCCAAGCACTGCAGCCCAACTAATTGTGAAATAGCCAACACAGGGATGATGAGAATTGTAGTCCCCAAAGCTGGAGGGCCAAGTTTGGCTATTACTGGTGTAGACGATACCAGTAGTTTGATTTGATATAAAGTAGCTTCCCATGTTTCACTGGATGGCGTTTGCCAAGTCTGTCTCAGTTCAGATGTATTTAGCTCAGGTTAAAGAAATACGAGTGAGTCTTGCATGCATGCACACCACTGTTTCCTTCTCAGGAGGTTGCAATAAGCCTCCAGTTAACCATCGTTTCCCCCATTATCTTCAAACCTAGAAACGATGGTTTTCAAATTAGAAACAAGTTAGGATCGTAAACCACCATTTAAAGTTGATCTAAGATCCTGGCCTGTTCCGAAACTGGTAACCATAGTTTCCCAAATCAGATGTAATGGGAAACAAGCCAGAAGAAGAAGAGGAGGAGGAGGAGGAGTTAGGACTTGATATCCTGCTTTATCACTACCCTAAGGAGTCTCAAAATGGCTAACAATATCCTTTGCAAGGCCAAATAAAGCCCTTTGTGGCACAGTGGATCAGCGCGTCTGGCTGTTAACCAGAAGGCTGGTGGTTTGAGGCTGTGGGCAGGATTCCTGCATGGCAGGGCATTGGACTAAACAATTCTCAGGGTCCCTTCTAACTCTACAATTCTATCATTCTATAAACTGACTTCTTTAATATAAGAAGTTATCTCATTGAATAAGAAGCTCTCTTATATTTCATGTTCTTCAGAAGCACAACGGTGCAAGTCCACAGCCATTGGCAACATGAGGCATTTCTGGCTTCTTGTGGCACAAACCTCAGTGGTCTACAGCCTTCATAATATTGTATTTCCAGGTAGTGATTTAATATGAAGTAAATAATGCTACTCAATCAGAGTAGTGAAGATCATTATTTTGGAATTAGATGAGGGCAATGTTGACATTTTTCGAGTTAATAAATGTCATATGAACATAATGTGGTCTCTTAAAACATGCAGAGCAAAAACTGTCCCAGAGTTTTCCAGCTCTAGTGAATCTGAAAAAACACACATTATTAAATAAATAAATTTAGATGAACTATCGGTAGGTTTTTATTCCTTCAGCCGCTTCAAACTGATGATAGTTATATGTGGTATGTCAATAATAAAAGCATGATGTTTAAACACACAGAGACAGACAGCTAAATAGACAGATAAAATATCTAAGATATGATTTTTTTAAAAAAACGCACAACTTACTGTCCAAAACTTTATGAAATATTGAAGCACTGTAGAGGCAACAAAAAGACAATACAGGAGGGAATAAAATAAAAACAGGAGGAAAAACTTGTAGTTTGAAAATCCCACGCAGTTATTCACCCTAGAAAAGAAAAGAAAAACTGCTAAGTAAACCTGGAAGAATGGCAGGCATTAAAAGGGTCTATCTTTTAGGTTTGCCATTGCAAGCAGAATTAGGCAAACTGTTTTCTGGAAGTAACTTAAATGCCTAAAGTAAAAAAAGTTTCCCTTTAGGTCAGGAGAGTTTGCTCTCTTTTATAATGCATAACACTTGAAACTGTTTTTAAAAAACCATCCCTTTATCAATTAAAAATGACTGAAATGTTGCTTATTAACTATGCAAACATGAATACAATTTGTATTTTTGTCCAGTTGTTCCCATTTATTCACAAATTGTCTCTTTCATTCTAATGATCCTTTTTTGCTCTAAACCTGATTTTATTTTAAAACTCTAATCCTTCTGAATGGAAGTATTAAAACCATTCAGTAGAAACTGTCACTACGTAATAATATTAATGCTTTTTATGGTACAATCCTCTTCCAATATAAAACTTCCCATTAATTTTAACAGAATATGACTGCAGCCTTAGGCTTTCATTTTTCATTTCGTTTTCATTTTCATTCTGTTATAAAAATCAATCAAACCCAATATACATTTAGACTTTGCCAGTAGACCAACTCCAACTAATGTAGCATCAAAATTTCCCCAGAGGAGGTAGTCACTCCTAGTTATCCCTGTTCTTGGTTCATCCTGCAGCACAGCCAACAAGAAGTGGTTTACTTATTTCTCTCTGTACAGACAAAAATTAAGAACCGAAGGGGGTGGGGGAGCATACCAAGGACAATGATGGTCCATTTTCAGTACACACCTAAAGAAAAAAGAAAGACATTTCCAATAAAGTTAATGATGACATGTGGATTTTCCAAACAAGAATGTCTAATTGAGGTGTGCACTGGTCAAATAAAAAGCTGAATTAGTTATTCAGCCTCCTCCCCATCTCAGTCAAGGTATGATGTCATTATATCCTCTGAGTCAGATTAGGTTCCCACAAAGCTCTGGGTCACACTGCCACTCTTTTCCTCTCCTCCCCCCCCCCCCCCGCATGCCATATAACAATGTTTCTATACCTCTGTTTCTCTAGGGTTTCTCTAGGGTGGCCCACAGGCTTTGCAAGAAGTGAGGCTATGGATTATTTTTTTTGGTTAAAGCACAACAACTGGGAAACTGGGAATTTTTTGAAAAGTAAAAGCTTCGTTGAGTTTTGTTTTGTTTTTAAAATCCTATGTTCCTCTGCTTTAACAAAAGCCCAGAGCTCTTCAGAACCCTGCAAAGAGGTTTCTCGACAACCTTGCACCATGAGGCCCATCAGAGATCTGTAAACGCTATCAGAGGACACAAACAACAATCAGAAAAAGACTGGTGCAAAGCTGCCATGTTTCTAAAAATATACCACCTCTTAATTATTTATTTTAATTAAATATTTTAAGGTAAGGAAGAGACAAACCCAACAGGAATTATGGAGAAAAATCCATCCCTTTTAATTCTCCTCCACAAGCCTCTGGGTGTATTTGTCTGCAGTTTGGCAGGTTTAATCTATCCAGAGGGGCTTCTGTGTCTGTAAGTTATTTTGGCCAAAAGAGGGGAATGTTATAGTTGTTGTTAGATTATCCATTATAGTGAATGGGGATAACGCAAAGCTTAATTGTATACAGAGGAGCAGAGAACCTGAAACACAGATCAAAACAGAGAAAGTACAGAGTGTTTCAGAAGCAGATCAGATACAATGCAAGGCCTGGAGCCTGTGCATACCCCTAGTATCTAATCTCTAGCTTTCAAAGCCTGTTAAAGCATTTCAACATCCAGGCAAACATCACAGTTGCCAAAATTCCCACCCACTACAGAGCCATGCAAGATGTTGTGTAGGTCTTCCTCTTCCTTCCTTTTTTAGATTTTAACTTTTTATTTTAAAAGTTTGTTTTCCTCTCCCCCTCTTTCTGTCAAGCAGCCAAGGAAGCCTGAATGAAAAAATAGCTGAAGAGGGGGGAAAATAATGCTTCCTCTTCTACAGTCATTTCCCCAATAAAAATCTCTCCCAAACTAATTTTTCACCCATGAAGTGAAACATACATATCTAATTTTCATAGCATGTTCTAAATCTAAAGCGTATGACTACAAGCAAATATCTTCCAGCAGGTCACTGCAGTACAGACAACAGCAAAAGTGCTAACAGAACCCAGGAATGCAAAAGTGAAGGCAGAGAAGCATAGTGTTTAAGACAATGATGTATAAACCCAGGAACTCCCTGGTGAAACTTAATTTGTGGAGAACCATCCTGTACCTGGAAAAATAACACAGTAGTTTCAGATGTGAACATGTGCTTGATACTGACAACACTAAGAGGCATAAATCTGAAGAAGTCTATCCTACCCTGTGGCTAAGTACCCCCAAATACTTACAGGTCACAGGCAGAACAGTGGTGGCATCGATCAGGCTTGATGAGCTGGCATCTATCGCAGTATCTTATGGCTATATTAAACATTAAAATCAAGGTGTTAAATGTGAAGCTGTAGTTTAGCAATCCAAAGGTCAGAGGTAATCTAGACCTCAAAACAGGATTCTGCCAAGTCTGCTTTAGCAAAATACACAGTGTACTGTAAAGGTGATTGGTAGCTCACATATAGCAGAGGTTGAAGCAAGCTATCATGACGAGAACTAGAATGCAAGAGACACATTTGGACAAGTGATGAGCGAAACATAAATGCAATCTAAACATTAGTCTAAGCATATGGACACAAGGGTGCTCTTGCACTCAGGTCCTGCTTACTGGTTTCCCACATGCACCTGGTTGGGGACTGTGGGAAATGGATGCTGGACTGGATGTACCAATGGCTGAACCAGGAGGTGTTTCTTACGTGCTTATGGTCTGGTTTGCAGAATTAAAATATGGCTTAACCCACTGTTTAAAGTTGGCTTCCGGATCCTACCCTGTTTGGAAGAAATTAACCATAGTTCCTGGTTTGCACGTAATGGGAAGCTATGGTTAAAAGGTTTGTTTTCCCACGCATGTGATAGCAGGAGTGAAGTGGGAGCACAGAGGTTGCATGCAGGTGCAACTTGTACACATCCTAGCTTATTAAGCCAAGTTTTGATTGCATGAGTGCAGCTGCTATCTTTCTTCTCCTGCTACAGATGCACATATCTGTATTTTAAATTCTCCCCAAGCAGCTATGTCTCTCTGCAAAGTTGAATTCCAGAGCTGGTTTTACTTTAGAAAACCTGTATGCCTTTTGGTTAATAGATAAAACAGGCTAAAACCAATTTGAAGAACTAGATGGTTCACCACGGTGAATTAGCTGAAACACAATGCTAAACCATGGTTTCATTAGAAGAACTAACAGGCATGCACCTCACCATTGTGCATGCCCTCTCCCCAGTCTTTCACTTATGCATGCCAGTTACTTTCCTTACTTGCATATTCTCAGAAAACCAAAGGTTACCTGTTTATCCAAATCAAGGGAACTATGGTTTGCCTATGAATCAAGGGTGCAAACTTCATTCAAACCAAGCTCTCCAATCCTGGTTTGCCAGGTTAAAATGATATGGCAAACTATTGTTTGCCAAGAATCCGGAAGGAAGGGAGGAAACATGTAAGCCTAAGGATCATGCCTGCTGAATGGCCCCAATCCAATCAAACTTGATAGCATCATTAAGGAGTTTATGCAGTGCTAGGATTCTTTGCAGGCTAACCTCTTGAGGTTGTTGTGGTATAGACTGGGAGGTCTTTAGCAGCTCTTCTGAGGATTTCTTGTTGGGATTCTGGTCTCTCTTCTTTTTCATATTGTTCCTTATCTGATTTGGACAAACAGAACTGAAAAAAGACAACAGAACTATGGTTTTTTTAATGCCATATAATAGCAGCTAGAGAATACATCAATTTGTTTTAAGGATTTCTGTTAGCAATTCAAAGCAGAAATGGGAAGGAGAAAGGAAATCCATAGCCATTCTTTACAAATCAATTTCAAAATGTTATTTTTGAAAGTGTTACTCATGTGTAACAAGGAACTTTTAGATCACTGTGAAAAAGCATCAGGGCCTCGTCCCTTCCAACTCTCCAATTTCTATGATTCTCAGGGTGCAGGTGTGAAATAAGCCTGCAGTTCAAGGTACATGTTTGCCTGGCAACCCCTCCCCTGCAAAATAAAAACCTAAGAGAAAAGAACTGAATTGAATAAAAGTATGGCTGCCAAACCAAACGTACTATATGGATGCTTCTTTAAGTGGCTAACAATCACTCCCCCCAGTTATAAAGTAGGATGCTCTCTGTGAATATGTGCTGCTGCCTGCTGACCAGGTCTGTGAGTTCAGCAGGCTGACCAGGTCTGTGAGTTCAGCAGACTGAATGGAATCAAACAGACTGCTTCTTGTTTCTTCTTGAGGGGGGCGGGGGCTAAAGAAAACAGGATGTTGGGTCTGCCAAGACTAATGCACCTTCGGTATGCATCCTCCAAGATGATTCCTTCCTTCTTTCCCATCCTCACAAATTAGGGAAGAAACACTTCTTTTTACATCAGCTGTGACTTGGGATTCTGGACTGTATTCCGTTAACATGTTCAGTTAGTGCAAGGGCTTCCATTTGTGCAACAGAACTTCCTTTCACTCCCCTCTCCCTGCAACATATCTGTTCTACGAGTTCCCCTAAGCCTCCAGAGCAGATGTGGAGAAAGGGTGCAGAAAAGAACATAGAATTTCCCTTTTTCACTGGTGTTGATATCAAACTATTCACCACAATCCAATGAGGAGCATGTCTTGGGACTCCAAGGATCATGGCCACCAGAACCTCAAGACCCAAAGTTCTCATTATGCACTGTTCCATAATGTGTTTAACTACTCTGAGAACCATATTATAAACTGGTCTTCATCAGCATCATTATTAATTCACTTATTAAAATCCCCACAAAATAGCAAAAACAAACAAAAAAACAAAAAACAAAAACCTGTTAAAAACACAAAAGACCCCAGCAGATACATTTAAAACAAAACTAAAGCAATACAAAATTGGCATTCATTGCAAAGACCCATTTCCAGCAGGGAAAGCCTGCTGGAAGAAAAGTATCTTCCATTGTTTTCAGAAAGTGGACAGTGGGCACCTATAGAATCTT
The DNA here is from genome assembly GCF_964252035.2 of Podarcis erhardii. Lineage (NCBI taxonomy): Eukaryota > Metazoa > Chordata > Lepidosauria > Squamata > Lacertidae > Podarcis > Podarcis erhardii. The sequence goes on from NC_138508.1 coordinate 25,340,839, forward strand.
AACAGGAATGCTATTCAACAGAACAGGAACGGCTGTATTAATACCTCTACTCCAAGTTACCATGGAGCGGAATTCTGAAATCTTTGGTACTTGCAGGAGAAACTTTCCTGTAGACTTCAGGGATCTACTGGAAAACCCGGCACAATAGGCGGGGTATAAAAAATAAATTATTATTATTATTAGGAACCAGGCACAGGCAAACGCCGGCCCTCCAGATGCCTGGGACTACAATTCCATTCATCCATGACCACTGGTCCTGTTAGCTAGGGATGATGGGAATTGTAGTCCCAACCATCTGGAGGGCCGGAGTTTGCCTATGCCTGGATAAGGCCGTCTTTCAAGTAACATTGTCCTGAGACGTATGGGGCCTTATATGTTGGTTCCAACACCTTGAACTTGACCTAGTAACAGACTGGTAGCTAGTGCAAATCCCGCAAGCAACGTGCTGCAGGCTGGAGGAAGTTTGCTCCCACAAGCAACATAGCTGCTGCATTCTACACCAGTTTCAGCCTCTGGTCCATCCCCAAGGTATGCCCCCCATATTACTAAGGCTGCTTTGTTTCTGGCCCTGCCCCATGGTCTTTAACATCAGTGTGATGCACATAAATTTAGCAGGTGACATTTCATACTTCCAGCTTATTTTTGTTGAGTTGGTTTACTGTTAAAGCCCCGGAGAAGGGGCCATTTAAATGTCCTTGTCAGGACATAACAGAATAAAATGTACCCAGGAAGACACTAATAGCTGTAAAGTAATTATACATCCAGAATGTCTAAGGGACTTGCTCAGTTGATAATAATTTACTTTGCAGGGCATGTCTGCCCCAAGTAAGAAGAACATCATGTAAATATTCTGGCAGCTTGTCAAGAGCAAGGGTGTTGCAAAGAAGCTGTGAAAAGATGAAGCTCAGACAAGCTGTTTATGTCGATAAGAAACCAGGATACTTTAAAACACTTGTAAAACCAACCACCACCGGCAGAACACTGACTGATTCAAGAAATTCTTGAAGCAATGCTCCATTTATATCATCTTTAGGTGTTAAGAGGGCCACAGCATCTTCTTCCCCAACAACATCTACATACATTTGAAATAACATGAGCTCGCAAAAAGCAAACAAAAAACCCTAGGAGGGTTTCAAGCAAGGTGCAGAATATTTTCCAATTAATCTGAAAAAAAAACAGCATCCCTTTGTTCTCCTGTTTCTTTCCAGGGTGTCAAACAAAACCAATTGTTCTTTTCATTGACAAAATGTGGCACTGCAGTACAACAAAACCTGCAGTCAGTGCTTTTTGTAGTACAGGCTTCCCCACTATGTAAGAATGGTTGTTTTAATAAACTATAATAATACTCTTTTATATTTGCATTAGGTATTTGAAAGAGCAAGTTGGACACCATCAACTTGGAGATAAATCCACCATAATTTATGAAGAAAGAATTGCTCTATGCAAGGAGCATGCTCTTTAAACACAGATTTCCTATTATTTCAATCTACAAGAATGCATTTTTCTAACAGTTAGATCGGCACCTCTTTATTGCTACCTGAGAATACATACAGGATTGGAGGAGGTAACTCAAAGCAATTGTGGCAAGATGTAATTAATATGTTTTATATGGACAGCCCTGGTCCTTTGCATAGCAATTGTGCAAGTAATGGGGCTGGAGATGCCTTGTCCCAAGTAAGATGTTTTGCTACATATTGCTCTTAATGAAAGCTTAGCTAACTGGTCAATTGACCCAGACTTGTTAGGAATTGACATGCTCCCTGGCAACCTCAGCTTCCTCCATATAACGAAATCTCAACTATGTACGATAACAATCCTGGCATAACAGACTTGGCCACAAAAGAGACCAAAACTCCTTCACTGTGGGAACTGTGACCAATGTCTAAAATATCTTAATAAATAAATAAATAAATAAATCTGAAGGATTTAACTGGATAAGAACACAGGGAAACCATGGTTAGGAGATCAGAAATACCTTATCTGCACTAGGCCTACCAGATGCAGTGCAGTGCAGAGTAGCCAAACAAATGGTAACATCTTTGTAATTTGCATGGGTCACAATATATAGGTTACCTACACACAAGTCTTTTTTTTTTAAAAAAAAGCATGGGTGGCGCTGTGGGTTAAACCACAAAGCCTAGGACTTGCTGATCAGAAGGTCAGTGGTTCGAATCCCCACGACGGGGTGAGCTCCCGTTGCTCGGTCCCCGCTCCTGTTGCTCGGTCCCTGTTTCTGCCAACCTAGCAGTTCGAAAGCACGTCAAAGTGCAAGTAGATAAATAGGTACCGCTCCAGCGGGAAGGTAAACAGCGTTTCCGTGTGCTGCTCTGGTTTGCCAGAAGCGGCTTAGTCATGCTGGCCACATGACCCAGAAGCTGTACGCCGGCTCCCTCAGCCAATAAAGCGAGATGAGCACCACAACCCCAGAGTCGGTTACGACCGTACCTAATGGTCAGGGGTCACTTTACCTTTACACACAAGTCTTTAAAAAAAAACAAAAACAGAAAATATAGTATATCTGGCCAGCAGATATCCTTCATTCTGGGGCACCTAGAGCACTTTTTTCCCCCTACTGAAATGTTTTCAGCTTTAAAAATATGGTTTAGGCCAACTTTTCGTGGAAAAGCAGCATATGTCTACAATACAGAAGAATAACTTAAGTAGTTTAAGTCCACTGACTTCAATGGTTCTGCTCCAAGCACTACTTAGTTTAGACAATACCCATGATTTTAGGAAGAGTCATGATTAATTTAATTTAGCCAAATAGATTTCAATAGTGTTTTACAAGAATGTGACCATAAGTCTACATCTGCATTATGAATGTGACCGTAAGTCTACAACTGCATTACTTTTCACATTATCTTCTTTGTTGAGACATATGGATTGGTAAATATGACACATTGCTCAGTATAACAATGGTAGCTCCCTGCTGACAGTGCTCTTCCATATTGTGCTTGTGTATTGCTTGGAGTCTACTCACTCTTAAAAGAATTCCTAAACAAGTATGAGACTTGTCACTGAGCACAATGGGATATTGTTAAAATAAGGATGCTTACAGAGATACACATACAGTGAACTAATTCATATCCATTTCAAAATATTAGATTAAGGAACTGATTAACAACATCTCCTACTTGAATGCCACATTATTGGATTACAGCATATGGAAACGTTCACAATTAATGTCCAAATTAATGAAATGCGAAGTTGGCATCAATGATGTGTTAATCATAGAAAATATTCTTAAGAATTTCATTCACAACAGAACAGGGTTACTTACTGAATGGAAATGAAAAAAGCAAGCCACATCATACATCAGTAGCAAAAACAATTCTGTTGTAAGAAAGGCAACATTTTGCCAAAGTTAACCTTTACCTCATTAGAAGGAGAGGCAGGAGATGTAAAAATAGTCTTCCAATAGGACCACACAAACATGACAAACGACAGATGGAAAACCACAAGGTAGACAACTGCAATAAAAAAATACAAATAAGGTTTTAGTGAATACAGCTGAAGTAACAAAACAAAAATGCAATGGTTTTTCTTCATTGTATCAGCAAAATAACTTTGAAGAGATGATCGCAGAACAAATGGTGTGCTATCCTGGCCAGCTCTGAAGAGAGAAAAAACTATAGAATCAGTGTCGGGAGGAATTCTACTAATGTGGATAAAAACAATCATTTTGGTTTAACTTAACCCAGATTTTAAACACATTTTAAATTTCAATCATAATATGATTCTATTTCTTTTTTAATCACCTGCTTTAGGATGCTGTAAGAATTCAGTATAAGCATGTTAAAGCAAAACCAAAATCTATCATCTCAAAATAACAGAATCCATGGCCCTTTCTCTAACATACAATTCAGACATCAAACCAAATCATGGTTTATTGAAGCTAAACTATGGTTTGGCATGATGTCCCCACTGATAAGTCATGGTTTGCAAGTGGTTAACAAACCAAAATCAGAAGTCACTGTTTGATGTAGGTATTCAGAGGCTACAGCAGCTAAATATGCACCTGCTGAGCAGACACAGAACAAAACAAAAACAGAAAAGCAGCTCTAAACCATGGTTTGCCTGACTGTTTGGAAACTGAAACCTTGGGACAGGTTGTACTACTGGTATTAAGTGCCAACCAGTTTGGCTTGGTGTCTAAATTGAGCCTCTGAGTTAAGGGCTGCTTCATATTCAAATAATGAAAACAGGTAAGATATCTGTCACTGAGGTTAAGCATTACAAATATAGCATAGTAAAACAGTTATAGATAGTCTCTTCCAGAGTTTTCTTACATGTATAAAGGGCAAAAGAAAGAGAGGCAAATAGAAATCTTTATTTTGAGTGCATAGTTATTTTGTATACCAATGCAGCTTGGCATAAGAGACAACAAAGAAGATATCTGCTAAATTGTGTGCTGTTTTCTAAAATATTAAAAATGTCATATTTAAGAAATGGTACATCAGTTTTAAAAGACCCTTCTAGGTAGCACTAGAGCACTATATAATTGTATACCAACATTTTCATACTGTTGTTATTATTATACACTTTTTTTACAACAATTATTTTCTTCAAAAAATGCTGTGAAAATTGGTGCTATCAAGTCATTATCTGGGGAAGAGTTGTTTAGTGCCTTATGTATCAATTACTCTTCCTAATATGTATTCCTCGCCTAATCTCAATTCAAAGTGGGATTACAGTGACACGAAACCTATTGCATTGTATGGACGTAGCACACACACAAACACACCTGTGCACCAGAACAGGCAAATCATAGAATCATAGAACTGTAGAGTGGGAAGAGATCCCAAGGGTCATCTAGTCCAATCCCCAGCAATGCAGGAATCTCAACTAGATCATACTTGACAGATGGCCATCCAACCTCTGCTTAAGAACCTCCAAGGAAGAAGAGTCCATCCCCTCTTGCGGGAGCCTGCTCCACTGTCAAACAACTCTTACTGTCAGAAAGTTATTTCTGATGTGTAGTCAGAATCCCCTTTCTTGTAACTTGAAGCCACTGGTTCAGGTCCTAGCCTCTGGATCAGGAGAAAACAAGGTTGCTCCATTATCCATGTGAAAGCCCTTGAGATATTTGAAGATGGCTATCTAAAGGGCTGTCACACCAGAGGTTCACGTCAATGTAGTAAATTGGTGGCTCACATTTCTAACAGTCTTGTAAATAGGTCTTCAAAGCTACTAGCCTACGAAAACGACTGGGGAGCTCCATCTCTCCTGCAGCAGCCTTTTCATTCACCCAGAAGCAATTCCTCCTTAGCTAGTGCTACCAGGCTAACACACTATGGATTAAGAAGCAATTCGTAGCTGTTCCCAACTAATTTATAAGACTGCCAAGTGCACTCGCTTTTTGGCCCATACTTTCCTCCAGTGGCCTAATCCAACCTGATTTTCTAAATAGGTATATTTAAGCTACATTAAGAAGATAACAAAATACTAATTAGCAGGCTTGCTATTGCATCTTAAATCCAGTTGCTGCTATACTATCAATTCTACCAAGCATCTACAGAAGAATCTTAAGAGTGGTGAAAGAAAGCACTTTGTATAACTAACTGATGGGGTGAGGGAAACTACTGCATGGTGTTGAATATTTAATGTTACTTCTGTCATATTCTCACACCAAAGGAGAAATTATTGACCTACTTTCGCAGTCTGATAAAGGACAGAAGTTTAAGAAGATATTCAATTAAGCCTCAGTCCAATCCCAGAAACATTAGGGGATTCCATCTGCTCCAAAGACATTGTGCACATGCTAGATTTTCCTGTGACAGTCTTTCTTTTAGAAAGTTATATGAAACCTTAAAACTCTGCCAAGAATATTATTAATTTAATTCTTAAGTGTTTAAAATATTTATATGTAGTCTTTCTGGACTATATCCTTGCAGATATTATCCAGAGGGGAAATATAAATGTTTAAAATTATTATTATTTTAAGTAGAAAAGTAAATCAAGCTTGAGGTTTTCTAAGTTTGGAGTTTGAATAGTTCTTAAATTCAGGAATTATAAGTAGGACTTTATTACTGAAGGGTCTATATCCAAACAATTCACAAAAAACCAAATACTGTAATGTCAGGCAATTATTGTTTGATTGCAATCATAATGCATTAATTTAACTGAGGAACTGCATGCATTCAATACTAATCCTGATCTACTAGCAGTTTCTATACAGTATCTTGCTTTAGTGATTTTATTTTCCTCAGAAAGGAACTGTGAGACTATTACTGGGACCTTTTTGTTGTGGCTCTTGTGACTTAGCACAAGCAGAACCATAATTCTGTTGCTTTCCCCCGCTTCTTCTAAATTAAGCATCCTACTTTATAGGTGTACCACAGAATAAGAGACAGTTCTACCACAAGTTTTTCCTACAGATTCAGATACAGTATCAAAAAAGAGAAAGAAACTAAATAATCAAACTAGTGTGGTTACCAACAAAAGAACACTGAACAGTGAGACCAAGGACAGGCTTCACAAGGAGGAGGAAAACAAATGCCAAATGGAAAAATTCAGCTGACTGGGTAACAAGAAAGCTAACCTAGCAATATAGATCAGAATATACATGAATTAGGTTTCCCACAGACAGACACTCACTTTGGCAATCCTTCAAACAAGCATCTCAAGATAAAATCAGAAATGCAAAATCAGGAAATACGCATCCCACAGGTTTAAATCGATTAAGCAGCTATTCCCTCCCTATGGGACTGCAATACTACAGTGGTTCTCAAATGTTTTTCTTTCTCTGGGCCACACTTTCAGAGTAAAAATTTATTCGCGCCACACCAAATTTCTTATTGACAAGAAATACACGGGAAGGAATCTTCCCAGCAGTGCTTGAGTTATAATATAGAACACAAAAAACTAAGCAGCTACATAATAACATGAATCATTCTCTTTGCATGAAGCCACATTTAAACTGGTAGAGAATGTGTTATGTCTACGGTAGCTACACAATCTCGAGAAATGTGTTTGAAGTCAAATGGAATTCTTCCAACAGCAGTAACAGCAGAAAGATTAACATACTAGAAAGTAAAATAAAGAGAATGACAGTTGCTTCATACCACTGTTCAACCATCAAGGCAAATATTCTTTTCAGGAAAGAAAAGCTTTCTGGAGACTAGCAACCTTTCCTAAATTCTATACAGTGGTACCTTGGTTCTCAAATGTCTTGGTACTTAAACGCCTTGGTTCTCAAAACACTGAAAACCCAAAAGTAAGTGTTCTGGTTTTCAAACCTTTTTTCAGAAGCGGAACGTCCAATATGGTTGTCGGCTATTGTTTCTGGGGCGCCTGCACCAATCAGGAGCTGCGCCTTGGTTTTTGAACATTTCGAAAGTCAAACAGACTTCCAGAATGGATTAAGTTTGGCACTTTTTATGGGAAAGCATGCCTTGGTTTTGGAATGCTTTGGTTTTGGAATTGACTTCCGGAACGGATTAAGTTTGAGAACCAAGGTACCACTGTACTCTACAAGCATTCTCTCCTCATACTGCAGCCTGAATTTCTCATGCAGAAATAATGTGAGAGCAATTCCCAGCAGCTTCCAACACACTCTATTGGGAAAAGGAATGAATCCTAACCCTGACAGATGGTAGCAATAGCAGTCCTCAGGATGCCGTACTTCAGCTTATGAATAGCCCAATGTGAGGCTCCTAAACTGCCAGGTAAACTCTCCCTGCGAACTTTTTTGTTGATCAGCTTCTCACAACTTTCCAAATGCATGTCTAGCATGCTAAACCGATGCATACTGTCATGGAACTGCCATCAGGGCCGGAGGGAGAGAGCGGGCTCCGGAGGGGTCCCAGAGAGCGTCCCGGGATGGGGAGAGGCAGCCCATCTTCTGGGGAAGAGAATCAGCGTAGCACCAGTGGAGAAGGGGGGCAGATGGGGGAATTGGCGAGGCGGTCCCATGACTCCTTGCCAGGGACCAGCGGGGAGAGTAAGGGTCCTCCGCTGCCTACACCCTCCCTGCGCAGAAGGCTTCCGCGCAGGGAGAGTAGGAGGAGACTAGGCGTCAAAGAGCTTCTTTGCTGAAAGAAGTTCAAGAAACGCCCACTGACGGATTCTGCCAGCGATTGAGACAGCCACGGGTGAGTGGCTGTCCAGACAGAAAAGGTTCACTCAGGCAACCCAGCCAGGTGTTGCACCGGTTTACGCACGAGCTACCCCTAGAACCATTACACATACCTGGCAATTTTTCTCTATGGGAAATCCATTACCAGTACCACCCATTTTTTAAATGTGTCCTAGCTACATCACTTTATTTTCTCTCTGTGCTAATTCCAAAGATGATAGGATTATAATTATAGGCAGCAACCACAAGAGAGAAGGATTATAATTATAGGCAGCAACTATAAGAGGGAAACTAAAAGAAGAGATAAGCAAGGAACCACATACATGCATAACCAATGGCATGCAGGAACACAAGAGATGGGGAAATTTGTGCCATTCTTAATAAAAATACATAAATGGAATTCTAAAACTCAAACAAAAGCTCATCTTTTTACCAAGGCTAATGAATATATGCACTCTATGCAAAGAAATATATGTGAAGAAACATTCTTACCTTTTTCGCCAGTTGAGGTTATTGTAACTAGGGGAAAAAACAGAAAAAACTAGAGTGAGTCTACCTGTAGTCTTTTAGAAACCAATATTTAAAAAACCTGAGCAAAGGTCATCTAATTTTAATGTAATCCTGGAGAAAATTCATGTTGCCATTTTCCAAAGTATGTACAAGAACTTAAGAGGGGGAAAAACCAGTGTGTGTGTTCAGCAAATGAGCAGAATTCCTTTCACATAAATTGTTGTATCTATTTAGTTAGGGAATGGTTTGATCACAAAAGCTATGCTCATTTCAGTTCTTGTGGGGGAAAGCAGTAGCTTTGACAAATGAATGCAAAATACACCAATTCTTCAATTTTATTTATTTCACTTTTCCTTCAAGAAAATGAAGCTCAAGTAATGCAGACGACCACTGAAAGAGTGTCAGTGTGTCAGTAAGGGAGCCATAAGCTTCAGTTGCCAGAGGGCTAAACCTGCTGAAGACCCAGAGTCAAAACCAGGTGAGTCACGCATGTACTGTGCTCTTGGGGAATTGTCATTTCTTTCATACTCCATGGCCCAGTTCAGATGACTGTATCTGGCAGTAATATGCCGAGATATGAATTAGCCTTGTGCTTGCATCACAACCCTTTCCCTTTCTTGGTTATGCAATTAAGCCCAGATTCAGGTCCTTTCACAGGTTACCAGGTAGAGGTTCAGTAACCAAAATAAAGCCAACAATGCAGTTTTAAAATGGACTTCAGTTACTATTGCTGGCATGGTCTTGGTCTATTTTTATTTAGCCTAGCAGGATTACATACATCCAGTAGCAGATTCAACATACTAAAAATAAATTTAATCTCATATGGAATAGTGACCACTGGCAGCACTCGGGAATCAATTTAGTACACTTTATTAAACTCAAATACCTAACTGATATCTACATTCTACCACTGTAAGTTACCTATGCTTGTCCTGCAAGTAAGCCTTTACTTACAAAAGAAGCCTAATCACCAATTTGTTAAGCCAAGCCCCACAGACTAGCATCACCTATCAGCATTTGTTTTGAGAGCAGCAAGGAACAATGAACAGGTAATTGGGTGGACAATGCTTACATATAAATGCAGAGTAAATATGTACAAACATTTCTAGTGAATATACTTCTATGGCTTCAACACAGCCTAATTCAAAACCACTGAATAGCTAAAAATTTGCTCCTGTAAAATGTAATCTTATACAGGGTGAGTCTTTTAAAAGAGAACATGTGTACTCTGTATCCACAGGGCCTCTTTTAAAGGACTCACCCTGTATTTACCAAGCACAACATCCTATCATCATCAACAAACTGAACGCACTAAATTCAGGTAGGTAGCCATGTTGGTCTGACGCAGTTGAAATATATTTAATAAATTAAAAATTGTCCAGTAGCACCTTAGAGACCAAGTTTGTTCTTGGCATAAGCTTTCGTGTGCATGCACACTTCTTCAGATACCTTCTTCAGATACCAACAAACTTAGTTGGTCTCTAAGGTGCTACTGGACATTTTTTATATATATTTTGAATGCACTAAATTGGGAGTAATTCATGCTTTATATTGTGGAGGAAAAGGAAAGATGCAACAGAATTACACATTAGCTAAAATATTTGAGGGGTGGGTGGGTTTCTTCTCAAAATAAAAAAAATAAATCACCACTAAACTGGGGTGTCTGTAATAGAAGTTTCTCCTTCTGTATAAAAGGATCAAACCATGTTTCAAAATGTCAGCTGTAGAATAAAGGGTCCTAAATTTTGATCAAAAGGTTCTCAAGAAGAATGAGTGAGAACAAGTTGGATTAGATAAAAGGCACATTCAAACACCATGTTTATAAATAAACAAAGGGAGTGGGTGAAAATGTATAAAAGCAAGACAATAACATTGAACTTCCAAATTATACAAAGAACAATTTTATCTGATCATGGGATAAAATAAATAACTAAACTAGGGTTATTAGTTATCTTGTATGTTACCTTGTACGTAGCAGTATGCCAGAATGATGGAGCAAATTTCTTTTGCATTGCTCCAAAAGGTGGGACATGAACTGGGATCTACAAGTTACACAGAAGTGGATTTTGATGAAATAGCCTACCAGAACCTTAGGATCCTCTTCATCCCTTGCTCCAGGTGCTTCATCAAGGCAAGCGGCTACACAGAGTTGCTTTTTGGTACACAATATCCAGAGAGGCTTGACTGATGCCTCCTATGCAATCTTTCTGGCATGATGTAAAGAGCTTTTTATTCATGCTTTAAATCTGGGCTGTAAACTGGTTTAAGCTGTCTGTGGCAAGGACTTTTTTGCTGTATTTTATTGTTGATTTAAACCAGTGTTTCCCAAACATGGGTCTCCAACTATTTTTGGACTACAGTTTCCATCATCCCTGACTACTGGTCCTGCTAGCTAGGGACGATGGGAGTTTCAGTCCAAAAACAGCTGGAGACCCAAGTTTGGGAAACACTGGTTTAAGCTATTAAATTGTTTTTTGAAATTCTGTGTTGTTGTAAGTCAGGGGCTACAGATAAGCACCTATATAAATGTAATGAATAATAGTAAATAATCATAAGGCCATTAAGATATTGCAAGGTATAAATTCCTCATGCAGAAATATGCTAACAGGTACAAAAAGCTGATTAATAATAATGTACCCTAAAACACTTGCAGCAATTCTTTAACCATCATCAAAAAGATCTACAAATTAGAAGTTATATTCAAATATAGGTAGGAATTTTTATAGAAAAAAAACAACAACCAACCATGCATCTTTGCTATGAACTGCAAGAGCTGTTCCAAAAACTAATGCCACTTCCAACAGAAGTGATTACACCCTGTACAACCTACAATGTCTGAGGCACAAAACTGGCAAAGTGATAGCATAAGGAATACAAGCCTACCCTTCACAAAGACTGTGTGCATTGTTCTTGCCAACAATATCTCTCATACACAAACATACGCGCGCGCACACACACTGCATTTTTGTGAGTTTTTAATCTATTCAGAAGTTGTATGCATGGAGAATGTCTGTTTACAAGGAACTGGTCAAGCATTCTCTCCCTAGACTTAGGCTATTACGTTTGGATACTGACTCCCAAATTTGTGCTCCCATTAAATTTTAGTGGGATTTGTATTTTGTGCAGGATATATTTTCCAGTGGATTATGCCCTACATATTTTGATCTCTTCCAACTGAACCTGAATTCAGGCCAATGGCACTGTTCTGAAAGTCTTGGCATCTTTTTACCCACCCTGAATCATCTGGACTCCACACACAAATATTTGATACTGAATAATTTCTGACAGGCTTAAAGGTTTATTTTGGGAATTCAAGAGATTGGCTGGCTGCTTATTTCTAGGAATGAACTAAGAACATTCCAAATTATCTAGAAGTGACCATTTTAAATGTCTTCCCTTCAGCAATATCAAGTTAAATCACACTCTTTTATTATGTACTGTAAATGTTTTTGTTCCCTGCCCAGTATGCAAACATACTAGGGACCTATTCCACTTTTATTTCACTTTTATTTATTTTATTTCCACTTTTATTAAATTTCATACTCAAATGCAGCTTGTTTGTGTAATGATCTGACCACCACACTGCCAACTTCAGCTGGTTTACAAACCAACTTATTGACTTGAGACAAGATGGATCATACAACTTTGAGTCATTTTGTAGTCCACATGCTATTTGTATTGCAAAGGTATTGTGCTTCTTGAACAAACATCTATCCGACTTTTAGAAGATATCTGAAGGCAGCTCTGTACAGGGAGGTTTTTAATGTTTGAGGTTCTTTGTGTTTAAATATTTTGTTGGAAGCTGCCCAGTGTGGCTGGGGCAACTCAGTCAGATGGGCAGGACATAAATAATAAGATTAGTAGTAGTAGTAGTAGTAGTAGTAGTAGTAGTAGAAACAAGTTCTCAATTTCAAAACAACTTCCCCAATTTCCATACATGATCCACTTAAGTTCCTCAGAGTTGTTTTGAAGGCTACCAGGATATAAAAAAACTTATTAAATGCTGCTTAATAATGAAGATACAGCAGGAAAATACCAGTCTAGAGTATAGGAAATGAATCAGACACAAAGGATATACCACACTTAGTATCCTGTCTAACGTAAACCCAGATGTTTCCTATTCTGCTAGAAACTGTACTGCCAATAACACACCTCCTCAAACTGCTTGACTGACCAGCCTCTGCTTTTCAAGTATCTCCCACCTCCCTTCCTAGCCTTTCAACAGCTTTCTTCCTTTAGAGGCTGGGCTGGATTGACAATGAATGGGAGCCAGCACAATGACTTCCAGTAGCAGTGGGGTTGCCCCCACCCTCCTGCACTTGTGGGAGGTCAGGGGGAAAACTCCAGAAAGAGTGCTTGGGGAAAGAGAGGTGAGATCGTTCTGTCTGGCAAGTTTAAATGCTTGAGCAGACAGAATTATCGCCATAGCGCTATGTCGAATCCCTCCCATCCTCCGCATTTCATACACAAATAATGCATGCAAAAAGAACAATGTTTGATCTTCGTACCAGTGTTTTTTTCCTGCAACACAGCTGGGACACCATTATAAACCTGAGAACACCGGCAACCCAACTCAAGCATAGTACTCTCTGCACCAGTAAAGGCAGCTTTCCTGAAACGAAATGGCATGTAAACTGTACCCTTGACCATTGTCAGGACAGCTGCCTGGAAGGAAGAACACCAGACATATTACGCCTGCTGTCTGCCACACCCAGGCAAAGCGCTGCTGATTCTGCATTGCATCAGGTGACCATGTGAGCCAATGATACTTCACCAGGGACTATAAATCTCTAGTACTTTCTCTTGCTGCTCTTTTGCTAAGCAACTTGCCTTCTTAACAAAGATTAACCTAGCTCCCTGTGTACTCACTGAGGTGCCCACCAGTGCACCTTCCCTCGGCCACTGACTTTGGTTTTTTGCCTTCACGTGCTGCTTTGACTATGCCTCTGTCCACCATCACCAGGAACTGTCTTGCTCACTTGTCAGTCTTGACGATCAACACTGTGTTCTGCAGGAGTGCGCTGAGACATTCCCACCCAAACACAAATGTGGTAGTCCAGTAAGAAGAATTAGGGTGCTACACTGAGATCCTAAGTAGTCTTCTCTGGCAGTGTTTTAATTAATTCAAAGAGGCATGTAGCCTGATCTCATATGTTTACTCAGAAGTAAGTCACAGTGAAGCATGTACAGAATTAGAGCCTCAGTTACCTCTAAGAAAATTTGATTAGGCCTACGGTCATTACTGTCCATTTCATTTAACTAACAGCATATGAAAGAACTGTGTGCGAACTATTGTAGCATTACACAATGTACAAGCTACCAATAAAAAGGAAAATACAAGCCACAAAAACAAGCACATATTTTTACTTTAGTAATTCTCCTGACAGGCAAAGGAAAGAATATACCGTAGTTTTCGCACCATAGGGCGCACCCAGTTTTTAGGGGGTGAAATCAAGAAAAAAAATCTCCCCCCCCCAGCCCCAAAGAGCAGCGTACAGGCTGCGCACAACCTCTCCCTGCTGGCACAAGCCAAGGCAACAAGCGGGAAGGATCCCGCTCGCTGTTTTAGCTTCCTCTTTAGCCCCACGCAACCTCTCTCTGCCGGGAGAGGCTGTGTGGGGCTAAAGAAGCCATAGCCCCGTGCAGCCTCTCCTTGCTGGAGGGGTTGCGCGCAGCTATGGAACAAGCCAAGACAGCGAGCGGGATGGATCCCGCTTGCTGCTTTAGCTTCCTCTTTAGCCCCGCGCAATCTCTCCCTGCCGGGAGAGGCTGCGTGGAGCTAAAGAAGCCATAGCCCTGTGCAGCCTCTCCCTGCCGGAGGGGTTGCGCGCGGCTATGGCACAATCCTGCATTCGTTCCATAGGATGCACACACATTTCCCCTCAATTTTTGGAGGGGAAAAACTGCATCATTCCGAGTCATTACAAATTTCAGAGTAAACTGTCTCCAACCTTCTTTTTGTCCTCTACTGCAAAGTGCCCACATTAATCAGCTTCTGCCTGGGACTCTTACACATCACAATAAAATCTAAATGTCAAGTGCTTTATTATAAAGAGTAAAAAAACCTCATCATAGTGCATGTCACATGCAATGATTTTTGACTGGTAGGAGAACAGACGGCCGCCAGGAAGAAAAGCAAAAAGGTTTTCCTGCTCTTGAAGGTCAGATTTTCCTTTTCAATAACTTCATCTATAATCTCATGCGTATATTATCACACAGTGTATTAAAACAAGTGGGCACTTTCATTGGGCTAAATATCCCAATCAGCAAGTTATGGACAGAAAAAGAGTTGCCAGAGTATAGTGCAAAGTTCCCACCTGGTAATGGGAAAGAAAAATCTGCATGGGTAGCGAACTCTGTATCCCTAATGCTAAGTTAGGAGATTGCTCTAGCTAAGAGTGTCCGGATGTAGTTGGTCTCCATTTTCCATCAGCATGGCCAATGGTAAGGGACAGTGGGAGTGACAAGCAAGTGGCATTGGGAGGACCACCAGCGCCTGGGGCTGATCAAAGTTGCTGAGCTTTTTGTCCATGTGGTTCAGCACACTTGCAACTAAATTGCTGGCAAATAATAATAAAGGGTTGGGCATCTGCGGGAAATCTCATCCACCACTGAACCTTCTGTGTTTTTATATGCGCTTTTGGCTTTAAGGATGATCCCCAGAATGTAATTCCCACGTAAATTGCGAGCTGACTGTATCATTAATAGTTATTGTTGTTGGAAGCCACCCAGAGTGGCTGGGGAGCCCAGTCAGATGGTCAGCATATAAATAAGTTATGATGATGATGCCTGTCTATACCAAGCATTTGCAATTTGTAATGGAAATTATCCAAAACTAAACATTTTACCTCTCCTTTATCCTCCCTATCTTAATCCAAAGCAACTACTCTATTCTGAATTTAAAAATTGAAAGTGTAATGCTGGTGGTCAACAAAAGAGGTTTAAAGACTGTCTCAAGGCAAATCTAAAAAAATGGCCTGCGAGCACTCCAGTTGGAGAACAGCCTTTACCAAAGGTGTCATGGGCTTTGAAGACACTCAAACTCAGGACGCAAGAGAGAAACGTGCTAAGAGGAAGGCACACTTGGCAAATCCACACTGTGATCAACTCCTGCCCGGAAACCAATGTCCCCACTGTGGAAGGACGTGTGGATCCAGAACTGGCCTCCACAGTCCCTAACAGACTCATTGTTAAAACCGTGTTTATAGAAGACAATCTTACTCAGCGATGAGTGATCGCCAAAGAAGAAGAAGAATCTGGGGTGCTAGAGGAAGATCACAGACTTAACAGTCAAAGATTAATCCACCAAAATAAGAGCCATAAGTTACACACATTTGCTTTACGAAGCAGTTGCTACCTTTTTGAGGTTCCCATATGCCTGCTAGCTATAACTCCTGAGAATAAATAACTCTTTTTTACTGAAGAAACATATAGGTTACAATTTTGTTTCAATATATTTATGTATTTTGTGCATAAATAAAGGCATATATTTATGTATTTATGTGAGATATAGATGACCTAGTTCAGATATAATAATTTAGCACAAACTATGTTTTAGTAGCCAAGTTATCAAAACAGGATTAGATCCTGGTTTGATATTCTAATTTGTAGGAAGTGTTTAAGTCATAGTTTCAGGCATTATGGAAAGCATGTGGTTTAAGAAGCAAGGAAATCTTTGCTGAAACTTGGCAAAGGGGGTACATGGCTCATTCTAGGTTTGAGATCATAATGTCTGAACCAAGCTTGGACCTTCATGTGGCAATAGACACTCCATGGAAGAAAGAACAAAGAACCTGAAAAAATATTCCAAGCCATTGGTTTTGTGAATGTCAATTGTTTGACCTAGAATTAGGGAGTTTTAAAAAGTATGTTTAAGTCAATCCTTCAGGCATTCTACCAATAAAACCTTCATAGGACAGGGATATAGATGAAGCCTTGATTGCTGAAAACATTATGAATATTAACACATTTCACTCTAACATCTTAAGTTTCCTGTATGAGGTTATGTTAAATGTTATATGCATTGTACTGCCATCATAATAAATTCATAACAAAAGTAACCTAGTCCAACATCAGAAAGGGTTTCAATAAAATAATCAGATCAGTGGTATCTTTGCTTTATGATACAGTATAGCATATATACCAGCCCTGTTTCAAATAGGGGACATTTAATGCATGCCACTTGCCTCACCCTCAGCCAGCCATAACTTCAGCCAGCCATACATCTACAGTGGTACCTCCGTTCTTAACCTGAAACTGTTATTAACCTGAAGCACCACTTTAGCTAATGGCTGCTGCCATGCCACCACTGCGCGATTTCTGTTCTCATCCTGAAGCAAAGTTCTTAACCCAAGGTACTATTTGTAACCTGAAACGTTTGTAACCTGAGGCGTCTGTAACCCGAGGTACCATTGTAGTATGCACAAATGCTCTCTATACAATCTGTACTCTATATTTACGGGGTACAAACTGCACACACTGAGTCTATATACATTAGGCTTGTGTATGTGGAGTTTCTGCTTAGAGATCTGGATCAACACAATGCTAATTCTCCCTTTCCCTTGCACTCACTGAAAATCTACAGTGCTTAGGGGTCCTGCAGAACAG
Source organism: Podarcis erhardii (assembly GCF_964252035.2). Lineage (NCBI taxonomy): Eukaryota > Metazoa > Chordata > Lepidosauria > Squamata > Lacertidae > Podarcis > Podarcis erhardii. The sequence goes on from NC_138508.1 coordinate 25,358,033, forward strand.
TGCAGGATGTGGTACTGTAAGCAACAGGGAGGAGGAAATCGGTAAAATGCATCCCCCACCCTTAATCTGCAGAATTCCTCCAAGGATGAAAAAGCCTTTTGTGAATGGCAGGAGCCCTTCTCTTCATGGATGGCAGAACCCTATGTTTTTATTTTGTTTTAAGTTTGAAGACACCCCGCTGCCCTGGAGAGGCTTTGCGCACAGCCGTCCCCAAGCTAGAAGAGCGAGACGGAGCCCTCCGTCTCGCTGTTCTGGCTTGGGAACAGCCTTCCTTTGCGTGCAGCCATCCCCAAGCTAGAAGAGGCAATAGAAGCCCCGCAGCCCCTTTAAAGAGCGCGCGGCTTCTGCGGGAGGTGGGGAATACCCCCAGAGTTTGTCCGGGCTGGTGGGGGAAGGCTTGCGGATAGCAGCCTGTTCTGGGGGCTGGGGTCGGGGGAAGCTCCGGCTTCCCCCGCCCCAGCCCTGCGCCTGGGGGGGGGAATAATTTTTTTTCTTTATTTCCCCCCCGAAAACTAGGTGCGTCCTATGGGCCAGTGCGTCCTATAGGCCGAAAAATACGGTAACTCAAAAGTTGAAGAAGAAGAAGAGTGGTCAAGGGTGGAAGCAATCATCTGCTCATTGGAAGGAATACACTCGAATAATCTTAGCTCCTTTACTTTGGATGAGTTAACAACTCCTTACTTACAATCACTAAAGCATATCTGCCATTCAGCAAATAAATATGCATGAAGCCTGTTTTCAAAAATCTATCCTTTCATCTCCTTTAATTAGCCTAATTGCGGGGACGAGTGCTGTTAAAATGAGCAACTTGTATTAAGTGATCTTGAAGAGGCACCCATAATCATTTCATGAACAGCAGAGGTTTAGACTCATGCTAATGTCTTACCATACAATTGAAATTTATCTCTGAAATCATCATTCTATTTCTCTTTGGGGTGGAGTGTCTTATGCTAAACTACCCTACCACCCATAAGGATCAATTATCAGACCCTTCCCAGACTATCTCACCAGGAACCTTGTTCAATGTATGCTTTCAAAAGAGCAATGACAAGAGAAGCACAATGAAGCACTGCAGGAGTGCTAAAGGACTGCTGTTCCTGCCCGCAAGCCCTCCACTAAAATTTTGTCCAACGAAAGGGAATCACAAGAACATTTTAGCATCAACCAAAGCACCATAGGGTCATGGTTAACGGCAGCCTCAAATGAATTAAAACTGAAGCAAAAACTTACAGGGAAGAGTGAAAACCCAAGGATTTTAGCATAGCGCAATGTTCAGTAACACCAGCATTTGCCTACTAACAAACACACATCAGTTAAACACCGTCCCACAAAACCTAAAGCGTCCAAGATTTTAACACGAGACATGGGCTTGTTCCGGCTTCAATCCTATGCACACTTCTGATGTTTGACACCAAACAGGGGCTTATTTAGGCTACAATCTGAACACAAGGGTGCTTTCAAGGAAACGTGCATGGAATAGCACTGCTCCGTCCTAGAAATACCCTGTTGCATTCACAAATCAGAGCTGCAAAAGGGTGGATTTCCTCCTTCGGCTCCCTTCAGCGCCAAGCCTCGAAGGGAAGCCTCTAATCCACTTTAACAACCCGAAGTGCAGAGAGAGGGAGAGAGAGAGAGAGAGGTGCTTGCTACTACCTCTTTCCAGATTCATAAACGCAGCAGACCACCCAGGACAGACCCTGTGCATATGGCAGTGCCAGATACCAGGGCGAAAAAAAGGCAACAGGTCTCCCCAATACCCTTTAGCCAGGAATAACCGCTGCTGCTGGGCTGAGCACCTCAGGGCTGCTGCTCAGCAGGGAGGAAGTAACAAGGCAGGCGGTGGCTGATTTGGGGAAGGAGGAAGCACAAGACTTGCCTTGCCACCATTAACGTTTAATGGACTTAATGTTTATTTGGTGGTGGTGGTGGTGGTGGAGAAGAAGAGGGCCTCCACCCGAAACTCACCCCGCCGCCAAACCCCCAGGACAGCGGCGGTTTCAGGGGCATCCCAGGAAGCGCCTTTCCTGAGCCCGCCCAGCCCGCTTCTACTCACACAAGCACAGCTCCACCACGTAGGCGTAGTAGGACCAGGCCACGACCAGGGCGATGAAGACCACGGGCACCCACGCCAGCACCTTCTGGCAGCACTTGAGGACGTGCGACGGCGCCATCTTCCCCGCCGTCGAGCCGCCGCCGCCACCGCCCGCAGGAGCCATCTGCGCCGCCGCCGCCGCCGCTGCTGCTGCTCCCACCGCCTGGAACCGCCTCTCGGCTCTCCGCTGCGGCGAAGCCTCCTCGGCCCGCCTTGCCAGCCAGCCAGCCACCCCCGCCCGCCCGCCTGCCCGCCTGCCTGCTAAGGGGGCAGGGCCGGCCGGCCTCCTCTGCGCTGCGACTCGGGAGGGCGGGAAGAAGAAGAAGAAGAGGCGCCTTGGCTACCCTCACGGAACAAAATCCTGACAGGGAAGCGGGAGAGGGCGGCGCGGCGAGGCGAGGGAAGGAGACGCAGGGCTCCTGAGGCGGACGGAGGACGCCTCCCTCGCTCGCCTCCCGAACAGGCTTCCTTGCACTTCAGAGCGGCTGCCCTCCTCGGCCGCTGTCGTCTCCCCTAGCGCAAAAAGGCCGCCTCCGCTTCTGGTCAAGGTCACGGGGCGGGGGGGGGGGGCGAGGCGAGGCAGCTCCGCGGAAAAAGCGCTCCCGCCCTCGGCTCTGCAGTCCTCCTCGCAGCCCAGGGAAGCCCACCGTTCTTCGGGGTCGTCGGAAGAGGCATTCGTGCACACCACACCCCCCAACAATCTCCTGGTTTAGTGATCACAAGATGGGGGGAAAGAGATTTCGAGCCTCGCTGGTCCTGAATTTGCGCTTCAGCGCACGCTTCACCTCAAGTGTAGGGAATGAGGTCCCTTCGCCCCCGCCCCCAATAAAATGTTTGAAGGGACCGCTCCCCCCCCCCCAGTTGATGGGCATTGCCATTCAAATAGTATTCGAGAGCCGCATCATGTGATCAATTATGTGTGGTGGGGCTTACCTGCTCTCTCTCCCCTCCCTATATTTCTTCAAGTGGACACCCCTGACCCCAAGTATTTCATTTTGTGGGTGAGTCTGAAATAGAAGATCCTAGCTATTCTGATGAACAGAATTCATCATTCACCTGTCAAGGAAGTCTGAAAGGTTTTTCAAGCTATGACCCACTAGCTCCATTCAAGTGGTACCATGGAAAGATCGTGAAATAGTCAATAGTGCCCATGTTTGGCCCTGGGCACTTTATGCCACACAACCCATAGCTGTTCTATTCAGATGTTCTCTTCTCCGCGCTATGGAGCTTGCCCCTCAGTCCCCCTACAAGAGTGGGAGGGCAATGGAGAGGGTGAGATTTGAGTGTTCCTAAAATAAATTGGTTTGAGATTGAGGGCCAAATTGTCAAGAGGCCCCTGCCTAGAACCTGTGATTTTCACAACCCTGTGCTGATTTTGACAATGCCAGCTAAGGTAGAAAGAAATCAATGTTTTCTTTTTCTCCTAGCTATGGTTAATGAATTTTCATCGCTTGCTACCCTCATCCAAATTCAAAAGCAGGATGACTGCTGAATCAAGTGAGGCTAAACCTGACAGACTTATGCTTTGCTTCACAGGGTTTTGCACACCCATCACACTGGAAGTTCAGTTCGGTTTTACATTTTATGTATTTTTAGCAGGCAGCTAAAATTCTCCATAAAGTCTTCTTACTACTTAGTTTCATATTGAGCATTAATTCAAAGAATAAGCTCATGCACGTTAAAAGGTAACAGTTACAGAGAGAAATAAAATACAAATGAGCATAATGGATTAGACTAGTTTATTCTTGCTACAGTTAGACACCACACATAAATTCACTTGTACATCCCCATCTACGCCTATTAAATTTCAAGCGCTTTTTGAAATCTGCAATGAATTTAACAAGTTCTGTGTGTGACATACTTGCTCTGACTGAACAGTAAATCTATTAATTTCTCACGATTCCCTTCTGAACTTTAACAATAATGGTAGAATACATCTCCATTGTACTTTCATATACATTTCACACTGCAGCAAAAAAAAAAAAAAAAAAAAAATGTGCAAGAGTCTTCACTTCTGCTAAAAATATTCGCCCTAGAAATAAGACAGAGTTGCAGAGTTTGACGACAGGAGAATGGGCCTTTTCAGTAGTGGTTACACATTTGTGGAATGCTCTCCCCAGGGAAACATGCCTGGTGCCATAACAGCCTGATTTTTGGCACAAGGCAAAAACATTTTTGTACCTCCAGGTTTATATTTTTTAGTTGCAAGGATAACTCAGTGGCCTTTGTTGTATTCAGCCTTGATGTGAGGTGGATAGGACTTCTTCCTTTAAAATATATTGTTGGATGGGTATTTTCATCCTCGCTGCCGTTTTTATCTGACTTTCAAGTCTTTATTATTTTATTTTTACGGTGTAAATTGCTTTGAGGCACTTGAGTACAAAAATGTACTCAAGTGAATAATGTAATAAAAAACAATCACCTGGTAGTGTACACACACCATTTGCATATCAGAAATTAGAATAGCATCCTCTGTGTATCATAAGATGGCACAACACCTTGGCCAACCTTAGTGGAAAGAAGTGGTCTCATCTTCAAAGAAGCTGCAGCCCTGTTCAAAATATAAATTAAGCAGTAAAGGGACCAAAATACATCTTTGCTGGACTACCTTTGGGACTGGAGTCTTAGCTGATAGTTGACGATTGGCTCCTATCTTAGCTTTCAAGGTCATGTCGGTATACAAATTCCTCATGCAGTTCAAAAGCTTAATATTGGTACCCTAGCAGACCGGTCTGGTCCATAGCCAGTTATGAGGTACTGAGTCAAATGCTCCTCTTACAACATCAGAAAGGCAAGATTATGTTACTAAAATAAGAGTTAGGTATGTGCTTTGACTTGTAGACCAGAAATAGTTTATTAAGTATTCTGTTAAGACCCCCTACACTTTCCAGTCTGATATAAAATAAATGTGAGAACCATTGCCTTAGAGCAGTTGTCTTCAACCTTTTCAGACCCAGGGTCCCATCTTTAACCCAAACATGTGTTTGGGGACCCCTTTCTTGATCTTTTACCATATATTATATGGTGGAAGCACTCCTGTTGTGACCTACCTTGGATCAGGCTGTGGCCCGATAGCAGGTCCTGACCTACCAGTTGAAGACCAATGGCTTTTAACAGCTGGGGCCCTCCAGATGTTTTGACTTATGCCTCGCATGACCCCCAATATCATATTGCTTTGCCCGCTACTGGCATGTGGCTCCCACAAGGTTGCTCATGAGGCAATGTGGCCCTCAGGCTTAAAATGTTCCCTACAACTGCTTTGCACACGCGCACACACACAGCCCTTTCTTTTTAGCTGAGGTGGGTAGGTATATTCAAGTTTATAGCACAGCAGCAGTTTGCCCATATACAACACTATCTTAGATAGAAATATGCCGCTTATTTGGTGCTGGGGGGTGCAGCTAAAGCAATTTTGGATCTCATGGGCCTTTGGAATAGGCACCATCCAACAGAATGTGACCAAATATTTATTCTCTATTACTCCACAGACATTTTAGGCCACACTATTTTTTTAGTGCCTAATCAATTTTTACAATTCACAATAACTGTTGGAATTGGTCCTCTTAATTTTACAAACTATTGGCCTGTCGTATTAAAGGTTACTATTGCAGTCTCGAGAAAAAGAGGCCTCTCTCGTGCTTAACACAGCTTTAATGCAGATTAGATATCTGAGAGCAGATGTAAGGGATCTCTACAAATTATTTGGGATGCATTTAAGGCTTTTTTTTGGAGAGAGAATCATTATTCACACCTCGTATAAATGAAAAGACAACGAATCTGAACTATTTATTTTGGAAACTCTTTGGATATAATGTAGAACCAGGTTTGCAACACCAGATTTATAATAAAATTAAGCACTAGGAAAGCAAACGGGCCAGTAAACTCCCAGATTTCTGCTTGAAACAGCAGAAGTCCAAGAATATTACTCTGATGCATGATGCTAGAGGGGCAGATTCTTGTAATGCCAAAAAGCATTTAGACACAATTTTTATAAATCCTTTTACCTGGCTGATATCAATCCTGCTAGGACAGAAATACAGAACTTGCTTGATACATTGGCTTCCCTGTACTACATGTATCAACAAACTTGCCGCATTCATAAGTAGACATAGGAACAAAATATAGAATTGAAAATGGTAATAAAACTTTTTCGACTAGATGATTTTAATGTGGAACAGTATAAAGCATTTAAGGGGTAGATTATCCACCTTGCATGCAGAAGGTCCCAGGTTCAATCCTAGCATCTCCAGGTAGGCTGGGAATGTCTCAAGCCCTGGAGAGGCGCAGCCAGTCAGTGTAATGACTCACTATAGGGCAGCTTCCCATGTTCGAATTAACTATTGCTTTGTCCATCAAAGTTGTATTTCCCTTGGAAGGCTGGGAAATTCCAGTTTCATCCCTCACTCGATAAACTTAGTGTGTTCCTATTTTCAAGAGTGGAACCTATTTACTGGACCTGTTTACTGAATATGTACACCTGTTTTAATTCAATGTCTCAGTCTTCATGGCAGATATCACACTGCCGGTGGTTGTGTGTGTGTGTTTCTTGTGTGTCTTTCAACAGAAGTATTGATGTTCAAACTTGAAGCACACACCGCCATCTTGAACATGCACACCAACTTGTTCCTGTATTTCAAAAACTCAAGGCAGATACACTAATGGGTTCCCCGGTGGTGTTAACATTTCCCATGTTCCACTTGAAAAAGCGTGCCAAGGTTGAGCTCATACTGGAACGAAATGTAGTATTCTGTCCTGTACATATTCCGTTCCAGTACTTCTGCATTCAGTGAGGATTTTGACCCACATACTGAAGTCCCAGGTGATAGACCCTATCAACTTCACTTCATTGGTTTTCTGTGCTACTCACTAGAATCAATATGAGCTTATCTAGTGAAATGCACTTGTATTTGGCCAGAGTCCAAAGTTCCTCCTCTGCATACACGACAGCTATTTATTTTGTGCAAGGAGAACTTTGAGCAGATACCTTGTGTGAGGAAAACCAGGTTGCTTCTAGAGGAGTTTGCTGTGTATGCAGAAGCATATTTTTGACAGCTAAATAAGCTCATAGCTCCTGCAGTTCTTATGTGCTCATGGCTATAACAGCAAGAACAGCATTTCATCTCTCTGGGTCTCTGACTTATTTATTTAAAGCACTCTACCCTACTTTTTCCAAGCAAATAAAGCAGTTTCCAGTGTAACCAAACCAATATAATACAATATAAATACAAAAATACAAATGAAATTAATGAGTCACCAAAGCAATTAACAAACTTTATAAAAACATATTTTTGTTTAAACTCTTTGAGTTTAAACAAAACCAGTTTAAATGACCAGCTCTATTATTTTTGGGTAAACACCCAGATCTTGATCATTGTTAATATGGTCAGAAACTGTTCACCACTGCTCCAGTGCTGATCATTGCCTCAGGTGAGCTCTGCGTCATTACAGGCCTTAGTTAAAAACTTACCCAACTGACCCAACCCAGGCTCCTGGGCAGTAAGTATAGGAGGGCTTCCTGTCTCAGTGCAGCTTTGTTTGTGTAATAAGGTCTACTGGAGCACGGATGCGCCTTGTGATTCTAGTCTGTCTTCTGATTTTCCCTCTGCCCCAGATTGCTCTTTAGTCTTGAGTTCTGGCCCCAGAAATCCCTTACGAATACAGAAGTTCCTTATACCAAGCAACACCATTTACACTATTTGGAAGCAACTGTCCAAGGTTTAGCAGCAGCTCTCCAATAGTGGCAAAATGACCTCTTTGAAGATTGGAGTTTATGACAGTCTGGAAAGCCTTCTTCAGCCTAAGGGTCAGGTCAATAACTAGCCTCCCCTGCATGGGCCATTTTTAAAAAAGTGGCCAGGGCCACACACACCTGTTAATCACTTGACATTATGATGTCAGGTGGTACTTGCTTGTCAGCTGACTGGTACTGACAACAAGACCTGGTTTGCCTGTTTGTCAGTATTGTTTGGATTCAAACTGTTTCTTCAAGCTGACCTTTTTCCTCTGCAGACCAGCAAATCTGTCTGTAAAGCTGGCCTACATTGGGGAAATGTTGGTTTGCAGGGGCAGCTTTAATCCGGTTTGTACTTGCCAATGGACTTCAAGGGACTTGCAGTCAGCACTGGCCAGTGAGCCCTGCTTGTCAAGAAACTGTTGAGACTTTAAGCTCCTGTTTGCTCTTTGCTACTGTGTCTTTACTTGCCCCATACCTGCCATATGATGACACAGGTGTGGGCCTGGTGGGTATGGTTGAGGAAGATGGCCTCATAAACCAAATTAGGAATCTTGTGGGCTCTTAATTAAGTCACAAACCAGAGGTTCTCTATCACTGATCTACAGCCAAGTATATATATTTTCAAAGCTCTTTCAAAAGATCTTATATTTACAGTGTCTTGACCCTTATTACTTAATGACTTTAACATATATAAACTTTTATTAATATGCTGCTGCAGTGCCAAAAAGCCACAACACTGGATGAGAACTGCATTATACATTAGAACATAAAAAAGCCACGAGGTATGATAAAGAGCATTTATCATAAATTTATCAAGAGCATTGAAATAAATTATGCATTTTGAAAGCATGCTTAAATGCCCTTGCTCAAGGCCTAGCTTTCTCTGGATTGCACCCACAGGCTAAATTTAGATATTCTTGGAGGTTTTCAAGCAGAGGTTGGATAGTCAGTCATCTGTCATGTATGATTTAGCTGAGATTCCTGCATTCAGGGGGTTGGACTAGAGTTGGGGTCCCTTCAAACTCTATAATTCTATGAGCATATTAAACACGGACATTTTCTCTCCCATTTTAGAAACCATCAAATTAGTCTCTGAATGTTGACTCTGGAGAGGGACTATTAGAAAACCTAGGGCTCCACCTTGTGGGAGAGTGGTAGTATTTTATTTCCCAAACAAAGATGCAGACATGCTTAAAAACAGGTATGCCCCAAGGATAGCCACTGATGCATAAAGAAAATTACAAAAAGAAGGGTGTGGGGACAAAAGAAAGATGCAGATTTCTGCATATGCTAATTTACAGGTGTTGGTGCAAACATATCAATAATGATTATAATTTGAACAGAAATGTTGTATTGGGGAAAGGCTGTGACCAGGTGACCTGTGTGGCTGCTCCATCTGCTGCCCAGAGGAACTGTCCTAATTGCCCTAATGGTTGATGGGCAACTTCAAAGCATCTGCTCTCCTTTCTTATGGTTCTTTATCTATGAACTGGACTTGACATCTTCTCTATGAAACAGGACATGTGACCACCCAACGCACTGAATTTTTGAATCATTTCCGGAGAAAACAGGCAACAGGACTTTGTGAACCATGAGCTTTTCTTAACGAACCACACGGAAGAACAGGCTGGAGTCTAATTATCTTAATTAGGCATGTGGACTGTGCTATATGGGTGCAGCAGATGATAATAATCACTATTCCAAGGCTGCATAGCTCAAAAGAATCTGGAGTGAACTGCTAATAGAGGATTTGGGGTGGCAGGGAGTTATTGTACATTGAAGCAGAGACATAATGGGTGGCAGCAGAGTCAATGATAGCGGCCATTCAGGCATTTCCTCTCCCTCCCCCCCAGGTGAATAAATTACTGTGCCATAAATATACACAGCACCGTGTCAATCATTTCCACTAGGAAAGTACGATAGCAAATAACAGACACAATTATGTTTGCTCAATTTATTACAGGGGTGGCCAAGCTTTTGTAGCCTGAAGACCACATGCCAGCGTTGGATATGGTCAGTCTAGGCATGCATTCACCCAAGACATAATCACACAGCACTCTCTCCCACTCATGCATATACCCTCGCACAAAACATGCAGATGTATACGCAAGCGCATGCATGCACCCACCCATCCAGAATTTCTAGCCCTCTCCTCTCCAGCACAGAAACGCTGCCTTTTACTTTCAACACAGTAGTTTTACATGAAGGCCATTACAAGGATAGCATAAGAGGCTAGGACTCTGACTGCCAGCAAGTCCTGTTGCCACGACTACAATATACCACTTGCTTTTGGGGCTGTCTGATACTGATCAACTGGGCTGGGAATGATGGAGCTACTGCTTGGGTCCAAGGGTCTCAGAAGAACCGCTGGGGCAGGGGCTGTCATCTCTCTTTTCTTCACTTTCGCTCTGGCCCAGTGCTCAGCAGAGAACAGTGGCTGCAGCTGCTGCCGTCTTTACTGCACCAGAATGCCTTGCCCTTCTGGATCAATGAAGATGCTGGCGGCTCCTTCACCCAGCACTTCTTCTTTTTGTATATATATGCTTTATTGGTTTTTAAAACTGTGTAACAGAAGTAATCAACAGAAACAGCACTTCTCTGCTCAGTGGCGGGCTCAGTGCTGCTCTCTATCACCACCCACCATCAGGCCACACTACCAGGGAAGGCAGCAGGAGGGATGGGGAAGCTGTGATCAGCCGGGTGCTCAAAGCAGCGAATGAAGTGGCTATAGCCATCCCCACCTTCATTTCCAGGCGAGGGGGAGAGACCATGGTGGTGGGGGTTAGAGAGATCCTTGCCTCAAACATGGCAACAGCCCTGTCCCCAGCAGATTGAATTTGGCTCAGAGGCTGCTGGTGTCTAAATTACAGATTGGCATTGCACAGCTTCTCATTTGTATTCAAGTTAACTTCCCTCCCATTTCTATTTATACTAAAGTTAGAGGTCTAGTTAAGTCCCCCTCCCAATTTCAATCTCTTTTCTCCTGAAACAATCAAGACGCTCATTGCTCTGCAAAGCTGAACCACTACGGTCATAGCAAGCCCACAGAGAAAAGGTAATTGCCAAGCTCAGCATCAAGGATGGCCAAAAGCTATTTCATTTATATCTACCAAAAGACACTTTATTTTCCACCCATTTCTTGACTACATGCAACTTTTTGTCTATACAAATTCACACCATTTACAATCTTCCAGTTTATGTAAACATGTTCCTATTTCCAGGCTGGAGTGAGAGATGCAAAGCATACTGCAAACAGAACAGTCAAAAATATATTTGTATAAATTAGAAGAAAAATATACAGGAATATACAAAGTTTCAGTCTGGTAATTGTTCAGAACTAGTGAAATCTGTGAGGCAGCTGAGGATTGTAGTTTTAAAATGATTGTTGCTTTATAAAATTCATTCTGGAGTTGTAGGTTTCAGGCTTTTCTTCTTTCTGGTCACAGGATATCCTTTTAGGTCTTTCAGCCCTGTTAACAGGATGCGCTTTTCTTATGAAACATATGCAAAATGAGAAATTTCTACTAAATTCCAGGCAGACTGATCAATTCAGGGATTTTGATAGTATCCATTTTTTAGAACTTCAGTACTACTGGAAATTAAAACACCTTATGAAATCTGGAAATTGTAATAGTCCCCCATCAATGGTGATTATACTGATAAATACTGTAGAATTATAATGAGAAAATAAATTTGTTCAACACTCAATTGTATAAAGATATTCTATTCTATCAAATATAGCCATTATGTAAACAAACATACACCAAAAGCAAACCCAGACATTTATAGTTGTAAAATGATGTTCTTTTTTTCTAGAAGGGACTTTTCCCAGTTTGTTTCCAGACTTCTTTTGCTCCTTTAATGCTCTCCCTTTTCACACATTTCCAGTAACCTGGAACTCCTTGCTGTTGAGGCACCTGTTTTTGTTTTTAATAAAAAAAAAACATTAATTACCACACTGCATTTAAGTTTCATTTTTTTTTAGCTGGCTATACCCGATAGAGGGGCAAGGCAATGGCTTCGATGAAACCCAATGACATTTGGTCCTTCCCCACCAAGAGCTGTCTCTGGAGTGGCCATTCCAGCCAGTCATTATGAGCAGCTAGGAACAAGAGTACTTCATCTGCTTATTTTTGTGTTCCTCCCCTATCCCCTTTTTCATTTGCATCACACTTTGAGTACACTCACAGAAGCAGTATATAAAGGACAGCAAATAAACAGACGATTGAATATGATGAATTAAGTTATTTAGACTTGCCCCATTAACCTTGATCCATTATGGCCATTAGAAACCTGGCTGCTAACTTCCATGGAGTTGGGGATAAAATCCCTAACACAATTATTAAAGGACAGTAGCCAGCTAACTCATCCTATCAGTGTAAATATTTGCACTTGTACAATGAAACTTTCTCTCATCCCCTGTTCTGGGGATAGTCTGTCCTTTTTATCTTGCATTTTTATGTTGTGAACTGCCCTGAGATCTACAGATGAAGGGCAGTATAGTCATACCTCAGATAATCTCCCTCGGATAATCTTCAGGTTGAGCGCTTTCGGGTTGTGCTCCCTGGAAGTAACGGGATGCGTTACCTCCGGGTTTCCCCACTCGCGCATGTGCAGACGGTCAAAATGACATTACGCACATGCGTGGAAGCGGCGAATCGCGACCCACGCAGATGTGGGTTGCGCTTGCTTCTGGATGCGAACGGGGCTCTGGAATGGATCCTGTTCGTATCCAGAGGTACCACTGTGTATACAAATTTAACAACAACAACAACTTAGTTATTCTGCATCAAGTGTTATGCTGGGTATATTTCAATCTGGTTATCAGTTCACTTGATAGGTTTTCACTGTATGTGTGGGTTTAAATTTTAGGGTCTAAGAGAGAGACCTCTCTGAAGCCAGGAAAAAGTTCTCCTCACAAAGCAGATGGGCATATTTTGGTCTTCTCCTGTGGGGTCTGTCACACCTTATTGTTGAGCCATCTGGGTGTTACTAATCTAAGCTTTTGGCTTGCTAGAGTCTCTGGCATGGAGCACTTTCTCACTCTGCTTGTGCTAGCAGTGAATGATAGTGGTTAATCTGGTAGATGTGTGTTATATGTTGGTATGGAGATCGATGGTTTGTGCCTCCCTTTATCGACTGGATGTTCAGTGAAGTCTAATGAGCATACATCAGAAGCAAACAACTTAATAGGCTAGCTAACTGTTCCATAAAAAGTTCATCTTAATAAGAAAACTCTTTGTTTTTAATTCCACCTTAAAAGCAGTAGCCCTGTAAAATTTCGACAATTACCTACTTTCACAAACTGCTCCCACTAGGATTATATGGTCTATATGCTGGCACCTTGACTGATTAAAAACAGTTACTCCATTAAACATTCTATTTTAGGAATAAGGCTTCATTACCCTTAAGCCTCGATGCATCCTGTTTTTTAGGACTCCAAGGAATTCTGCATGGCTGAGGCAATTGTCTCCATCCAAATCAAAGATCTTGAAGACGGTGTCCAAAACATTTTCAGAGAGTTCCTGTCCTGTAACAGCTTTCACAGCTCTCTTGAACTCGGCTAATAAAAGCACAACATGCCATACATTACCATTAAAACGTAAAATAACTAGGGAGATTATAGATCAGTTTACGGAACTGAATAGTGGAAAGATCTATAAATTTAACAAATAAACTATTCCTTCTGAGTGCAAAAACGTAATTTGAATTGTGTGATGAAATAAACTATCAAAACATTGCATGCTAAGTCCTTAATATTAATTTTTCAGCTTCTTAATGGGATCTAATCACTACTTCTTGTCTTGAAGAATGGAAGAAGACAGCAAGCTGCCATCTTTCAGTTCCAAGTGCAGGCAGCAGTCATGGCTGGTGATCAGCTGTAGCGTCTCCCAGCTGACAAAGGAGGAGTAAATGCCAGGGGAAATTCCTACTGCCGCTTCTCCCAACCACCAGTAAATAGTGATCCGTAATCTTCAACTGGTTGTCCAAAACAAGTAGCAAGGAACTGAGAGGAACTCAGAATCCTTTTATAAAAGGAGAAAACACCACATGACACAGGTTTATAGCACACATTTTCAGAAGTCACTTGCAAAGTGTATTTTCTTGCTTAACATTCTGATGTGCAAAATTATCCTTACCTCGTTTAACAGGGCGGCTGGCTACCGTGAACATTTTCAAGGCAATTGAAAAATCTTCTAGGCGGTTTGTAAACTGGCAGAAAGTCTTAAATTCCTCCAAACTGATACTCTGAAATACCAAATAGACCTACTTAATTTATTTTTAGGTGAGTGATTCAAAACTAAGCATTTTCTTAAGGCATTTAATATTATTATAAAGTTGTGGTGTAATGGATAGAGTGCTGGACTAAGACTTGGGAGACCAGGGATCGAGACTCTACATAGCCATGAAGCTCACTGGGTGACCTTGGGCCAGTCACTGTCTCTAAACCTAGCCTACATCCCAGGGTTTTTGCGAGGATAAAATGGGGAGACTGAGAAGCATCAACACCATTGAACTCCTTGGAGAAACATATAACTGTAATAAAAATGAAGAAGTAAAGATGGTAAAGATTGGAACAACAAAACAAGTAAAAATGAATGCCTTTGCTATACTTTACATTTAGGAAGAATGGTATTCAATTACACCAGAAAAAAGCCATTTGGGTTTAGAAACTCCATACGCACCTCTCCTGCTTGGATTCTTTCCTTCACATTTTGCCAGTAAATTTCATTGTTCTCTTGCTCAGTAAAATACAGCAACCACTCTACAAAATCCTCTTTTGTCATGAAGGCTAGACCTTTGGAAAATTGGATGAATTCCATCTCTTGCACCTCTGTTTGTAAATCCTGCATAAATCTAACAAACAATAGTTGCAACTTAATTCCTTTCATAAGCAGAGAATACGAAACATTTCTTATAGTAAAGATAATGCTTTCACATTTATAAGGAACTCAAACACTGCACATAAGCAAGATCGCCTTGAGGTTCACTGTTTTCTCTCACAGCTATTATGCAGTGAAAATGTCTCACCTTAATTTTCCAAAAACTAATCAGATAGAAAACACAACACACAAATTGTTGGCTTCCAGGTCTCAATAGCAGGAACTTCCATAACTCAGTAAGATGAGATGATTTAAATTGCTCATTGTGAGATAAAGATATACTTTCAGTACATAATGTAGTTTCAACCTTTCCAATTTTGTAATGTTGTCTTTCAGCAGTTCTACCAGTAGGGAGCACTCTGAATCTATGTACGTTTATGAATGTTGTAGCAGCAAGCTGTGTGCTGCAACAAAATTGCTGCTACACATATGCATAACTCTTACCTGAGTGGGAAAGGATATTTAAACATGGAAGTGGCATAAAACTTGTAGCAGCCAACTAGACAGTAAATGGAACAACAAAAAGACTCACATAGCTTTAAAATTGAGAGTATTTGAGGAAAGCTATAAACAAACAGAATAGGGGAACGAAAGGTGCTCCAATAGTCTTTAAAAGGAATAATGATTGATTAGGCACAAATAACAGTTAACAATTATTACCCAAGTGCTCTGCCTCAGAAATCCTTTATTTTGATATAAAGTAGTTCACAAGTATTTGAGAACGTTACAAAAAATAACTTTATGTAACAGTAAATAATAATAATAATCATCATCATCATCATTATCTATACCCCGCCCATCTGGTTCAGTTTCCCCAGCCACTCTGGGCAGCTCCCAACAGAATTAATGATGATGATGACAATAATAATAATAATAATAATAATAATAATAATAATAATAATAAAGCAATAAAACATCAGACATTAAAAACTTTTCTAAACAGTGCTGCCTTCAGATGTCTTCTAAAAGTCAGATAGTTGTTTTTTTCCTTGACAACTGAAGGGATCCAAATATTCATTGGGTGGGGGAAATCTTATTTATTTCTCTATGATACTAAGGTGGGGCAGGAGAAGAGAAGGAAGACCTTATCTGTAGGAAAACTGATCAAAATCTTTGCCTTTCCTCGTCCCCATAAATAAAGAGAAAATAAGAATAATGTCACCTAAAATATGTCACTTTTGTCACTGGAATTAAAACTCTGCCAGTTGTAAGTGGCTAACTATTTTTGCAAGTTTGCTGCTAGATCTTTGAACATATTTTTAAGATCCACAGCAGGGGTGGGGAATCTCTTGCCCATGCACCAACTTGCAGAGGCATCAAAGGGGCTTCTTGTAACCACCAATCAGCTGACTGGCAGTTACAGTGACTTCTTTGGGGTTTCAGTCACTTGATGTCACAATGACATCAGGTGATTGACAGGTGGGTGGTCCCACCCACTGGTTAAAGTTGGCCTGCATGGGGTGATGGAGATTAGGGTCTGGTCTGCCTGAAGATGCAACCGCCCATAGTCTAGAAGGATAAGGGTAGGAGATGACTTTTGCCGAAATCCCCTTCCCTCTGTACCCCCTTGAAAATATTGCTCTGGCGTGTGGGAGAGACAATCTGGAGTACCATATGAGCAGAGCAGAGGGTTTGGGAGATCAGCCAAAAATGTTGTGTCATCCCTGAGATCCTCTGCTCAACCCCAGTACCCTTTGAGAAAAGAAGGAGCCAACCCATCTGGAGAGGATTAGTCAGGATACAAACCAATGATTTCAACAGGGTCAAAGTTCAAATAACTGAGCCTGGATCCAATCTAGTGCTTCTAACTCCACTTCCAAAAAGAGTCACACCTGAAAACTACACCCCACCCCAAAAGACACACATTGTTGAAAGCCAAAGTTTACAAAAGTTTGGGACAATTTTTTAAAATAAAAAATACACATTTTAAATCACCAAGACAATTATCAGCTACAGAATATGGTTTGCTTGGCAGTATCTGAAGCCTTTCAAGTGCGTGTGTTGATTCTTCCATCAGGAATTTGGAACCAACTTACTTTAATTCCTACTTAAAGCAACAATAAGGGAGATATTTATTGGGTGAGCTGAGGGAAGGAAAGGAGAATGTAAACCTGGAAAGAATCCCCTAGGGAAAATAATATACAAACAGACCCTAACTAAGAGACTATGAAAAGATAAATTAGAGCTGGATTTTCACTAAATCATCATTTTAATAAAGTTAGCACAGACAGTGGGAACAGGTATATTGAATAGAATGAATACAATGTCTTCCCTCATATGAACACTGCAGTACATAACATTTTTAGGTAGCCCAAAACCTTCCTTTGGGGGATTTGTACCAATTAGGAGCAAGGCCTTTTTGGTCATGGCACCTTGTCTATGGAATACTATCTCCCATGAAGCCTATAAGGCCAGCTTTCAGCTAATGGCCTTTAGCTGGGTTTGGGGTGGTGATGATTTCTTTTGTTTTTCCATGCTATCTTCTCTGTCAATATAATAAATTACATTCTACTTTATTTGCTTTTTTGATGGTTTAGAAGTCTGGATTTAACCAGTCCACTGTTGTAAGCTGCCTGGCAGGCTTACGGAACGGAAAGACGTGTTCTAAAAAATTATTTTAAAGCCCCAGCTACTTTTCTGGCACGCCTCTGCTGCAGCTGTTGCGGAAGTGCAGAAAACAGCTAATTCATAAAGAAAGTTTTCAAATCCTTTTGTACTGTTTGAATAATACTAACAAGGAGGAAGCCAAAATCTGCACAGAAGTGCAGTATTTAAAAATAAGTATTCAGAGACTTCAGAGGAGAATGTCCGTTGCGCTAGTTAATTCTAACCAAAAGCTGGAACAATAACTCTAGAAGGTTCAAAACAGTATCAATAATCTCTTATCAATTCAGCTAGGCCTGGCCCTGAACTCAGCAAGCAAATGTACTAAGGTCCCACTATGAAGACTCTAACCAACTTGAAGCTAGTTTGACAGATAGTATATACCACTGGTGTGCAGATGTTAAGCATGCAGATCAAGCTATTTGCTACTGTAAATGGTTAAAAAGGAAAACAGAAACAGTATGGAGAGCAAGGGAGGGGGAACCACACTCAATACACAGAAGCAACTTGCCATGTGGCTTAGTTTAAAAAGTGGATTCTGAAGGGAGGAAACAAAGCACACCAGCCTTGAGCTAAGTGTTGCAAAGCAACAACCAATCACTCTGGGAAGTGAGAGAATAAATAATAAAAGTTTTGTTCCTGCTTTTTTCTTTGGGGGGGGGAATAACTCACCTACTAATCACAGGTAAACACCATTAAGCTTTATGAATGAACCCCCGCCCCAATTTTAAGGAACGTAAATTACACAGGTAACTATATCTGAAGTAGCCTAATCAAATGTAATCACTCCTGCTTTCTCTAGCTACTCTGCTGATCAATGGAAAGCCTTTCTAACAAGAACTTGGAAAATGATAAAAGCATTTACCATCATTTCCCCCCTGCCTTTGACAATGATCTATGTCTGTACAGCTCATCAGTCATCTCTTGTAAAAACATCATGGCACTTTGATCAGAAAGCCAACAATGGCTTCCCATGTGAGGTAGAAATGTTGTGAAAAGCCATCAGATAGAAATCACATTTCCCCCCGAACAATAGAAACACAGAAATGATGTGCTTGAGTTACTTGCAAATAAAATAATGTGAAAAGTGATATCTCCACTGCGCTTTTTTTTTTTTTTTAAGACGCTGATCCTTTCATTCACCTTCCTATGCATTAAAACAAACTTTACTGTCAGGTCACAATGCAGATGGAGTGGGTCTATATGGATAGTGATAAGGAAACGCATTCCAAGTGCATGAAAAATAAATGCCATTGCTGAAAAATTACCTGTATTAAACCTGACACTTACCCAACAGCTTTAAGAGCAAGATGTGGGAGTCCAATTTTGATTACAGGCTTCTATCTGTGTGGTAGGCAAAGGTCTTAAACCTACATTTGCTGAATGTAGTAGGTACACAGTATTATCAGTGTTATGCCTCATTGGGTCAATGCAGGATTTTATCTAATTACCTGAGACATTCCAGTTCGCACTATAAATGCAAACAAGCTTTTACGGGTGCACTCTGGCCTTTGCTTTGTTAACAACCCCTACTGTAGAGAAAAGGGAGCAGAGGGAGTGCTAACTCAACAGAATTCTCAATATCTTTAAGAACTTCAAAGGCTTGTTTATTTGAAGGTTGGTGTGCACCTGAAATCAGTGGGAGGAAACGTTTTGCACAGCATTTGAAACACCTCTCCATTCTTGGTTTGGCTGAGAGGAGACAAATTGCAGAAAACCATGCTGGTCTGTTGGGGAGGGGGGCAGAAACCAAACGTTAGCTGGAGGGTAATACAGTGGTACCTTGGGTTACATACGCTTCAGGTTACAGACCCAGAAATAATACCTCGTGTTAAGAACTTTGTTTCAGGATGAGAACAGAAATCACGCGGCGGCGGCGCGGCAGCAGTGGGAGGCCCCATTAGCTAAAGTGGTGCTTCAGGTTAAGAACAGTTTCAGGTTAAGAACAGACCTCCAGAACGAATTAAGTTCGTAACCAGAGGTACCACTGTAATCGTTTGCTATATGACTTTATCATTCTCTCAGATCCTTGTGGAGGAATTGTGGCCCACTCTTCTTTATGATGTTGCTTCAGTTCATTGTGTGTGTATTCCCAGATTCTCCTGTGCAATTTTTAGTTGAACTCCTGAGCCAATATAGGTAGAAATACCTCCCAAGCTGTGTTTTCCAAGAGAGGAGTGATTTATAGAAGAACTCCTATGAATGACAACTAATATGTGAAGTGGCCTTGAGGGAGTTTCTTAAATAGAGTTAAAGTAGACAGACTTGATTTGCAGATGATTCTGCAAATAAAAGGATTGAGTTGAGTTAGCATACAAGTTTAAGTAACTAGGATATTTTTACTTAAACATCAGCCTAGACTTTCAATGGATGCAAAGTTTTAATGTGCTTTTAAACATCGCTTTAAAAGGCTTTCTAATATTAGTAATGCCAGTGGTAGCTAAGGGTTGATTAAGATTGGATTTCATGCAGTCTAGGTTTAATATTTAGTTGGCTTTCCATGTTTCCAAAACCTATTACATTTCAGTACTGGCTTTCTACACAAAGAATACACCAAGCAGTGTGCAACACAAATTACAAGTATTGGAAGCAGTTTGTTACACGGTGATATTCTGCATAAAAGACTAACAAGTATAAAAGGAGTCAAAGACTTCATCAATAGCTAAACATCAATGGTCTCACTAAACATTTAGGGCGATATCCAACGATGGTGTCTTACTTGCTCAACCGATTTCTGGTTACACAAATATTTCCCCTTCCTCCCCCATGCAGCCTGTTGTACACTCCCAAGATCTGCTATGAAAGACTGGGAGACCCTGCAGAGTAGATGTGGGAGGAGCATGCAGAGCTCTGGGAACAAAGTAAAATCCTGTCACATGTGATGTTGACTCTCACCCTCAGAAACAAGATTAGGCCAAGCAGGCTGCTCTGGGAAGAGCAACCCAAGGTTTTATAGCCACAGAGGTGATATTTCTCACCTGAGGTGCCTCTGCTGCAAAAAAAACCCCCAAACACTTTATAGAGGGTAATGAAATTCATTATGCATTAGTCTACAATTACGCATTTCTGAACGAATAACTGTAGAACAAAAAATATGGTTCACCCAGTTTCTCTATCCTAACAATGGAGAGATTGGGCAAACTGCATTTTTTTGTTCTATGATACATTTAGGTGTCATCAACCTTTACAAAGTGGTGTTTTTTTTTGCAGTAGAGATAAGCAGTATGCAGTCTGTCAAGGGATATTGTGACCTCAGCATGAGCCACACAAAACTGCAGCATGCATGGTGGTAATCCCCATGGAATCCTGGGGACTGTGGTTTGTTGGGGGGTTTACTCCATGGTGTCACAGCTACAAGTGTGGTCATAACCTCCTGGCAAATGTGGGTGAAGGCATACACATGTTGTTGTTGTTGTTGTTGTTGTTGTTTTCAATTTATACCCTGTCCTTCTTCCCAAAGGAGTCCAGAGACCCAATGGGATGTGGACAAGATGTCTGACGCAATTCCCATGGTGTGCTACTAAATATAAAAAGTTATTTGGGATCTCTTTGAGTTAAAATACTAAGACAAGCCAAAATAGTGAATTGTAGTATCTGATAGACAGATTGATCTGAAAAACTCACAACACAGAGCAAACCAAGATGACAACCGAAGCGTTAATTACTATCATTTTTCAGTGCTACCTGTGAAATTCACAGTAATGAAGCTTCTTTTTTCCTCCTCTTCCAAAGAAGTGGACCAGTAACATGGTATTAATATCAGGGTCTTCTGATTCTGGCTCCTGAAAAAATGCACATCAGTACTTTGTCAGAATACCTCTTGTGTTAAAGCTCTACATTGGCTCAAGATCTACATTTCCCATTAATGGTTAAATAATTCTACAAATGCTCTATATTTGAATTTTTCCTTATGGAAAAAAGGCCTGTAGAAAACAAATAAAGTATTTAACATAGCTCAGCTATTCCATCCCTTTGAAAGGCTAAAGCCACAGACACAAAATACAATATTTTTAGATTATGTGTTTCTTTCACCACTTAGCCTAAGTCTCATTTCTTTGAACACAACAACACACTAAGCAACGTGGAGTCTATGGGGATTTCAATGTAATGTTCTTGTGACATCTAAATAGCCGGTGTGTATTTTACTCTGCTGAAGAGGCAAGATGAAAGACAGCCATCTATTCATAAGATTAAATACTAATGGTTATTTGGCTTTCAGTATAATCAACTAGTTGCATTAGTTCAGTGTATTTCATGCTTTCTGCACACATGACAACACATTTTATAGTTCAGGTAGCACTCTTCATTTGTTCCATGACACTTTTCACTAAATGAAGTAACATGAGCCATCCCTAAGCCACCCAAAAATTGTTCAGTATGTGTGCTGTATTTTACAGTATTTTTAAAAATAAAAACTAAATAGAAATACTGCACATTTTTAAATACCAACAAAAACTTACATACTTATGCAAACCTAACAAATAATGTAACTTCATAAATCATTAATTATAGAATACTGCCACTATGTTTTTTACATTAACATAGTACTTGAAAGAAAAAAAGAAGATACACAACAAGATAATCCGAACTAGAAAGAAAACAATCTTTTGCAGGGGATATAGGAAACTAAACTTCCTAAGATTAAAAAACAATATAGCAAACCGAAATATATAGCACCTGATTTTCAGGTGATAAATGTTGACCAATTAGTAGTGTAGAAATTCTCCCAAATATCAGTATTTGAGGAAAACTGAATGCTTAATTATTATCATAGATATTTTCAAACTGATATTTCAATAGTAGGTCCGATGGCTGACTTCTAAAGTTGCATGAGTGCCAGTTGAGCAATGGTCCTTCCTTCCTTCCCACCCCCACTGCATGCTCCTCAAATCTGCTCCAGTGTCCCCCAACCCCCCAGAGCAGGGGTGCCAATCTGAATATAATATGGGGAGGGGCAGGTAAGCCCCACTCCATGTCATCAATCACAAGTCGTGGTGCCACGCACACCATCTGAATGCCAATGTTCATCAAGTTTGGGGAGTTCCTGGCCCCCTCAAATATATTGGGGGTGCTGAAGAGACCTTGGCTCCTAGGATTTGGCTCCTATGCCCTGCAGCAGTTTTTGTGGGCACATGGGGGGGGGCAGCAAGGAGAGGAGGGAAAGGTCCCATTGCATGAGCAGACGTTCATTCCGCTCATGAACAGACAGCACTGGATACAAACCATTGCCTCAAGCCAAATGAATCAAATTCTTTTACCTGTTCCACTTCTCATTTGTATTGTAAAAGAAGTGTGGACAATAAATGATTGTTATTCATTGTTATTTCAAATTCCATTGCTTTCTTTCACTCAGGTTTTATGCATAAGAAAAATATGACTTGAAAGTCTTCTAGCCATCAAACATTAGCCCCATTCCATTTAACTTTTAATTTTATTTCTTTTAGACCAGACTTTGTTATGTAGTATTCTTAGGATAGCTTCCAACATGACATATAAAACAGCATATTATACAGAGTAAAATAACAACAGTTAAGACCATTTATTTTTAAAATTTAATACTAGATGTTTCTATCAATAGGTCTTGCATTTCTTCCATAAATCAAATTGTCCTAAGCTATGAGTAAAGCTTAGATCATGATGTCCAAGACTATTAATGATTTTAAAAAACAAATCTTTCCTTTGGAATTTAATTTAAATTCTCAAAAAATAGTCAATTAAACTGAGCTTCTCCTCTATAGTCTTAAGATTTTTATTTGTCCATATAAGGCCAAGCAAAGTATTTATTTGTATTCTGATTTTGAAATATATGGCAGAGATGGTCTTGGATGTGGGGTTGAAGAGTAGAATAAGCTTTTTGACTCTAGTTAGTATTTTAATGTTTAGTACTTTATTGGCAGGGTCTGAAAGATTAATTTTAACTTGGGAAGTAGGGGTACCAAACTGACCTGGAAGTGCATTTATTGTTCTTTGATCAAGTCAGCTAAGTATAATACTAAAAGTCTCCCTTTAGACGTGACTACATATTAAATAAAAGAATTCTTTTTCAATTGGAATTATTTTACTAAGAACATGCAAAAAGCAAGGTCAACTGATCAGATGCTTTCATTTAATGAAGCATCAGAGCTGACATGGATGCAATCAGCTACAAGCTGTGAAAGGAATAATGTTTAAAAGATAACAGTGCCTTAGTGCCAGAACAACCTGCTAGAAAGAAAATCACACTCTCTGAAGACCTACCTGAGATAGTGTTTCATCTCCTAAAGCTGTTTTAAGCTCATCTTGTGTCCCAATTATTTTCTGCAGCTAAAACAAAAGTGATATATATTTCCATTTACTATCTTCTTTTTCATACCAAAGCATTTTTAACAGATAGCTTCTTTCTCAGTGCTATTTACCATACACAAACTGTAAAATTCTCTGCACAGGTACCCTGAGTGAAAAGCCTTTATACACATTCGTCACATGTGATGGAGCTTTCACATTTATCCAGTGCTTTTCATTAAGGAATCTGGTAACACGTGAAATGAATGATCCACACACAATTTTCAAGCATTAAAGATCACACTCATCATTTCTTTTTCTTTTTCTTTTAGATTTTCTTGGTTTACAAACGTACATGCCTTGTCTCTTTTTTTAGGTTGTACAGTTTTTCTTACAAATCAGTTACATTTGTTGTGAGACATTAGTGCTGAGTAAAGTACAGTGGTATCTCTGGTTGCAGACGGGATCCGTTCCAAAGATCCGGCCGGATCCAAAGGTTTTCGCAACCAGAGGACCGTTTCTGCACATGCGCACATGGCAAAACCCAGTCAAATACTTCCAGGTTAGCCACTTTCACATTACGAAGTTTACGTAATCAGAGGGTTAAATAAATGGAGGTACTACTGTATACGGTTGAGGAAGAAGAGGAGAGAGAGAGGAGGGGAGGGGTGGGGTAGTGAGACATATTCTTTTATATAGTGTACATGTGGGGTTTTGTGTCAGCATCAACTGGGTAGGTTCTCTTTCTATTCATTTATTACATTTCCTTGGTAGTGAGAGGTATTGGGGGCAAGGTGTGGTTGGTTTTCTGTGGTTGTCTGCAGTGGGGTTTGTTTGCATTTGGGGGGGGTGCTTGTTGGGTCAGGTAAGCAAGATTTATTCATATGCTGTCGGTGGACTCTTGTCATTGTCTTGTCGGGCTGTGTATGTGATAAAGGGGATCCATACTGGGGTAAAGGCATCCTCTTCTATTTGTCCCCATGTCAGTTTCGGTTTATTGGTTAGCTTTTCTAGTAAGGCCATTTCCCATACAATTTGATACCACTGGTCCATGTTTACTACTGACAGGTCTCTCCATTGTCTGGCTATGAGGCTTCTGGCTGCTGAGAGTAGGTGGGTTATAAGCTCTGTATGATGTGAGTGGTCATAACGATCTTGAAAGATGCTCAGTAGGACCAGTTCTGGGGTGAGTTCTAATACCTGTTTAATTATTTTGCATATCTCTTGTAGGACTGGTGTCCAGAAGGGTTGGATTTTAGGGCATTCCTCCTACATGTGGAGGTACAGTGGTGCCTCGCAAGACGAAATTAATTCGTTCCGCGAGTTGCTTCGTCTTGCGATTTTTTCGTCTTGCGGAGCGCGGATTCCCCAGGTATTAACGGCTTTAAGAAAAAGGAAGCAAACCCGCAAGACGTTTTCGTCTTGTGAAGCAAGCCCATAGGGAAATTCGTCTTGCGAAGCACCTCGAAAAACGGAAAACCCTTTCGTCTAGCGAGTTTTTCATCTTGCGAGGCATTCGTTTTGCGGGGCACCACTGTATGTGCCTGTGGAAGTGCAGCCTCTCCAACATCTTAGTGAGGTTCCTGGGTGTATCAGCACCAGTTTCCATGGCGTTAAGTACCACCTGTAGGTGAGTTTCAGAGTAAGTTCCTTTCTTTTTGGCTGATATGGACTTAAAGGGAGGTTTAGACCACATTCTAATCCATTGGGTAGGGTTAATTTCATAGCCTATGTTGGGCTCCCATTGTTCTTTAATTGCGTCAAGGGGGGTTGTGGGATTTTGGAGCAGTATTTTGTATATTGTGGATACCATCCCTTTGCCATGTCCCTCTGCTGTCAGAAGGTTTTTGAAGGTGGTCAAGGGCCTAGTGGCTGCTGATTTTACTGCTGGATTGTTTAAGAAGGCATGTAGTTGATGGTGTGTTAGCCAAGGTATTTGGGTGTCCCATAGTTTGTCTTGTATTTCTTGTATTGGTATGGGTTTGTTGTTTTTGTAGAAGTCTTTTAGACAGTGTAGGCCTATGGCTTGCTAGGTTTTAATCTGGCGGTTTTGTGCTGCGTGTTGAAATAGTGGGTGATAGGCCAGGAGAGTTAGTGGGGATGGGAATGGGGATAGTTTGCCTACTTTTCCCCAACCTGTTCAGTGTTGTGGGCATTTTCTTTAGTTTGTTTTGGAGAAATGGGTATGCCGTAGTGGGGATAAACACACTCATCATTTCTGATACAAGCTTTCTGGCTGAATAACCACAAGCAGGTTGCATGAATGGAATCCTCCACAGCAACCAATCTTTCTCCTCCCTTCTGTCCAATTTTGGGTATTTCGTATGTCCTACTCCCATTTCAAATGCCCACAGAATTGGCCATGCTGTTCAGGAGGGCCTCCAACTATCAGGAAAAGGCTTTTCAAGGGAAATGCTGGGAGAGATTGGGAGGGGAAGGACTGACATCTGACTGCTAAGTTTTCAGAAATCATGAAATATGAACAGAAATACATAAAAATGGGACCAAAGCAGAGTAAGAACACATATGCCTTTGGAGGC
This sequence comes from Podarcis erhardii, assembly GCF_964252035.2. Taxonomy (NCBI): domain Eukaryota; kingdom Metazoa; phylum Chordata; class Lepidosauria; order Squamata; family Lacertidae; genus Podarcis; species Podarcis erhardii. Next base: position 25,384,148 of record NC_138508.1, read on the forward strand.
CATTTTAAAGAAGTAATTCCTTCTAACACGGAAGTCAAGTTTTTAAATGGGCATAATACTTGGGCTATTAGTCTCTGGTCCAAACCTTGCTTCAGCCACGAGTTTGCGAAGCTTTGTTCTCTCCATCTCACCCTTCGCACTTGAAAGGTGCTATAATAATACTGACATAATCTACAAGGCTCAATGGCAGCTCATATGCTTTGCTCATGCAGAATGTTCCAAGTCTAGAAGAAGAAGAGTTTGGATTTGATATCCCGCTTTATCACTACCCGAAGGAATCTCAAAGCGGCTAACAATCTCCTTTCCCTTCCTCCCCCACAACAAACACTCTGTGAGGTGAGTGGGGCTGAGAGACTTCAAAGAAGTGTGACTGGCCCAAGGTCACCCAGCAGCTGCATGTGGAGGAGCAGAGACGCGAACCCAGTTCCCCAGATTACGAGACTACCGCTCTTAACCACTACACCGCACTGGCACTTCTAGCTAAGGGTTCTCAGGCAGCAAAGCAGGGAAGGGCCTGGAGACCTCTGACTGCAGCTGCCATTCGGAGTAAGAACTGTGCTAGGCGAACCAATTGTTTGACTCTATATAAGACAGTTTCATAAGGTGCATTAAGACTGCATGTGAAATACTTACATGCTCACAAAGCACTAGTTTTGTTTTGCTTATGCATTTTTTTAAATGATCCAAGTATGACCTGACAATTTCGTGTCATACCATTCTTTAACAAGTTCAGATCCAAAAATAAGGTCTCCAGCAAATAAAGAAATCCATTTGCAGCTTACTATAAATCTCTAGCAAGTCATTCAGCAGACTCCTGGCAGCAACCTCTCTTTGGGAAACATTTGTAATTACATGTACTCACAAATCTCTTCAGAGGCTGGGTTTCTAGCAAGAGATTTAGCACAGCACACTGCAAAGCTCACCTACCTTCCAAAGATGTTAGCACCAGTCCTCAAATGGACAGCAAAAATAAAAAAAAACAAGGGACTTATTATTTATGGTTACAGCACGGATAGAGATAGAAAGCAGAGGATTTAGAGTTGCTTAGGAGAGGTGCTTTTAAAAGTATGTTTATCACTGGGAGACAAGCAGCGCATAACTTTCCCTTCGAATAATGTGATGCTCCCAAAGCCTGCTGCTTTATCATCCTTAGCCTTCATCTCCGATTCCTCATGCCAACACCAGGTGATCGTTTTGGCAGGTTAGGATTGAAATGGCACTATTTCCCCTAAATAGTTTGCACCTGGCCCTGTCCAGTCATTAGTTGATGAGCACTGAAACCCAACACTGAACACAGCGACCCTTTTCCTAGCAGTGCATGCAGCAAGACCACCCATCTGTGGTCTGTTTGTTCAGGCAAGGCAAGCTGGGGGGGGGGAATAGGGCATTATTTCCTCTATTTATCCCAACCTTTAATACTGTTGAAAGATGACGAAACAAGGGAATGGGGGACATGTGACAGAAATGTGCCAACGCACTAGCAGCTGCCATTTACAGCTATGGCAAAAGCGCTAGTAAGGTGAGGCAAGGAGTCATGGCTATACAAGGATTTTCCTTCCAAGTCATCCATAATCTGCCCTACCTTCATTTGAACCTGGTAGGGTGGGAGGGCACCATTTTCTTCTGCTGCCAGGAAGCCTGTTAGGTCCCCTAAGGGTTAATTCCATCCCAGTGGTTGCATTTCTTTTTGGCACTGAAACTGAAGTAGCTCCATCCCCTCTCCAGATGGTCTCAACAGCAAAACACATTATCTTCTATTCAAATTAAAAAGGCTTGCACATTTGACTTTGACCTCAAGTGTGCACTTCATAGTATTCATAATAAAAAGGCTAAATATACCTTCTCTTTCCATTTCTACAATGGAAGCCTCTCTCTAGAGATGGATTTTCTGCAGTTTTGCTTGTATGGGTAGATATAGATCCGTCTATTCCACATATATAAATAATCGTAATTTTAAAATTAAATAAACTCTTAACCCTAGCTATTGACACCAAAGCACTGTTCTTGATCAACCATGTTAGTTAAGGAACAACAGGTTCGCTATAAGTTCATTGCCACCTGTATCCAAATGTAAAAATAGGAAATCTGGTTTTAAAAAAAATGTTCTCGGTTTAACTCAGAACTTCAATGAAAAAGGGTTGCAAAAGGTTTTAATTTCCTCAGTTGTTCAAGTGAAGACATGATCTCTTGTGTACAAAGCAGATGAGGAAGGAATAATCTTGATCAACTGCACTTTTCATTTGTAAGTTATATGGTAATTCCATAAATTAAAAAAGGGTTGGGTTTTTTTGGGGAAATATTGTCATTCATACCTTAAAAAATTCCTTTTTCTCTAAATGTTCATTCCCGTCTGCATCCAGCATTTTAAAAGCAATATGAAATCCAGTCTGTGGTTCTGCAATGAATCATAGCATACAGATTTATTCAGAAATATTTTACATGTAAGATCATGCTTCCCTGCTCCTCCAGTTCCTCACAAATGGGCAGATGCTTCCAGTTTCATATGAAGGCAGAGGATCCATAGTTAACTATATAAGCATGTGCGAAGGTGTTCTGAAGCTAGTGGAGTGGCACTGTGTACTTAAAAAGGAAAAGTTGACCAATTCAATCTCTGCTATTGTGGAAGTGCATTGGCTCCTTGGTTGGTTGGTTATACTTATATGCTGCTTTTCCACAATGAGCTGTGCCCAAAGCGGCTCACAACAAACATTCAAAGCATCAAAACAGAGAACACTGGAAATACAAATATAAAGAATACAGAGCATGTCAACAGATTCAAAATGACAAAAATCAACAATTTAGCAAACGCAGAAAAAATTCAATATATATATATATAAAAACAATTTAGGCTGAAGTACATAAATACTAAAACCAAAGTTAACTGATGGAGTTTCTGGTAGTGGTCTTGTTGCACTCCAAGAAGTCTGGCTTAAAAACAGTTTATAGGGGAGGTGCATGGTGGGTGATGTCCTAATTAGGCAAACCAGCATGTTGCAAATTAAAAAGTGGAGCTTCAATCCATGGTTTGAAAAATCAGAAATGGGATGTCTAAACTGAGGCAATGTCACAGCAGCAGTAACTAGAGAAACAAGACTTGGAAAGATCTAAAAGGATCTATATTGACTCCCAGTACATTTCTGAGCTCAATTCAAAGTGTTTGGCTAACCTTGAAAGCCCTAAAAAACCACAGCCCTGTATACCTAAATTGATCCTAAATAGGTGCTATAGCTTTCTTGCATACTATTCAAGTGCCTGATAAAGTGTTTGGAATGTTTGTGAGGGATCCTGTCTCTTTTAGGAAGTTTGATTAGATGACTTTCAAATCCCCAGAATTTTGAGCAGGTAACGATCGTTCATGAATGATCAATATATATTTCAAACAGCACTGTCACAGTGTGCTAACCTTGAAGGAGGAATCTATTTGAGAGACAGTTGATTTCTTCCTAGTGGAATGCTTCGTTCTAAACATTTTACTAAGTATTCTTTGAGTCAGTAATAATGTGAATGTAGCCTATAATGTCACTGGAGAATAAAAGCAGAATGATTTATTCCAAAGTGATGCATACCATCTGTTGCAACAGGCTGATAAGAAGGTAGCCCTGCGTAATACATAGGAGCTAAAGCTGCTCATACGGCTCATAAGATGACACTCTTATCTGATATGATGCAACCCCAATGGTATGTATTTATAAAATAACTGAGGTTCAAAGAAAAGCTCAATGCACTTGCTTTTAATTACACAGACAATAACTCTAACATGTGAGTTTCAGACACTCACAATGACTATTGGTGGAAGTTACCTTTGGATGCTATCTACGGAAAGTACCTCCGGCTTCCTCAAAATACTAAAACGGGTCTTTTTGCAATATACAGTAGATTAAGGTTACCAGACGTCCCCGTTCCTGGGGACAGTCCCCGGATTTATAAATCAGTCCCCATACAAAATCCACTGAAGTTGAAAAGTGTCCCCGGATTCAGTGAAAAAAATCTGGTAACCTTACAGTAGATGTAAATGCAGGGCCAGACTAACCTTTCCACAAAATTATTCAGCTATGAGGTCCAGTGGCTAAGCATTTCCTTCAGAGTAGGGAACGTGTTAATCCTCCTCTACTGGGAAATGAAGCAGGGCCTCAAATTTGGCCCTTCCTAGTAAATTCTTGCTTGTTCTAGTGGATGTAGGGCAGTCTGCCTTTTGGGGATACACCTCTTCCTGAGAGCAGACAGGATCCTCATACTAATGGCATCCAACCACAACAAGGACCTACTACAGTGCAGGAACCTTTCCATTTCCCAATGACTGCAAAAAATATAAAAAAGAAAAGCTAGCTATTGACTGGAACAGCTTACTTAACTCCGAAAAGGAAAGGAATAGTATCAACTGGGTGGTGCTGGGGAGAGTCCAAAGGAGTCTTCCCAAAATCCTGTTCACTGTAACTGTGTTGGGCATGCAAGATTGCCTTTTAACCACTATGAAAACAGAAACAGCAAGTTCAAAAGTGAGGCCCAAAGCCTCACTTAACGCTGAGGTGATTCTGTGGGATGTGGATATAAAAAGCAGAGCACGGCAGCTGCTTTGAATAATCTAGTAGCTTCTAATAAACTAGGGTTTCATAAATATGCTTGAGAGCTATGAAGCACCAAGAATGAATTGAAATGGGAAACCTGTTAGATGAAGATGGAGATACTAGCACCTGCTGACATTTTCTTTCAAAATGATGGATATGATAACTTAACACAATAGGAGCAATGGATTTTCCACCACAGACAGAGGCTCCTTTGTGTTTGACATTCAATCAATTTGAAATACCAAGGAAATAATATCATTCAGTCCTTTGAAAAAGGGTGGGAAAGAGTTTGCTTTGATGCCCCTTGGTTTCCACTTCTTCAACGCAGCAACGTTTGAGACCCCATAGCACAAGTTCCAACAGCACTCAATACACGTTGGTGCTAAATGGCAAATGATGGCTGCTTTATTCCTAAATCGCTACATGGGAAAACTGGTGCTGCAACAGGAGTGTTTCTATCTGGCAAATATAAATGCACATTAAGAAGGTGCAACTTTTGTGGACTTCCTTGGTCAATGATGTCCATGCAAAACACCCCACACAATTAAATTTGCCTTAGGTAATAATTTCTGTCTAGCCGATTACATTCTTTTTTGAAATATTATATCTTCACTGATGCACCTTTTTACCCCGTCTCTTGACACCTGGGATAAATATTTTCAGAACTCACCCTGTTTTTTGTGATTTTGTGTTTTTTGTAATTGCAAGTTTTAAAAACTATTTTTAACATAATATTTTAAATTATTGTAACCCAGGGTCTTCCTGGCCTTGAAAGAGATGGAAAGAAGGCACTCTGCCTCTCACAAGGTCAGGGAGTTCTTCTAAAGGGAGTGGGAAAGAGGCAGAGAGGTACCATGCAAGTCAAAGAACTGCTCCCGGTGTCAACCCTGGAAAAATCACAAGAGCGAGGGCGACGACACCGAACCTCGTGTTCTTTGTTTGAAGAATCTGTGCCCTGCTCATCAGCCAAGAATGCTCCCAAACCAGTTTATGTATGATCAATAAAAGCAAGTCAGTTCCTGCTCAGAGAAATACAATCCACATGACAAAAAAGGGGGGAAAGAGAGAGAAAGGAAGAAAGATAATCTGAGCACTAGCTCTGAAAGTTAAACAGTAGTTCTTATAATGACCAGCAGGAATGGAAGCAGTTCAGGGAGAGAAGGAACCCGATTGGGACTGCCCTTTCAGCAGAGTCAACGGAATGGCCCTGCTCTCCCTCTGCTGCAGCCTGATTGTTCAGCTGCATAACCTGTGAAAACTGGCATCATTTTCAAAGCTGTTTTAAACTACCCATTGTCTATTTAGTCATAACCATTTCCATAACTGCTCATTTTGAAACAAGAGATGTGTATTCACAAAAATATTACTCAAAATCTATCAGGAAAAGGCACTTTACTGGAGAAAGCAAGACATTCTTTTTAGATGGTAGAAAACTAAGTTTGCAAGGAACCATCCCTGCCTTCTTTTAGAAGTCTTCTGAAAACTGTATTGTTTAGATAGTCTTCTGCAATATGAATTTCTCCTGTTAACCAACCAGCATTTATTGATGCTTTAAATGTTCTTTTTATAGACGCTTTCTCTGATCGTATTACAACTTTGTATGTTGTATACTGCTTCAATATATTTTTATGAAAATCTGGATTGCAAGTACTTTAATAAATAAATAAATAAATAAATAAACAAATTACTGCAGTTTTTGGGAAAAGAGATTTATAAAGGCTTAGTGTGATATGACAGAGAGGTGGATCTGCACTCCTTTCTTAATACAAGATATGGAAGGTCAGTACTATTAAGGAAAAAGGGAATATATTTCATATATGTATCGGCTTTATAGTGACACTTTACAAAGACCCTTGTAAAACATGTTTATGTGGTTGCATAATTCTCCCTCATTTTGATTTGGCCACTTAGTGATTCGCCAGAATCTCAGCTTTCATTTTACAAAAGCCAACAAAAACAAAATCTTTAGATTTTATAGCTGTTCAGTAACCTTCAAAACATGACTCAAGAGTAATTAAAACTGCAAACTCGGAGTCTCAGCCAACCTAAAAATAATAGCCCTAAGGAGCGTCTACCTACCAATATTTCATGTCAGAAGAGCTTTAGACAGCTCTTCTGTTTCATAGTCCAAATTATCTGACTAACGGCCACACATTCACAAACAGGACTGGATATGCTGCAAAACCATGAAGACTGGTGTGCAACTATCTCCATGGTTCTTCCCAGTAATGTGTAACACTTCCACTCATGTGGTTGTACAAGATGGGGTTCGTCAACCTGGGAAGCCCATCTAGGAGAAGATAAACTCTGATCCTAAACCTCCTCTGCCTTGTGGGCCTTCCGGGAACTCCTGCAGCCAGGCTGGTGCCAAATGTATTGCTCTGCTTTCCAGTGAGGCGGGGGGGGGGGGACACTTCTCATCTGGGCAGCGCAGGACCCCCATACACACTGCCCACGGTTGCACCCTGGTGTTGCTACTCAATATCCTTCAATTGCTGTATTTCATTTTGTAGTACAAGGCTAGGTAGTAAAGCGATATGGGTGAATATCAAAATCAGTAAGCGCACAGACTGTTCTGGAATTCATCTGTTTACCTTACCCGAATGAATAGTGAGCAAAATGGTAAGACAAATAGTATTAGTTAACATTAAAGGTGAAACATAAAATTAAAGCAGGAAGGAGGACACATTGTCATTAAAAACAAGATACCTGCTCTAGAGATCCTAGAACATTTGTGATACAATTCCAATGGTCCTCGGGTATGCATTATATGATACATATATTCCTTCGAATAGCAAACTTTGGTGGCTGCACGCATTTGAATTTGGAAATGAAACACAGCCAGCTGAATATAAGTTAGACAGTGATTTCTGCATACCTTTATGTCATGGGAACTCCTTGGGTGCACAGAAGTTTGCGAATTAAAAGAAAAAGCATGACAGTACAACTCAAAAAAAGTTCCTGAGACCTAGGGATTGATGGGGGCACAGAAATGAGAAAATTCAGACCAACTCATCTCATGGTTTGGAAACTCAACTTTTGAGTTCATGCCAAAGACAGGAAATTCTGTCTTTGCAGTTACCTAGCAGAACACCATTTCCTGTGGCAGATCATGGAGGCTCTGCATAGACATGGGACTTTAGTTTGCACAACTTGCGTGGATTGTGTTAAAAAAAACTGTTCGGTTTGGACATACCCACACAATTCCCAAATGCTCTCTCAACCAGTATCATCTCCAAACAGGCAAAACAATCAAATAAAAAAGCAGGCAAGACATCCCTACCCCAAACAAACAGGTGCAAAACCCAAGCAAAATGTGCACCCTAAAAAAATTGCAGGAAAATAGACACACATGCCCCGTTGTTGCCCAAGTTTCAAGTTTACCAGGCAGCAACACAGTCCCTTTTCCTTTCCTTTGGAGTTCCAGGGAATGGCAGGAAGCCAAGGCACAGGTGTCCAGTTGCCCCACCCTCCTCCTTTCCTCTAGGCCCATGTGAGCCTAGAGGCATTCTGGGGAAAGGGAGAGAAGAGGGTGCGGTGGATGGATGCTGGCGCAGCTCAAAATGCAGGCCTGATGTACGAAGTGAGCACTATGGTTCCCAAGCTCCTTCTACCTTGCTACTCCCATTGACCTGTGAGCTTCAAACCCTTTCCTTTTCCCTTACCGTTTCCTAGAGTTTCAACCTCGGTGCTGTTTGTATCTCAGTGCCAGGCATGTGGGGTGAGGGAGGATCTCCCCCTCTTTCTCCCCCCCTGCTGCCACCACCAGAGCTATAGCAGCTGCAAGATAAACAGGTGGGTGGAAGAAGGAGCTTGGGAGAATGGTAGGTAAATGGGTGCCTAACAGAAGTACACAGCCCTGTCATATATCTAGAGTTAAATCAGATCCTGTTGAAACACCCACCCTGCCCCACATTTCCCTGGAATAAGGCAAGCCATTTCCCAGTATGCGTGGAAATTGTTTAGTCTGTTCCAAGCTGTTCCAATTTCAGAAGAATGGAGGGGGAAGGTTGTTTCACTCATCGCTATTCTTGCAAGTAATTTATTGACTGAACTTTGAAGTTGGATTTTTATGTTATAAGAAAATTCACTAGTGACATGGAAGCTAGTAATAGTGATTCTTTCATACTACAATGTACAGCTAACTAGCAAACTACTTACTTGTGAGTATTGTCAGCAAAAAGAGGTACTCTGTGTAGGAGATCAATCCTGAAACAAAACAGTAAAATGTGAAAATTACGGAATACAGAATCAGGATACTAATGTGGCTTGCATAATCAACCACTTTTGTAAAGATTATTCCATTCAACTCTGCGTAACAAATAAAGGAGGTAGTTGCTATTATTTATCAGTCAAGTCAGATGTTTCTGTTCCCCTTTCTAGTGCTCTGGCAGTGAACTTCTTATTCTACAATCCCCTGTCATGTTGATGTCTCATTAAGAGACTTGGGTTTATTTGGCATTAATAAAAGGTCTGCACTAAATCTTTGGATTTTCACAGAAAATATTCTGTGTTTATACGAAGGATGAATAAATTAAGTGTGCTTTGTCATATTTAGTACCTGGGAGGAGAGCTACTCTAACGTTACACTGAAGGATCAAAGTATTTTATCCCTTGGCAGTCTTGGAAAAGCGAAGACCAGATTTTCTCTAAGTCTCAAGGGGAATATGGCAACACAAAGCTGCCAAGCTGCTAGATTGCACTGATAGGGCTGCTGGGCCCAGAGCCAAGAAGAGGCTTCACTTAAAAAAAAGAAAGAAAAAAGGTCTGAACACGTCCTTTCTGCAAGGTGAAAGTGTTTCCCCCCTTCCTTTTTTAAAGGAAAATTCCACCACCTCCCTTTGAAAGGCCGACTTAAACGAACAGCCTGAACAAACACAAAGATGCGACAGTGTCAAAATAGCAACATGCCAGCTAAAGATAGAGAAGTATATAAAGAACTATGGTTTCAACAAAAGAATCTGAAGTATCCCTCCTGTCCTGTAAGAGCACTTTGAGGATTTAAAAAATTTTTTTTTTAGAGTGGCCTCATATAAGTAACTTAAAAAAAATAATCAGGCTACTTTTAACATGCGAGCCAAATACCATCCTGCATAATGGAAGAACCTGTTAAAAGCAGATGTTTTAACTCCACTATCTACAGGGAAGCCATTTCTCTAATTTACATTTAGCAAATTGGTAGGCAAACAGCCTTCCTTATGACTTGTGCGTACAAAATATTCACGCTTACTGCGCTCTGCCAGCAACTAATTTGTAACTGAATTTAGAAAGGTAGCGTTCTACAAACTTGCAGTGTGCTGTGTCTGTCTCAGCGCCAGCACTGTCCAGAAGCAGGAAGAATCAAAGTGGCTACTCATCTATGTCAGATTACGGGGAATATTAAAATGTTATGTCTGCATGGTGGAAACAACTTTTCTCTATGTTGCTCCAACGATAACCATGTAGTGTTTCCAGATCCACCACTTCTGGCTGATAGCTAGGGTCTTTCTCCAGCCCTCTAGGGAACCTGGCTCCTAGTTGTGGGTCTCTCAACATTACACAAGTGCTGTGGGATGAACCCAAGGAAGAGCGCCTCTCATGGTGGTTCTGCAATGTTCAAAGCGCATCTCTTACTCTATTGCTTTTAATTTGAGTTTCCTGATTTTTCCTTACAATTTTGTCATAGCTGGGCGAGGCAACTGAATACAGTCAGTTCCATTTCATAGGATTGGAATGGAAGCAAAAGGCAATAGGAATTTTGGCCGTTGAACCTGTGCCTCAAGTGAAATATAGCACTCCTCAGGGCCATGTTGTGGTTAGATTCTGCCTGTACCTGTATTGGATTTGAAATGGTTTTATATATGCAGTTGTTTTGATTGTTTCATATATGTTTTAATTGTTGCTGTTTTTATTGTTAAATTGCTTCAATATGTTTCAGAGGAAGAGATTCAGAAATGGAAATAATAAACAAATAAGCCTCAGAGTAACCACTTGTAAAACTTGGGTTCAAATGCTCCAGCGAGTGGTTAAAGACAACTACCTCCCCCACATGGAGCAGGTGCTATGTTGTAACCTTATAGCCAGTTTCCACATGGCTCCCAACCTTTTGAATTCATTTCCTTTAAATGAAATAAATACTGTTTTACACTTCAAAGTGTGGGTTCTCTTGCTATTTACAGTTTGAAAGTACAACACTGCAATAGGCTATTTTCAGAAACGTTGTGCAAATAATTCTTTTTCTAAACCTACTTAAGGATTTGTTTGGGTTTTTTTGAAAGTCACAAGATATTTTACATTTTTTCTGTCCGTGGTTGATCCTATTATTGTCAACATACATCTGGCTGACTCGAAGCACATTTTTACTGTGGACTCAATTTCATAATAGTTCATCACAGCTTTTACTTAGCTGTTCCATAGACCTGCCAGAGAATTCTATCCAATGTTAAACGGAATTCCTTTCTGGAATGTGCTTTATTTCAAAAGAGCAAACATAATTTATTTTGTTCAAAGATTATAAAGGTGCAATCATAGAAAAGAATCATGTATCCATGTGATCAGAATTAAAAATTACAGAACTTTAACACAGTGAGATGGTGATGATGCAGCACACATGAACCAAACTTTTTAATTTGAGTGTAATTATTTTCTAACTTCTAACAAAGAGGGCTAAAAATTGTGACGTTTATACTTGCAATTATCAAAAATTTTAGATACACACAAAACACAAAATTAACAGTAAATGATAAAATGGGGAGTTACAGACATTCCACTAGGAGGCATAATTGTCTTCAACTAAAATCCAATGAATGTTCATGCTCTTGATAAGGTATTGGTATGGGGTAAACTGTGGATTCCCAGCTTCTTCTAGATGCTTAGAAATAAAGATTCCCCACTTTGAAAAATCCATAATGTTTTAAGAGTGAAGCCTCAGAATTAGAGAACAGTGAAGTGGCTTAGTGAGGAGGTGGGAGGAGGAGCCCAAATCCATTCAAAAAGTGCTGAATAAATAAACTACGCTTGTAGGTGATTCCATGCAATATCTCTACCTTTCAAATAAGCAGCTCAATAAAGTGGAATATCATCGCCGTAACTGAAGATAACCAAGGATCCTACAGAAATGTTAAGCCTGTATAAAGATCACACACAAGTCTTAAGAACATGTAAGCTGGAATTAGAAGAGCTATGGACATAAACAATTGTTCTCCCTGCTTGTGTCCATGTAGTAACAGGACATGCTATCTTTCTCTAAAGGGGCCCTAATTCCTAGCTTTCGGTTTTCCTTCAGATCAAACAACATAGGATCAAGGGCATGTGTATGTTTCATTTTTTGTGTGCAAGCTGTTATGTACCTTCTTCTCAATACAGGGTACATTCCGTCTGTGCTGTTTGGGTTGGTTTGGTAGATCCCTAGACAGATGCTCTGTTGATGATATGGATCATCTCCTGCTATTAGTGGAACTGAGGATCCATCCACCCTCTCGACCACTTGTCCCTAGCCCTTTTCTGGTGGAATTTCACAACCTTCTCTGGGTGACAGCTATCCTTTGCATATAAAAGTAATGTATGCAAGCCACACTTTAGTCACTGACCATGGGATGTCAAATCAAAGGCACCCAAGTCACTTGGAGCACATTGCCATGCAGATCTTTGTAGTGCCACTGTATTCTGCTCTGGTCAGACCTCACCTGGAGTACTGTGTCCAGTTCTGGGCACCACAGTTCAAGGACACTGACAAACTGGAACGTGTCCAGAGGAGGGCAACCAAAATGGTCAAAGGCCTGGAAACGATGCCTTATGAGGAACAGCTAAGGGAGCTGGGCATGTTTAGCCTGGAGAAGAGGAGGTTAAGCGGTGATATGATAGCCATGTTCAAATATATAAAAGGATGTCACATAGAGGAGGGAGAAAGGTTGTTTTCTGCTGCTCCAGAGAAGTGGACACGGAGCAATGGATCCAAACTACAAGAAAGAAGATTCCACCTAAACATTAGGAAGAACTTCCTGACAGTAAGAGCTGTTCGACAGTGGAATTTGCTGCCAAGGAGTGTAGTGGAGTCTCCATCTTTGGAGGTCTTTAAGCAGAGGCTTGACAACCATATGTCAGGAGCAGTGGCGTAGCGTGGGTTGTCAGCACCCGGGGCAAGGCAAGTAATTTGCGCCCCCTAACCCATGGATTTGCGCCCCCTAACCCGTGGATTTGTGCCCCCTAACCCTAACCCCCAGATGTTGCGCCTGGCCCCCCCTGCACCCCCCACGCTACGCCACTGGTCAGGAGTGCTCTGATGGTGTTTCCTGCTTGGCAGGGGGCTGGACTCGATGGCCCTTGTGGTCTCTTCCAACTCTATGATTCTATGATCTTCTCTAGTACCAGCTAGTCAATGCATGGAGCAGAGCTCAATTTAATGATACCCCAATGTAAATGTAGCCCAGGGACCCCTAACGGATCACATGGTTTCTCATACTGTAGTACACTTCAAAAATGATTTTTAGAATTATTGCTCTCCAACATCCTGGTTTCCTTAAAAAAACATGAACCATAGACTTTCAAGTCTCACTGCTTGCTAACCAGAGTTCTTTGGGGTAATCTAATGAATTTGTAAATATGCCTCCCTTTCCTAAATTTACGTTCCCAATCTTACAAACAGCTACAATACCTAAAGAAATAATTTATTTCAGCCTGCACAGATCAATAAGAATTTCCAGACCCTGAGAATTCTTCTTTAAAAATGAACAGTGTTCCCTTATAAACAAATTCCACTAATGACTTAAGCCATTACCTTTATCTCCGAGGTCTCTAAAAAAAGTTGGTCCTGGTTTAGTCTTTGCAACATTTCCTAGAGTCGATTCTACCTCCTTTGAACAAACAAAATAAATACCAAGTTAGTCGTGAAACAGGAATCCATTAAAACAAGTAGCAGAAAGAACAAGTGTTCTCTTGAAAAACAGCAGGAGCACTTTGCTTACCTTTTTTGTCAGTTTCTTGGCTAAAGTTTTACCTGTAAAAGAAAAAAAAATCACTCAATCATCTGCAAGTCAAAACTTTGATCAAGTTCTGTGGCATTTCTTCAGATTCTTTTATGGGGAGAATGGAAGTAATATGAAACAGAACCAAACTGCCAACTTCAAAATATTCTAATTCCCACAATGCTCAGGAAAGCACAGTGTTCAAAACTAATAGGAACAGCCTGTTCAAATGTTCCTTAAATACAAACAAAAATAAAATAAAATAAAACTTTTAGGTATTTCATATCCTTTTTATTAACTTAACTTTCTACTTTATTGCATCACCTGTTGTGCATAGAACCAGGATAACAAAAAGCAGTCATCATGGGGCAACAAAAGACTTATCATTGCAGGTTACAGTAAAAGACCATCACTGCAAACAGTGGTTGTCTTTGGGGGCAGCAGGACCAAATGGCAATGATGTGGCAAGCCATGACCCCCATGCTTTGTTTTTATACCCTCCCCTTCCTTAGGCATGATGGGACGCTCCTCTCTCCTCCTTCACTGCTGCAGTAGTGCCAATGCAATGAGTGAGAACTAGGTAAATTATGTGAGATGGAGGCTTAAATACTGACATGCTTGGTTTGTCTTTCATGAATGGGAAGTTGGAAAGCCCCTCTGCCTTCTGCAACCTGGTGCCTTCCAGATGTGCTGCACTACATCTCCTAGCCTCCATGACCTTTGGCCATGGAGATACATTTGGAAATCTTCTTCTTCTTTCTTCTTTGGCAATCACTTGTAGCTGAGTAAGATTGTCTTGCATGAACATGATCTTAACAGTGAATCCATAAGTGACTGTGGAGGCCAATTCTGTATCTGCACATCCTTCCACAGTGGGGACATAAGTTTCTGGGTAGGAGTTGATCACGGTGAGGGTTTACCAAATGTGCCTTCCTCTTAGCACATTTCTCTCTTTCGTCCTGAGTTCAAGTGTCTTCAAAGTCCATGACACCTTTGGTAAAGGCTGTTCTCCAATTGGAGCGCTCACAGGCCAGTGTTTCCCAGTTGTCAGTGTTTCTACTACATTTTTAAAGATTTGCCTTGAGAGAGTCTTTAAACCTCTTTAAGTATTTCACTTTCCATTCTTAAGTTGGGAATAGAGTAGTTGCTCTAGAAGACAATAATTAGGCAGCCGAACAACATGATGTTGATGAGATTAGTGAGTACTGCAGAGTTATATTCCCTGCCCACTCCCAAACTCAGCTCTTAATGGGGTAAGGGGAGGGGGGTAAGTTTCTCGAACATGGTCCTATATACCACAACAGTCCCCAAACATAGCACACCCTCCCCCACAACAAATATTTTTATTTTTATTTTTGTTTATAAAATTTGTATACCGCCCTATATCTGTAGATCTTAGGGCAGTTCACAACATAAAATTACAATATAAAAAACACAAAATGCATAAGAAAAACAAGAACAGAAACAAACCAATAACCCCCCCCCCCAGCACATTTAAAAGGGCATGAGATATCAATCAGCCAGAGGCCTGGTTAAAGAGAAACATTTTCGCCTGGTGCCTAAAGGTGTACAGTGGTACCTCGGTTCTCAAACGTCTCAGTTGACTAATGTTTTGGAACCCTAATGCCAAAAACCTGGAAGTAAATGCTTTTGAACGCACCTCAGAAGTCGAATGGCTTTTGCTGTGTGATTTTAAATTTTCACAATTGAATTTGCAGACAGCCCTTTGTGCCTTGGTTTTCTAATGTTTCAAAACTCGAATGGTTTTCCGGAACGGATTACGTTCGAGAACCGAGGTACCACTATTTAATGAAGACACGAGCCAAACTTCCCCGGGGAGAGAATTTCACTAATGGGGAGCCACTGCAGAGGCCCATTCTCATGTTCTGGATCTCTCATGGAGGAGGCACACAAAGAAGCACCTAAGATGATGGTTGTGGGGTCCAGGTCGGTTCGTATGGAGAGAAACACTCCCTGTGATATAGCAGTCCTGAGCCGTTTAATGCTTTATAGCTCAAAACCAGCACTTTGAATCAAGCACTTATTCACATAGAGAGGAAAAAGGTGTGCACAGGTACAGCAAGGGGAGGAGGCAAAGCCAGCTCCCCTGTGACCACAGCCGTGAAGATACCTCAGTCCTATATGCACAGCCCTAACTTGGGTTGTGTATCTTGTTCACAACAGAGCAGGGATGGGGAAGTCCTGGCTTATGGGCCAAATGCATCCCCCGAGATTATCTCCAGGGCACCACTCTCTCTCACTGCCGCTTGCTCTCCTCCAATGCTTTTGCCTGGCTGGAACCTGTTGTTGAACAGTGACAAAGGCTCTTTCTTGCCAGGATCACAGAACTGCAGAGCTGGAAGGGACCCTGAGGATCATCTAGCCGAAGTGCAGTGCAGGAATATGCGGCTGCCCCATATGGGAATTGAACCTGTGCCCTTGGTGTGGTCAGCACCATGCTCTAACCAACTGAGCTATCTAGCGATGTGGGAGATTTGTAGAACCTTCTGGCTCGTGTGTGGCAGGAATGTTGCATCTGCTGCTCTGATCACTTTTGCAGACGGCCCTGCCCACCCCTGGCATGAAGGTCCTGGAAGATTGCTTGTGAGGGAATATGCCCCACCCTTGCACTAGGAAGTATGATGCAGTGTTGGGAGAGTTGGGCAGAATGTGATCTTAACCAGGCTGCTATCAATATTCACAAGACTGTCGAGAATAATGCAGCCCAACGTGAAGCCCTCTGTTCTGATTCAACATGCCTTCTGGATACACTTACATTAGAACACCCATGAGCACATTTACAACTCAGCTGGGCTTCAACCCTTCAGTTGCTTTAATGGTGTCCAGGGTCCTGTAAGTTCAGGAACAACACAGGAGGGGAGCAACTTGACTCTGAACACTGGAATGATTTCAGGGAAAAGGTACTAGACAATAAGAGGCAGAATCAGTTACACAAAAGATTATGGGTGCTAGAAAAACCCAATAAAACAGCTGGATATGTGAGATTTATGGACATGTGACAGAGGAGAAAAATGTTAAGTCTTGAAGCAAGAGATTTCAGCAGCGAGTTATAAATATTACTACTCCAAAGCAGTGCCACTGATTCAGTGAGACTGCTATAGAATAAATGCATTTTAAAACTTCAGCCTGTTTAACAAGGCATTTTTTTCAGGTGGGGAGAAAGGAGGAAAGAAAAAGTTCTTCCACTGTGTCTTTTCCACAGTATTCCTAGTTCCTGAATGCAAAGGGTATGTGAAAGCTATCTGGCGCGACACTTTATTGCAGCATTCCATTACACAGTAGAAGTACTGGGAATCAATTTATAATCTTGGAATGCATCTGGGGGTTGACACCAAGTAGGTTCGGCGAAAGACTCAACTTTTCTACAATTTTATCATCTTCACTCTGAGTACGTTTACTCATGCAAACCGAAGGCCGAGTTTCATCATCTTATTTACCGCAATAAAATGTAACCTTCAACGCTCTAAAATACAGTGTTGCTCCCCCCCCTCTTTTAATTGTTATGTGCATGAAAGAATGGAAACTACTTCAAGCCTCAGATCTTCCAAGCCTGCGATGGAATTTTGGCTCAGGAAATAAAACTGAATGTTTTTCAAAACATCCCCACCTTTCTTGGAGATTCCATTATATGGTTCTTAAACAGAAGAACGATGAAGCACCAACCAGGTACAGGTACATTTTGTTACGGGCAAAGGGCCATTTCCGGCCTTAAACATAAAGGTACACATACAAGCAAAAATGATTTTCCACAGGTCAAGAGAGTAAGTGTTAGCTGACAATTGCACCCACGTCAAGAGTAAAAAATTCAGCTTTATACTGCTGTAGGTAGTTGTGGTCTCTTGCCATATAAATTTTAACAATGGACTTTTCTGCCATCTATCATCTCCCCGCACTAATGTTCCAAATTAAACCTGACATCAGTGCTGAATTAGTAGTATTATAATGGTGATGGATTAAACTAGTGTACTTTTGCGTAGAGCTTACACACATTATTTCCATGCAGCTAAAAAGAGCTTACAAGTGACAAAGAATGCTTAGAAGAAGAAAAACCTTTTGTACAATGGGAATCCTCATCCAACTATTAGTGATGAAGTCAGAATGCCAAATGAGAAGAGGAAGGTGTTAATTCTTTCCCTGAATTTTTCCGTAACTTAAAGTTTTCTTTACCTATTATTTAGGTAGGGCAACACCAGGCAAATTAGAACTATAAATCCCACTTGCATGCATTTTCCACTTGCATTCCCCAGTGGCTGGAAGCAGCTCCACAGTATTTTAGGCAGGAGTCCTTTACCATATAGGAATTGAGATTGGGACCTTTTGCATGCACAGCACATGGTGTGGAAGACGTGTCGCTTTATTTCTCTCTCTCCCCCACATGTGCCTCAAAGTAGTTTTACTTTTATCCTGCCATTTATTCTGCTTTTCTCCTTTCACAATTTGTACACAGCCCCACCCCCCAAAACCAGCCAGGCACTTTTCATCCTCTTCTTCCTCTTGTAACAGGTTTTCCTCTTTGCGGCCTCCTCCTCCACATTCCCAGTCTTTATCATTATTATCACCACCACCACCACCAAATACAGTGGTACCTTGGTTCTCAAACACCTTGGTACTCAAACAACTTGGAACCCAAACACTGCAAACCCAGTGTTCCAGTTTGCGAACTTTCATCAGAAGCTGAATATGTTCTGTTTTGAGTGTTACGCTTCCAATTTGAGTTCCACACTTTCATTTTGAGTGTTACGCTGAGGTCTGTCTATTTATTTTGCGCTTTTGTTTTTGCGGCTCTCTCTTTTTGTTTTTGTGACTGTGTGGAACCCAGTTCAATTACTCAACGGTTGATTGTGTGACTGCAGTACAGTGGAACCTCGGGTTACAGACGCTTCAGGTTACAGACTCCGCTAACCCAGAAATAGTACCTTGGGTTAAGAACTTTGCTTCAGGATGAGAACAGAAATCACACGGCGGCAGCGGGAGGCCCCATTAGCTAAAGTGGTACCTCAGGTTAAGAACAGCTTCAGGTTAAGAACGGACCTCCAGAACGAATTAAGTTCTTAACCCGAGGTACCACTGTACATGGTTTATTGCTTTCATTTTATGGATCAAAGGTCTCGTTAGATAGTAAAATTCATGTTAAATTGCTGTTTTAGGGGTTGTTTTTAAAGTCTGGAACGGATTAATCCATTTTGCATTACTTTCTTTTGGAAAGTATTCCTTGGTTTTGGAATGCTTTGTTTTTGGAATGGACTTCCAGAACGGATTAAGTTTGAGAACCGATGTACCACTGTAGTAACCTTTTCACAGAATCCCAGGATCTTCTTCCAGTTTTCTTCAATGCCCTCTCTGGCCCTTTCCCCTCAGAGGAGATAGGAGAGGCTTTTTGACTTGGGACGATACCAGGTAGGAAGGAGGACTGGGGTGTTGGGTTGTGAGTATTTATGTGAAGTGGTGGGGCAGACAGTGCAGCAGTTGCTCCAGGAGCTTATCTTTCCCTCTTCCTCAGCCCATCCATCCATTATACTTCCTTTCCCCCCAAAGATTTTTATTAAAGTTTTCACAATGCAATAAAACAATATCTAAAACAAATGGAATTAAAAAGACAAGAAAAAGAGAGGAGAGAGGGGGGAAAAACAAGAAAAGAGAAAAAGAAAAAGAGAAGGAGAAGGAGAAGGAGAAGGAGAAGAAAGGAACAGAGAGACAGGAAACATTAAAATAGTAGCAATAATAATAGCAACAACACAAAATTATATGTATGTATGTAGTCCTCTATTTAAAATTTTAAACGATGATGCTGTCAAGGTGCTACACTCAATATGCCAGCAAATTTGGAAAACTCAGCAGTGGCCAGAGGATTGGAGAAGATCAGTCTACATCCCAATCCCAAAGAAGGGCAGTGCCAAAGAATGCGCCAACCACTGCACAATTGCACTCATTTCACACGCTAGCAAGGTTATGCTTAAAATTCTACAAGGCATGCTTAAGCAGTATGTGGACCGAGAACTCCCAGTAGTGCAAGCTGGATTTCGAAGGGGCAGAGGAACCAGAGACCAAATTGCAAACATGCGCTGGATTATGGAGAAAGCTAGAGAGTTCCAGAAAGACATCTACTTCTGCTTCATTGACTATGCAAAAGCCTTTGACTGTGTCGATCACAGCAAACTATGGCAAGTTCTTAAAGAAATGGGAGTGCCTGATCACCTCATCTGTCTCCTGAGAAATCTCTATGTGGGACAAGAAGCTACAGTTAGAACTGGATATGGAACAACTGATTGGTTCAAAATTGGGAAAGGAGTACGGCAAGGCTGTATATTGTCTCCTTGCTTATTTAACTTATATGCAGAATTCATCATGCGAAAGGCTGGGCTGGATGAATCCCAAGCCGGAATTAAGATCACCAGAAGAAATATCAACAACCTCAGATATGCAGATGACACAACCTTGATGGCAGAAAGTGAGGAGGAATTAAAGAACCTTTTAATGAGGGTGAAAGAGGAGAGCGCAAAATATGGTCTGAAGCTCAACATCAAAAAAACAAAGATCATGGCCACTGGTCCCATCACCTCCTGGCAAATAGAAGGGGAAGAAATGGAGGCAGTGAAAGATTTTACTTTTTGGGGCTCCATGATCACTGCAGATGGTGACAGCAGTCATGAAATTAAAAAACGCCTGCTCCTTGGGAGAAAGGCGATGGCAAACCTAGACAGCATCTTAAAAAGCAGAGACATCACCTTGTCAACAAAGGTCCGTATAGTTAAAGCTATGGTTTTCCCAGTAGTCATGTATGGAAGTGAGAGCTGGACCATCAAGAAGGCTGATCGCCGAAGAATTGATGCTTTTGAATTATGGTGCTGGAGGAGACTCTTGAGAGTCCCATGGACTGCAAGAAGATCAAACGTATCCATTCTTAAGGAAATCAGCCCTGAGTGCTCACTGGAAGGACAGATCGTGAAGTTGAGGCTCCAATACTTTGGCCACCTCATGAGAAGAGAAGACTCCCTGGAAAAGACCCTGATGTTGGGAAAGATGGAGGGCACAAGAAGAAGGGGACGACAGAGGACGAGATGGTTGGATAGTGTTTGCGAAGCTACAAACATGAGCCTGACCAAACTGCGGGAGGCCATGGAAGACAGGAGTGCCTGGCGTGCTCTGGTCCATGGGGTCACGAAGAGTCGGACACGACTAAACAATTAAACAATTAAACAACAAAGCCCTCTATCAAAACTATACCCTGTGCTTTTTTCTGGGAGTATGCAGCGGTACGCACCCCCCGAAACATTTTGTGAATCTTTGTACTTTTGTCCATTTACTATATTTATTTTTCCCAATTTGAATGAGAGTACCCCTAAACATTTTTTTAGCAAAAAAGCACTGGCTATACTTTAATCTTCAATCCACATTACAAAGAAGTGAGTCTTCCCAATTCTCACCTGGGAGAGCTTCCCCCTTCCTCAGCCTCACCCTTTATACCTTGTATTCTTTCTCACCCTTCACTCGCACTTGGTTGGTCACTGTCAGTTTCATCTCTTTCCTGTTGTCCCCACAACATTGCATGGTTCAACCTCAACCCTGCACTTCTCTCTAGTTAATTCCCTCTCCAATGTGTACCCATGTTCTGAGCCCGCTGGGAGCTGCTGTAATTGGTTCAATCAATAGGCTGTATCACAGCCATGCAATGGGGTACAGTGCCGAGGGCTGCCCAAAAGAGGGCTGAGGCCTACTGGCAATCTCCAGTCCCCATGCTGGAAATACCCTGGGCTAAGTGATTCTGCAAAGAGATTACCTGTTTTGAAAAAACTGAAGCCTCACAATAAGAATAACAACTCACAAATTAACAGTCATTAAACAGCAAAGTTGAAACAAACAAACAAAAACCCTCCAGAAACTTACGTCCGGATTTGTCAAACATCACTGAAAACAGGAAGTCCCTTGGAGTCATGTAATATTCGCCTTCGTATTCCAAGGAAGCAAACTGCATAAAACGTTGCTTTCGGATGGACAGCTTTTCCGCCATCTCTTCATCGACATTATCCTCCTTCTGAAATAGAGGGAGAAAGTAGCACACAGTTAAACTTCCAGACTCTCGCAAACAGCAGCCATGAGTTAGCGAATGAAGTTTAAAGCTCTTTTGTCAAGCAGCCTTCCTCCCCATTTTGCAGCAGCAACTCATTTTTGAAACCGAGGGGACTTTCCACAGCAGTTTGCAAAACTGTGTGTGGACCCAGTTCAAATCCCAAATCCAACTGAGGGCCTGAGTTTTCCTGCCCCAGTTTTAAGATATGTGAAGTTAAAAACCAGCAATATACAATCATCTGTCAGGGCTGAGGGCCAAGAACTATACACCACATTACATTTGCATCTCTAACACAAAAGACCAGAGTTGTTAATATGTAAAATGTTTTTATCCTCTTGGGTGTATTTGAAAATATGGTATAAATATTCTGTTGCAGGAAGTCATTTGCCTCAGTTTGTGAATATCAATCATCTAGCCCATGGGTCGGCAAACTAAGGCACGCGGGCTGGATCAGGCCCAACTGCCTTCTGGATTTGGCCTGTGGACGGTCCGGGAATCATCGCGTGGATCGCCAGAATGCGCGTTCTTTCCCTCTCCCTGTCTCTCCCTCACACGGGGCCGGCGCCTCCTCCCTCCCTCCTCCTGGCTTCTCCCCACCCTGCCTAGAGGAGGAAGGGGGCTGGGCTTTGTTGGTGCCAGCAGCAGCAGCACTCGAGCGGCCGCCATTTTAAGCAGCCCCTCTCCAGAGCCCTTTTGCGCGCCACTCATCATCGCTCCACCGCCGCCAACAGCCCCTGCTGCTCGCAGGACACAGGTAAGCATGCACCGGGACTCGTGGTGCTCTTGCATCATCCCCCCCCCCCGAAAAAATATAGTCTGGCCCCCCACAAGGTCTGAGGGACAGTGGAGTAGCCCCCTGCTGAAAAAAAAATGCTGATCCCTGATCTAGCCATATATTTGGGACTTGTGATTATGAATTTTGCTTCCTAAACAGGATTTTATGAATGTTGCTTTAGTTATCAGGTAAAAAACCAATACTTGCAAGTTATTAAACTTCAGAATATCATATTGCAATACAGGAATCTCAACTAAATTATCCACAACAGATGACCATCCAACCTCTGCTTAATAACCTCCAGTGAAGGACAGTCCACAACCTTTTGAGTCCCTTCTACTGTCGAACAGCTCTTACTATCAGAAAGGTCTTCCTGGTGTTTTGATCTAGTCTCCAATAGATTACCTTCTCCCCATTTTTCCTTGTCTAAAGTTAGAAGCTGAAAATGACAATGGGGTGGCAAAGTCCTTCGTCTTTGTCTTGTCCTCACCCTCCCCATGTTAATTTTTGTGTGTGCCACCCTCCCTCTCTCAACTCTGTCCTAAAACAAAGGTAAAATACGAAAACCTCTCTCAACTTCAACTTCAATCTCCCCAATGGCTACGAGTTCCATTCTTCTATGCCACTTACAATGGCCAAACAGTTGGTACCTGGAAGTCATGCCACACAGCAACATGAAAATAAATCAACAGTTTAGTTGATTCTTGTGTGACATTTACAAATTTTGCAGAGGTGGAAGTTTAGTGCAACCTGCATAAGCATCTTATGCCAAGCTTTTTAAAACCAAATCTATTTTTTTGCACATATCGCTTAAGAACAGATGGGGTTTTTTAAAATGAAAAATCCCAATTATTCACTAGCAAAGCAATGCTTCCAAGAAAATATACTTCCAGTGAAGTGTGCATAAGATTGCAGTCCACGCCACTTTCTGCTTTCTGCTCAGAAACTGAAGCAGTAATAATAATAATAATAATAAAAACTGCCCTCAACACCAAGGAGCTGCTTGCAGCCTGAAGAGCTTTGAAATCTTCTGGCTAGTGGTTATGGATATTGAGACACCAAAACCCATGAAGAGTTATCGCATTTCACTTTGTCTCAAGGCATTTATAGCCAACATTAATGACACTGTTTTGGACTGTTTAAAGCAGAATTCTTGTAAACGGCTGCTTGTCTTTGATGAGGAATGTGATAATAAAAAGCTGAGGAAAAAATGGAAAGAACTTCGTTTTTTCCACTGCTTCTGGAGATATCTTCTACCCTTTCATATTTTTCTCAAAGTGATAAACTGTTACTGATCTTTCAGAAGTTTTAGTAAGATGCTTAAGTGCTTATTTAAGGTAGAAGTGGAATGAAATCTTAGAACTTAGAACAGGACTAAAGTGCTCCAAATGTTCCCATTTTATGTTAGACATCTTACACCTTTTTAATAAGCCAATTTGTTATAACAACTATAAAATCTAGGACAATGCACCTGTTCAGCGGTGGAAAAAAATTATTTGTAACTGCACAAACCCATTTGGGCAAAAAACAAAAACAAAAGAAACTGGAGTACATGTGTACCTGGGAATGCTGATTAGGTGAGTGTGCTGTGGGAGTGTGATTAAAGAAGTGGAATTATTCAGATTTATACAGCATATTTGTATCAGTTTTTGCCCGTCATAAAACTTGCTTTCATTATAAAGCAGCAAAATAAAATAAAAGTCAGATTTTTATTTAAAAAAATCTTTCATCTTGAATTATCTCCAAGATAAAAAGGATTTACATTTTTCCCTTCCAAAACACACATGCTCTTTTATCTACTACAATTGTTGTATAATTCTATTCGACTGGAAGTGCCAGGTTTTAAAAGTTCAATTCTATTTTCATATTTACTATATCTTATCCTAACCACTATGCAGCACTTGAATGCAGATCAGAAGTATTCTGAAATGAATGCGGATCAGAAGTATTTTGAAATGTGTCAGCAGTCCATCCACAAGAATATCTCACTTGTGGTTATTACAAACAAAATAGTATCACATCATTTTTCTTTATTGTTTATCACAGCTTTAAACAAGACATTTGTTAATGTCTGAGATGGACCAAGTTGTAAGAAAACAGAAGGAACCATAAAAGCCTAATTAGTTTGCTACTTTACTGAAGACTTGAATAAGAATTGTGAAGGGAGGAAATTAATTATGGAAAACCCAAATTGAAATAAAACCCTTAAAAGCATTGCCTCAGACTACTAAGAAATCCAGTGGATTCCTTACCTCTTCTTGCTTTTAGAGCAACAAGAGGCCAGTCTTCTTTATCCCTAGCCAAATATAGATCACACACTGAAAAGAATTCAACAATTTATGTCCAGCATATGGTCAGCCAATGTAGAGGTTTTTCTCAGCAGCCTGTTGCCTTTTAAAATAAATTAACCATACTGGCTTTTATTCAGTGTATCCACAGCAACGTAATATTCAATGCCACAGCGATACAGCATACTCTGAACTACTCAAGCTAACCAACCTCCTACTCTGAATGCCACATCAATGGCAGTGCTTCAAGTGTCAATGCTATAAGGCAAGTGTAATGACAAATAGATGAAAGCTAAAAAACAGAGTTGATATTGCATACTAATTCATAAAAGCTCCTTCCATTCACTATAAAAAACAGAGTTATTTCAAGGACTGGTACCAAAAAGGGTCTTTTAAAGAATACTTCTATAAGGATAATTAAGACTGAACATCAACCAATTTTAATAACAATATACTGGGGGGGGGGGGACCATTACACTACAGTGAAATGTGTTCAGTTAATGTTAAGGGTAGAATTTCAGCTAATAACTTTGGTTGTTTTATTGTGTCTACATACAGCAAGGGCGTTCCCACCTATCAGATGTTCCACAATAGCAAGGCACCAACCGAATTAATGAAGGATGGGGTTTCAACCTTAACTCTGGATGTAACTGCTTTTGTGGTTTTATGTTAGACATCCAGCGTTAACTGGGAATGTTAATGGCAGATCTCTAATAGTTAATGGTGTATTAGGCTTGAATCACTTCAAAGAAGTCTCAAGTGACGCACGTGTCTTCCCCTTCCATTGACGTGGCAACTGATCAGCTGCAAGGAAGCAATTTATGTCTGAGCATTTTTTGAACACACAAATACTCTGGGGCTGGCACAGTAACATGCTGCAAGGCAGCCCTTTTCTCTGTAAGTGTATTTTTTAATTTGAGCTATAAATCTGCTTAGGTTAATTGATTTTATTTGAGGGGGGGGAGAGACAATGGCTTTCCTCATTTTGGTCTGCGTAGGAAACCTGGCCTGAGGCGGCTATAACAGCACATGCACAATGTGCTTCCCCCCACAACAATCCTCTGTGAAGCCTATAAAATGTATCTCAGAGGAGAACAATGGATCTTAATCATAGGCCATTTAGTTCTAGCAAAGGAACAGAATAAAAAGGCTGTACACATTTGTTTCTTCAAATCTTAACACGTACCATAAATAATGTGTTAAGCACCTTGTTAGTTATTAATAATGTGATGTTCACAAGAAGCTGTGGAAAATAAGTTTCATGCATTTGGATCCATTTTGTAATCCATGTTTAATGCCTGGTGTCTGCTCATTTAATTTTCTCTCTAGCATTTTCCTGCTTTTTGCAGTGCTATTTCCTTGTCCACATTTTTACAATTTCCTTCCTTCCCTAGCTATACAGTACTTCCAAACCCATTACCCTTGGTTGCTGCCTCACAGACAGGTTGGAAATTCTGTAGGTACCTACTGCATCCTTTTCTGAAACCTTCCAATCTCGCTAGGGCAACCCACATCTTAAGTCATCTTTAATCTTGACTACAGTACTGCACTCTGCCTGGGGCTCCACTTGAATACCATTCTAAAACTTCAATTGGTACAGAATGCTGCAGCAAAGTTTCTTATAGGGGCAGCATATAGAATTCACGCTTACCCCATGGACACTCTTCCTTGTCTTTCATATGACATGGAGGAAAAGCCACATTTCTCTCTTCACCTCTACCTTTGTATATCAGGAGACAAACATAATCCTTCCGTACTTTGCATATCAGGTAAGACTGCACTTATAGGTCTCTCACTTGATGCACAGTAACAATGGACCATTTCAAACATTATAACATTCCTACACGGAAGCAATTCAGCATAGAAAGTAGCGTGTAAACCATGTGTCCATGCAGCAACATGCACATTAGCAAAACAAGGTGGCTGCAAACCAATTCTTGCACATTCTTTTGCAATGTAAAGTTTAAAGCATCACCAAGTGCAACAAGGATCCCTTCACTGTTGAGACAAGATATTAAAGGTCATGGTAACCACCAAGAATAGGGAGACAATGCTTGCTATAGACGGAAGTTTGCAGTTACAGTTGTATTTCAATCTTCCAACTGTACCCTGGAAGCTATTGCATTATGAATGAATATGTATGTCACTAGTATTACATGCTGGCTGCTAAAAAGCTTTACATAGTTCATCTTTTTGTTATTCTTTTTTTAATCCAGCAAGCTCCAGCTTGGCTTAGATTTTTCCTGAAATATAAACTGAAGGGGTGGGGAGCAAAAGACAACTAAAGAGAACACAAAGGCAGGGAAGGTCCACAAGTTATAACAAGCCAGGAACCAACTTGTTTAACAAGCCATACATTTACACTCCAGCCTGCAAGTTATCACATTGAACTACTTCAGAATGACAGTACAATAATCATTCTTTTCACACACTAATTTAAGAAGATATACACATGTAGAAGTGTGGTGTTGGTATCTGAAGAAGTGTGCATGCACACGAAAGCTCATACCTAGAACTAACTCAGTTGGTCTTTAAGGTGCTACTGGAAGGAATTTTTTTATTTTGTTTTGACCATGGCAGACCAACACGGCTACCTATCTGTAACTGTGGTGTTGGTGGTTTTTCTTTCCTCGTGTTAGGAATAAACCAGATTTTCTAGGGAGCTAGCTTGGAGAGGGGAGGGATCCTATTCTCACTGGCATATTCTGCTCTTTCCCCCTCTTCTCAGCCTCCAGGCAATGCTAAGTGGGAAAGGGACAGGTCTCATACCTTGGACATCATAGCCTCAAACTGTAATGCCCTGCGGCACAATTAAGGACAAGTATTTATGGCACAAGGTTCTGCAAACTTGACCACAAGCTGGTGGTCATCACTGCCTCCTCTGGGAGCAAGTTCCATAACTTATGTAAGTATGAACTGCATAAAGAAGTACTTTCCTCCTGAATCTTCCAACAGTCAGCTTCATTATTCAATGAAGTTGACATCGCCATTGAGCTACTACAATTTGTTTCTCCTCCCATAACCATCTGTATTTCTATTCAGAGTAGACCCACTGAAATGAACAGAGTTGTTTGTCCTGATTATCAAAGTCCATTGAGTTTTAAAGTTCCACTCTGACTATAAAATTGGATTGCAACACATGGAGTTTGTAACAGTAGTGGCAAGTGGGGCAGAGTGTATGTGTGTTTGTGTGTCAAATTGGCAGACACAGAAGCAGAAGTACTTTCTTTTCCTATTTTTTAAAATTATTTTCTTATTTCTTTCCTTTCCCTCTTTCTTACTCTTTTTCTTCTCTTTTTTCCTTTGGTAAGATATTAAATTAATGTTTTAGTTTAGGGAAAAAGGTATTTGATATTATGTTTTGTATTTTTCTTTATATTCTAATAAAATTTATTCTTTTATAAAAAGTAATGTCATGTCCCTCTCCTCATCCCATTTTAATGAAACTGTTAAGTTAAAAAAAGTGGGGAGAGATGAAGCATCACAGAACAAATGACCCTTTAATATAAGAGAGTATGAAGCAGTACATGTTAACAGAAAACTTTTTACACCTACTTTTGGTACCGCTAACAGAAGGGTTAAATCTTGACCCATCATAATGGACTGTTCAGAGAAAGAATGTGCAGGTTTCCCTTTTCTAGGCCTCCAGTCCTACCACTGAAGTTGCTCTTATCAGAAGCTCCTGTATTCTTGGAAGCAGACTGATAGTAAGTACTCCATTAAACTTCCTTGGGAGGTCCAGAATTCAAAGCAAAGCAATCCTTTTCACCTCCTGCTAAAGGTTTTCAACACTATTTCCATCTCTGCATTTTTTTTTCAAAAATAGTTTCTGTATAAAAATGTTTATTTGAAGAAGGATAAAGCTATGCGTGAAACAGGTTGAGTCAAGTTACACGTAAATTGGTGCCATCTCCTTTTGCTCAATAAATGTATCCAAACATCCCAAGACTTCAGGTACTCCTACATTTTTCCAAAGCTGTCAAAGTATTTATTTATAAATGGGGGTAGTATATTTAGCCGTAAAGAAACTTTTGCTTTATTTTTTGCCAGAGAAGTTTTTACCAAGGAAAAAAAAAGGTTGGATAAGGCTCTTTTCAGTTTCATGTAATGTGGAAGACCAGTGCGATATGTGGCTGTTTTTAAAGGAAACATCCAGTTTTTTAAACGAAGGAACTACAGACCTACTATTTGTAATGAAAGTGTAGCGCTGATTCCACTTTGATAGTTAAATTACCAGTTGTTGTTGCAATGGTGTACAAAGTAGCTTGCACTGATTCAGGCACGAAAACAACCTGTCTGTACTACTGTCCTGTTGCATCAGGTTGCTACTGAGTGTTCTTTAGAGAGTTCCCATGTGCAAGAGAGATGCCTATTAGACAGCAGTGTGTACACCTCTTCCTCTTCCCCAAGCTACTAATGTATCTATAATGTCCCTGACGGTGTACTCTCCTCACCCTCATCCTTTGAGGACATTGCTTGCACCGTTGTTATTTGCATAAGTGAGGCCTGCACTGGCTCCTTCATCATACCCTAGGGATGTATGAACGAGACCATAGTGTCTAAAAAGGCATTTAAGTCTACCCTGGACATTTAATAGTGCTTCACAGTCGTTGCTGCCTTAGGGTCACACAGCACTGTCTGGAATGCCCTACACTGACACAACATAGTGGTGAATAAGTACACAAATAATGAATGGTGTGCTGCTTTGATTAGGCAATGCTGTAGTCCATGAAAACCAATGTGTTTGGCTGTTTTATGTAATACCTATGGTGAGACCCTCTGGGGTAGATTTGGGAGCATGAGGGAGCTGCAAAAGAGGGGAGAAGAGGAAGGGGGAAGTCCTGCATGAGCAGAATTCCATGCCTCTCAAACACAGAACAAGTTGGGTTCAACCCTATGCTTACAGTTACAGAAGACATTTAGACAGGTGCACAAAGTGTCGTTGCGAGGACCTCCCATTTCTCCCATTTTCTGCACGCATTTGGCAAATAATGAAATAAGAAGTAGCAACAAGTGCAGCCTTTTTAAGGATTACTAAAGAAATAGGGATTGCCATGAAATTAAAAAGGAAAAGGCAGCAGTAATCCAAGTATGATTTGAAAAAGCTTTCAACCACTTTGCTCAACAGAGCAGCACCTGTTGGAAATAAAACAAAACCTCAAAATGTTCAAACAGTCCCTCTCTTTCGTCATTAATTCCTATAAAGGTGTCAGGTGTCTCAAAATTTAGAGTTCCTGCATCAATCTTTGTCAGGTTTCTGGAAAACCTTCGTGTCTTGAAAGAAAAAACACATGTTACTCCTCTCCAAAAGTGTTTGATATTGACTTTGTTTTTCTGACGAGTAACAGAAAGAATGAGTTTCTAAGCATATTTAAAATGCAGGCAGATCTTTCTTTAAGGTGGGAATTTTCTTTTGTGAATTTCAGGCTGCATTCAGAGCAAAAGCATATATTTCAGTTATGATTGTGAATTAAAAGAAGTAACTTGAAGTATGATGAAATAAAAGGTTCTTCTTGTGAGATACTGCTGAAATAGTTATTGTGCATATGAACCAAGTTTCCAATTAGTTTGATTTGGCATTCTATCAGCCTCATGAAAATGGCGGCAGCAGCTAGAGAGCTTGCCAGAGGTGGGTGCTCATCATCTGAGGAACCACACACAACAAAGGAGTAAACTACCTTGAACTTCTCAGATCGGAAGAAGAATATAGTCCTAAGTAGCAAGGCAAACAGCATTCATAAAATTATATTGAGTTAGTACACCTCCAAATGGAAAATTACAAGTTCATGGTACTGTGGGACCGTCTCCCTGCTGGTGAGATTTGTTGTTGTTGTTGTTTAGTCGTGTCCGACTCTTCATGACCCCATGGACCAGAGCATGCCAGGCACTCCTGTCTTCCACTGCCTCCAGCAGTTTGGTCAAACTCATGCTGGTAGCTTCGAGAACACTGTCCAACCATCTTGTCCTCTGTCGTCCCTTTTTCCTTGTGCCCTCCATCTTTCCCAACATCAGGGTCTTTTCCAGGGAGTCTTCTCATGAGGTGGCCAAAGTATTGGAGCCTCAGCTTCACGATCTGTCCTTCCAGTGAGCACTCAGGGCTGATTACCTTAAGAATGGAGAGGTTTGATCTTCTTGCAGTCCATGGGACTCTCAAGAGTCTCCTCCAGCACCATAATTCAAAAGCATCAAATCTTCGGCGATGAGCCTTCTTGATGGTCCAGCTCTCACTTCCATACATCACTACTGGGAAAACCATAGCTTTAACTATACAAAGACCCGTATAGTTAGCTGGTGAGATACTATAAACATAAAAGGGAACAAATGTGTTTTGCATTATTGCTGAATCTAATCAGGCTGCAATACTACATATACTTATCAGGGATTACCGTATTTCTCGCCCCATAAGGCGCACCGGCCCATAGGACGCACCTAGTTTTTTGGGGGTAGAAATAAAGAATTTTTTTTATCCCCCCCCCCAGGCACGGGGCTGGGGCGGGAAGCTGTCCCCCGAGCTTGCGGGGCTGGTGACGGGGAGGAGCAGGCTTGTCCCCCCCGCCAGCCTTCTAACCAAGTCGGGGGACAGCGGGAAAGGTGCGCTGCACCTCTCCCGCTGTCCCCCGAGCTTGCGGGGCTGGCAACAAGGAGGAGCAAGCTTCTCCCCGCCACCAGCCTCCAAACTAGGTCGGGGGACAGTGGGATGGCGGCATTCCGCCTCCCTGCTGTCCCCCAAGCTTGTGGGGCTGGTGGTGGGGCTCTCCTGAAGCCTGGAGAGCGAGAGGGGTCGGTGCGCACCAACCCCTCTCGCTCTCCAGGCTTCAGCGAAAGCCTGCATTCTCCCCATAGGACGCATACACATTTCCTCTTCATTTTTGGAGGGCAAAAAGTGTGTCCTATAGGGCGAAAAATACGGTAAGCTCCACTAAGCAGGGTGGGACTTTTGAGCAGCAGCATCTGGTAGGGCAGGATACTTACCTGACCTTCTGTCACTGGCATCACTGTGGTATCCTGGGAGGGAGGGAGGGAGGGAGGGAGGGAGGGAGGGAGGGAAGGCTGGCATGGTGCAAACACATTGGTAGGACTGGGTTGGCTGCACCGGCACATCTGCACCATGCTGACCTCACCATTATCTTACCCCTCCCAGCATGCTACAGCATACTTAAAAGTGGAAAGTGTAATGCTGGTGGTCAGCAAAAGAGGTTTAATGACTCTCTCAAGGCCAATCTTTAAAAAATGTAGTTGAAAGACTGACAGCTGGGAAACACTGGCCTGTGAGCGTTTCAGGTGGAGAACAGCCTTTACCAAAGGTGTCATGGACTTTGAAGATGCTTGAACTCAGGACAAAAGGGAGAAACATACTAAGAGGAAGGCGCGTTTGGCAAACCCTCACCATGATCAGCTCCTGCCCAGAAACCTATGTCCCTGCTGTGGAAGGACGTGTGGATCCAGAACTGGCCTCCACAGTCACTTACGGACTCACTGTTAAGACCATGTTCATGGAAGACAATCTTACTCGGCTATGAGTGATCACCAAAGAAACAGCAGCAGCAACTACAGCAATGCCTCTGATGGGAGATCAGGTAAATGCTGCAGCCCTGATAACGACTGCTGCTTTTCAGTCAATGGTCACCTCAATTTTCATTTTAAAACAAATTAAGTGATACATTTATACATAACTACTCTGGTAAAGTAATCAATACTAATGATGCCTTTTTTTGAGGGTGATATCCAACATTAGTCATACTGAGAATGGATGGACCTAAAATAAATGGATTTAAGTAACAAGTCAACTGATTTCAATGGTTCTACTCTCAGTAACACCAATGTTGGAAATCACTCAATATCATGCATAGGCTACCCACTTCCCATATATTTGTTCTAAGCAACACTTCTCACCAGTTAAAACAGAGGCACAGGAGGACTACTCTCAACTGTGTATTGAGAGGGGTGCAGTTAGGAGTTGAATTTGTATCAGGGTGCCAATCAGTAATATGTTACACCAGTTTATACCCATGCCAGCTTTGAAAGGAAGTTAACACGGGATAATATGTTATAGATCTATAAATTCAGGCATCACTTTCTGTAGAACTGTAAGAAGCAGCCCTGAATCTTTCAGGAGAACAAGAATTACCAAGCCAACATGCAGTAAGTACCAAAAGGAAGCAATCAGCTTTCAGTTATTCTAATAACACATGCTTTACACACTTTACAGAACTGTGTTCTGCCCCAAATCCTTCTGCTAATATTTTTTACCATGTCCATGATTCATCTTTGCTGCCAGTAGCACTGTCCATGCTGCAATATCATCTGCCTTTTATGATCAACGGAACATATTGTGTGATACAGTAGAGCTCTTGTACTATGTCACTTTTTGTTTTGCATTCTCGCCATCTGTAAGTTCAGCCTAGTAACTTTCTTACAGCTGTGCAACTAGCTGCTTGGTCCCAATGATTTTGTTCCATCAAAGACTTTTCAAAATCCTTTTCGGGTGTTGAATGATTGTTCCATTTAGGCTCATAGTGCCTTTAAGTTTCTGGTCCCAGACAAACTGTTTTACATTTTTCCACATCAGCTGCATTTGCCAGCTGCTGGGTCAGTTACCTGACTATAGTATTTCCTTTACTTTCCCTTCCCAGCTCAATACAATGAATGCTGAGAAGTCAGCTTCCTAGGAACAAAAAAATATGTAGAAGCTATTCATTTGTTGCTGGTGATGAAAAAGGCATTCCCTCCATGTCTGTTGCAATATTTGGTCACTCAAAAAGGAAGAAAAAAAGATTTTCCATCCATTTCACACATGTATTTCAAACAGAGCATGTGGATGGAACACCATCTACAAGCGTAACTCACAATCAGATGTGCCTACAGCCTAATTGCAAACAGTATCCTACATATGGAACAAGCTTCCAAATAAAGATACATTGGATTGGGCTAAATGTGGCACATTCCAAAAGTGTTTTCTGTTCTTTATTAGACAATTCTTCATAAGCTGGTCAGAAACTGTTCTGCCACTCAAGTGCAATGAACACATTTATTCCTTATGTACAGACATAACCCCAAAAGATGAAAACCAACAAGGTGTCATCCTGCAACAATGACCCCCCATAAGACTGTTCTGATGAAAGAAAGAACTATGTTGACATTTCCTTCCTGAATTTATTGCAAGTCAGACAAAATAAGAACTACATTATTTGTTAGTATAACTGTCGATTCAGAGAGTTTATCTAAGGGTTTCACCTCTGCAACCATATTATGTTACACCTTTCTTCTAGTGGGAATAAAGTATTCTCCATGCACAAGTTCAGCACAGCTAGAAACTTTAGGTCATACCAAATGCAGTTGAGTTAGCTCTTCCCTTACAGACCACTAAAGAGGACCAAGAATGCTTTACTGACAATACTCTCTATGCAACAACAACAAAAAAGCCAGTCATATGTTCTCAATGTTGCTCCAAAAATAAACATCTATACATTGGGGAACCAAAAGCCTGTAAAACCTGTGATTTTTATTTTGTCTTGCTTTTATTATCTGAGATGAAGTCAACATAGAGTAAGAAGAATGGCAATGGGCAAGATACCGTGTGACACATGCATTTTAATTTTATATTGCCATAAATGTATTGTAGCATTCCCTTATACAATCTGTAATCACCATATAAGTTATATTAAGGCACGCAAAGTACATGACCATAGATTTATAAGACAATCTGCTAAAGATTTAAATAAATACAATTAAAGCAAGGGCTCCCTTCAAAACAGTCCCCCCACCAAAAGGAAAACTCATTTTTAACAACGTACATGTTTAATCTGTGTATTACGGTACTTTTTAAAGAAACCAGGATTGTGTGTATTTTGTGAGCTTTGAACCAAATTCTGTGATGAAGTGTACAAAACACAAAATGTTGTTCAAATAAGACGGAAATTAAGTTGTGCAAGCATAAATAATAGATGTTAAAATATAGTTAGTTGCGTATTTCATCTTAGTTTTATGGCTCTCCTACTCTGTTGGCTCCACAAACACAGCAAGCTACCAGCTTAAGAATTTTCCGTAAGTATAGGTGAACAAAAGCTGGAGCACCTGTTATTCTGTTAGTTTATAGCTCTAAAAAGTATTTTAGCAGAGGCTGTTAAAGCTCCATTTGATTTTTTGATTATTATTTTTAAGTTCACTTAACTTCACTATTTTTGCTACCACATAGAATATGTATAGGAGTTTTTGTATTCCTTTTTTTTTTGCAATACAGAGTGATTTCCTACAATTCCTACAACCAGGGAAAATTGTTGATGCATCATATTAAATAGTGCTTCCTTAACCATTGTTCTGCATAATGTTAATTTAAAAAACATCGACTACTTAAAAGTTACAATGATTTCATTGCCACCTTAAAGATCTCAGGTGCTTTCTTAAAGTGGCAGCTGCTAAAAAGCTGAGGTTTCATTAATGGTTTCCAAAAAAGAACCCCGCCATAAGTGTTAATGACAAGCTTAACTATACCATTAATTCAGCACCCGTCCATTCCCAGTTATTTTTCAAACGTGATGCAACTGAACCACATGACTCTAAAGTCAGACACATTATTTTTTGCCTATTTATGGTTGGCACCTATACTGCTATTTATACTGTGGTATGGTATCTTCTGCCTTAAAGGATTTCAGTCAACCATTTTAAGGTCACATAAACTGCACATATTTTTCTGGCAAAAATAGACACATCATAGAAATAGCAACAGATACGAGCATCATTATTTAACTTCTACAATTTTGATATCTGCTTTAGGCAGTGCATCACTCTTTCACGGTTCTCGGTCGCAAAGCCTAAGTACTGGGAGAGGCACTGGGCTTCTTGAAGTTGCCCAATACAAGAAGAACAGAAGATGAGCCCTGCTGCATCAGGCCAAAGGCCCATCTAGTCTAGAATTCTCATAATGGCTAGATAAGAAAAGACTCTTGCTTGCTTTGCTTTGCTCAGCTGAGCTGCTTTTTCCTCATTTTTCTACGGTTTATAGTGGCTGATCAGATGACTGTGAGAAACCTGCAGGAAGGATATGAGTGTAACAGCACTCTCCCCATTTGTTATTTCTAGCAATAGTTACACAGAGGCATATTGATTCAGATACTGGAGGTAGTCTTATTCCGCAGGAATCTGTCCATTCCAACAACAGCCAAGGCGACATTTTTCCACCTTCGCCGCATCAAGCAGTTGGTCCCTTACCTTTCCCGCCCCAACCTGGCCACAGTGATCCATGCGACGGTCACCTCCAGGCTTGACTACTGTAATTCGCTCTACGCGGGGCTGCCCTTGAAGCTGTCCCAGAAACTCCAGCAGGTGCAGAATGCAGCAGCGAGGCTCCTCACGGGGTCTCTGCCATGGGAGCATATTCACCCAGTGCTTTTCCAGCTGCACTGGCTCCCGGTGAAGTACAGGGTCAGATTTAAGATGCTGGTTTTGACCTTTAAAGCCCTTCACGGCCTAGGACCCTTGTACCTACGGGACCACCTCTCCCGGTATGCCCCACGGAGAGCCTCAAGGTCCATAAATAGCAACACCCTAGTGGTCCTGGGCCCTAAGGAAGTTAGATTAGCTTCAACCAGAGCCAGGGCCTTTTCAACACTGGCTGAACGCTCTGCCTCATGAGACCAGGGCCCTGCAGGATCTGATTTCTTTACGCAGGGCCTGTAAGACAGAGTTGTTCCACCTGGCCTTTGGCTTGGAGCCAATCTGATTTCCTCCCCCCTCTTTCTTTTTCCTTTTTCCTTTCTCCTCCTGTGATGAGGCTGCATTTTAATATTTTAATGTTTCAATATTTTAATTGTTGTATTTTAATCTTGTTTTTAAGTTGTATTCATTCAACTTGTTTTTATTATTGCTTGTTAGCCGCCCTGAGCCTGGCCTTGGCTGGGGAGGGCAGGGTATAAATAAAAATTATTATTATTATTATTATTATTAAGCTATCTAAGTCAGACCATTGGTCCATCTAGCTCGGGTGTATTTCAACTGAATGTGGGTCACTAATTTCTATGCAGGCATTTCCCCTTGCTTGGCCACTGAGATCTTTTTCTCCATGCAAAACATTATTAAAAGTTATTACTGAGCTTGAGCTCTGGCACTCCTTTGCTTGGAAGTGGAGAACCATACACGTTATGCCCAAATTAATTAATCACACAGTTGTTCTGTGGGTTTTTTCTTTTTTAAAATCAGTTATAGAGATGTAGAACCTGCTCATATAGATAACGTAATTCTGATGAAGTAGTACACACACAAGAGATCATTTCCCACCAGTATGTGCCATGAGTATGCCAGTGAAAGATCATAATTTCCCTAAGTATTTTGTTCAACCTCTTGACCCAATGTAGTTCTCTTTATTTTAGAATGTCATTCATAAGAACAGAAGCAAACTATGCGAGCCCACACAGCTGGTTCATCAAGGACAAAATTTCCATAAAGAATAAAGCAACTGAGCTCTCCTTACAATTCACTCAGATTTCAAAGGAACATTTGTTTCAATACCCTACAGCAGGGGTCTGCAACCCGCGGCTCTGGAGCCACATGTGGCTCTTTTACACCTTTGCAGTGGCTCCGGGGCGGATACTAGCGAGGGGAGCAGGCGCATTGTGCGCCCCGACACTCCCCACTGTGGCGGGTGCTTTACTGGCTGTGACCTCGCATGGGGGCGGTGCGTGTGTTAGTCACGCACCGTCCCGATGTCACCTTCCCGCCCGCTGTCAGATTGCGGCTCCGGAGATATATTTGTTTTAAATGTTGCAATGGTTTTGCAGCTCCCAGTTTTTTTTCCTTCGGAAACGGGTCTAAGTGGCTCTTTTTGTCTTAAAGGTTGCAGACCCCTGCCCTACAGCAACATAGTTGCTTTCAAGAGATGCTCATTTCATTGTTCTGACAAATATGGCAAGAGGTTTGTTTTTCAAACAAGATCCTTTAGTGATTTTTCAGACATCAAAGCTAGTGTTAAGTATATGTAGTGCACTCCACTTACACACGATCCATTAGCCACAGAAGGTACAAACTAAAGATCACTGCTTCTGTTGTCCATCACAACACACAAAACAAGTTTTCTAGTACCCAGTATGAAGAGAGTTCAGCTTCCCAACAAACAGCAGGAGATCTTTTAACTTTCATATTAGGTAACATTTTTCTATAGAAAAAACTTAAAGTGGTCTAAAAGAATGAGAATTGTATTTAATAACAATGTAACATGCTTTCTTAACTCTCACTGATAACTGACGCTTAACTAATAAATCAAACACCACCTTTTTTTTCTTTATAAAGAGGGCTGACAGTAACATTTTTAAAAAGATACAAATGTTAATCAAAATGAAGCAATACAACAAAGGAACCCTTGGCCTCCAGATCTTGGACTACAACTTACAGCATTCCTGATCATCAGCCATGCTAGCTGGGGCTGCTGGGAGTTAAGAGTTTTCTGCAACATCTAGAGGACCTCACAAACTCCAGAACAACGAATCTGAGTGTTAAAACTCAAAACACTCTTCAAAAGCAGTTTAATGAATGCTTCCATTATAGGCCTCTGGGCTTAACAAGTTTTCCTTTAACCATTTTGCAGTGCACTACATACACTGCATTACCATCTTTTAAGAAAGATGGGATTATGTATAAAGAATCCCTGGCCCAGCTAAAGATTAAGTAGTCATGTCACACTATTTCTATTCTGCCACAATAAGAACAGTTTCAAAGCTGCTCTAAATCCATGCTCAGATTTTAAATACAGCATACTTTCTAAATCCA
Organism: Podarcis erhardii; assembly: GCF_964252035.2. Taxonomy (NCBI): domain Eukaryota; kingdom Metazoa; phylum Chordata; class Lepidosauria; order Squamata; family Lacertidae; genus Podarcis; species Podarcis erhardii. The sequence continues at coordinate 25,422,565 of NC_138508.1, forward strand.
TCTGCAAAACAAAGGTTACAGGGAATAAGCTAGCTTCTAGATGTTTTAAAAAGTATGTGTTATTTTTAAATCTCAATATATCCACAAATGGGTGTACTAAATTCCCAGCACCAACTGTCATTTGCCAGTCAAGCTTGAACTAAGAAAACTGACAAATAATTTACAAAGTAAGAAAATTCATTTGATTTCTAAGAGCTCATTCAATGCATTTTTCTTTGAGTCTCACATCAGACAGGATTTGAATCTTTTCAGATCCTGTAGTTTACATGGTGTTTGAATATCACCCTGAAATGTAATATGATAAAGGGCAGAATAAAGGTAAAGGTAAAGGGACCCCTGACCATTAGGTCCAGTTGTGACCGACTCTGGGGTTGCGGTGCTCATCTCGCTTTATAGGCCGAGGGAGCCGGTGTACAGCTTCCGGGTCATGTGGCCAGCATGACTAAGCCGCTTCTGGCGAACCAGAGCAGCACACGGAAACGCTGTTTACCTTCCCGCCAGAGTGGTACCTATTTATCTACTTGCACTTTGACGTGCTTTCGAACTGCTAGGTTGGCAGGAGCAGGGACTGAACAACGGGAGCTCACCCCATTGTGGGGATTCGAACTGTCAACCTTCTGATCGGCAAGTCCTAGGCTCTGTGGTTTAACTCACAGTGCCACCCGTGTCCCCAAGGGCAGAATAAAAAAGTTTAGATAAAGTAAATGTGATAATAAAGTCACACGTACCCAATCTGCTCCAGTGGGTCCCCCAAACATCTGCAGAAGTTTTGTGGGGTGTAGAGGGTGCTGCAGGAGAGAGAAGAGGAAGGGGAAATCCTCTTTGTGCTAATGGAAGTCTATTGCACAAGTGTGGAATTGTTTAAACAGAGCAGAGTGTTACAGCTGTGCAGAATTGTCCAAATTGTCTGCAGCGCAACGATTTGAATCCAGGACTCCTAACACACCATAAACAACTAGATCACCTTAGTTTTCATAGCTAACTTTTTACTCCTAACCCATTAATAATAATAAGTAATAATTTTATTCTTTATACCACACCCATCGGGTTGCCCCAGCCACTCTGGGTGGCTGGCTTCCTAACCCATATAAAAACATAATAAAACATAATAAAACATCAAACATTAAAAACTTCCTGATACAGGGCTGCCTTCAGACGTCTTTTAAAAGTTGCATAGTTATTTATCTCCTTGACCTCTGATGGGAGGGCGTTCCACAGGGAGGGCGACACCGGCGAGAAGGCCCTCTGCCTGATTCCCTGTAATTTCACCTCTTAACTAAACCAAGACACCTCCCTGTGCTATCTCCTGGGGGGTGCATTTTACCCTGACTGAAGTACTGGGACCTTATGAAAAGAGACAATTCATAAAGATGCCAAGCACATAGTAGGAATGAACTTCTTCTACTCCACAGCATTGGATGTCTCTGATCCTATTTCCAGGATCAAAGGTAAGCTATGGTAGTTCCAGATAGCTAGTTTTCCTCTCATATATAGTTGCTTGCCATGCTTATCTAATCTGTACGCTGCCTAGCAGGAATAAAGCAAATGTTGACACAAAATTCAGGAAAGCAAATACTATCCTAATTTTTCATGATTTCAAACTTACCTCTTTATGTTTTCCCCAGTCAAATGTTTTTTAAAAAACAGTTTAAAAACCTCGTGGAGAGAGAATTTTCATGTATTTTTTTAACTGGAATCCCAATATTTATGTAACTTTAATGGCACTTGTCACAATAAGACAGTTCTATTTTTAAGCAAAAAACAATTACACTAATTTATGACCAATTTTACAACAAAGTATTTACAAACCAATGAAGTTTGTGATGACCTCTGACCAAAGCTTTATAGGAAATTTTAAGAGGATTTTGGTAAGTCTTCAGCAGGCAATTCAAGAAAAAGTAAAGTAACTCACAAGAAAGGTTTACTAAGGCTCCAGCCCAATACTCATTCATATCTGGGAGTAAGCCCCATATAACTAAATGGTATTACTTTTGAGCCTGCAGCACATCCTGTACATTTTAAAGGCTTAAGATTTTAAGCAACTCTGGATTTAAACCTAAGAATTTAGCAATCTCTCTTTTAGAAACCTACAGAAGGACATGTACTGTGGTAATACGTGGGTATAATACGTGGGTATAATTTTAGCACAGGCAATAATGAAACAGCAATACAAAATTGGGACTATATTGTTAAATTGTTATTAAAATGTTACTAGAGTTAAGCATGATGACAATTCAACAGAAAATATGAGGACGCTTTTATAAATATTTTAAATAATAACCAACCAAAAATGTTACAAAAATGCAACATAAAATCCTAGTTTCACTGATGTTAAAAGATTTCTCTTTCTCATTCCTTCTCAACTTCCAGTTGCAGAAGAAGTTGATAACCCTGCAGATGCTGCAATTACATGGAACCCCGACCAGTAGCACAGCCAACACAATTGTGTTGTTTTTAGTATATAATTACTTTGAAACCCTGATCAGACATTATTTAGGCAGCTCTTAAACAAGCAAGATCACAAAATTATTTAATTGAATTGTTCAATTGTTCTCTTGTCTGTGTGGACAACTTGTAGTACATCTGCGGTTAAGACTTGTGCCAGAAAGGTAAACTGTGGTTTTCCTGTATTTTACTACCACCCCAAAACTTTGCTACTACTTTTTCTACTAAATACCTGCACCAGGTAAGTTGCTGCTTCAAGTTTTCCAATTTTAAAGCTATGTATCTCCAAGTCAGGCATCTCAAGGGGGGAGGGGGTGCTGCTGTTGTCAAATACTTTAAAAAGAAAGAAAGAAAGAAAGAAAGAAACCCTGTACATGTTTAAGTAGATGTGTCAGTACTGTAATTCTATTATACAAGCAAAGAAAATGTAAGACAGCCTCTCATTCATACAGGACAAATAGCTGTGCCAAAAGCACAAATTACACCTAATTACAGGGTATAACTCTGTCATCTCTCTTTTTATAACCTAGCCGTTTACACACTTTGATTTTTGACTTCCATTTGGGTTTATTAACATCAAAGCTTTGTCATCACTTATCTGTTTCCACAGAATTTTTACTTGAGGCAATAAAGAATAAAAACTTCTTTGCATTCCAGCTTTTCGGATGCAAGAATAGTTTAGTCTGCATTGTTCTTATGATGTTTTATACAAAGGTTTTAATAACCATGTTGTTAAATTTATTGCCCTTGGCAGAGAAGTCTTAAAATACACTATAATTTAACCTACTGTTGTATAAAATACATTAGTACAGTACTCTGAAATTATATTCTTATTGTTAATACTATTTTCATAAACATGACTATGTGTGTAATTAATGAAGATTTGAATGGGAGTATAATGGACAGTTTAATTTTAGAAGATTTATAGGCTTTTGTCAATACTAAATGCCAAGACATTGCTCATGTTCTTCTGTCAGATGTGGGAGCAATAATGTGGAATTGTATTTAAGGATGGTGGCTCAAATGGATCAAACTTCTACTCAGCAGGCACTTTCCCAGTCCTGGGTCAGTTCCCTGCCTGTGACTTTAAAAAAGTCAACAGCATTTAGTGAACAGTGCTCTTTTGTGGGTAGATTTCAGCTGCCTTAAGAGGAGCATTTATAAATTATTATTTTTGAAAACTGAACAAGGGAAAGGCAGGGTGAATTAAAAATGGAATTAAATGGAATTAAATAAAATTAAGCAAATGGAAAATATATCAATAATGCTACTAGGAATGGAAAACCATAGTCGGTAATAGAAAACCATAATAACCATATAACACATATTTTAAGTTAAACATATGTCAATATAAGCCCTCCAGATGTCAAGCTATGTATCCACAAAAAACTGATGTCTATATGAAATATGTCCAATGCAGCCAGGATCCTGAGGTCCTCGGACCATTGTGTAGTAGAGGAGTTTTAGCTTTACAAGAAGGCTTATTCAAAACAGTACACATTATAACACACTCAGGATGGATGGAATGGTCTAAATTTCCAGTTGCTCAAAAGAGGAACAAAACAGCATAATGCCAGAATATGTTCAGGTTTCTACTACTTTGAAATTTTACTGCACTTATTACTAATACACAATGCCATCATAAACCTAAAGCTTGAGCTAAAAATAGCCCTTGCAGCTGGTATGCCAATACCTTTATTGCTGCACAGCAGGATACCTGGTCTACCTTCCCAACTTTACAGGAGATTTCTAGTAAATAGCTGTCAACAAGCCTGTGCATGACTGAAGTCAAATTACTAATAGTATGGGAATAAGTGTTTGAACTCTGTGCCAACAAAATATCATGTATCTAATCTAAGGAGGAATTACAGGCCCCAAGACTGCTATTATTTTATTAGCCATACCACCTTCATTTTGATCTGTTCCAGTAATTTTGTTTTGTTTGAACCTACTTGTCAGTGGTATCTTTCGTTGCCATTTAAAATGCACTACATTTTATCCTCTAGAGAAGTTGTGACTCTGTTCTGACATTTCTGGGTTTTAGAAAGGTCTGATTTGTTTCCAGCATATATAAAGACTTATTGTCATCAATTACATGAAACAGATTACCAACTCTCCATCATAGCTAACTAAACATTCTCAAAGTGGTAGATATAATTTAATGACTACTGATTCCAAAGCATATGTTTATTTTAAAGTGCTGACATTTTAAATGTGTTGTGGGAGGAGGGATTATCGGTCTGTTGTTGTTCTTAATTTTATTATGTATTTTGTGGTTTTTATTTTGTAATTTTATGTGAACTGTCCTGAGATCTATGGATAAAGGGCAGTACACAAATTTAATAAATAATAATAATTATAATAACACAACTTAGAAAAACAAAACAACTGTGATGGGCTAAATCTAGTAAATGATGATTTACTAGATTTGTTGGTGGCTTTTTACAAAGGCAATCTCAAAGTGACTTAGCATGATAAAATGCAACAGATAAAGCTACACCAGTTGAAAAATACAACAGCTAACAGTTCAGCTGAATACTGTGTCATTTCCAGGCAGCATTACAGTGGTACCTCGGGTTACATACACTTCAGGTTACATACACTTCAGGTTACAGACTCCGCTAACCCAGAAATAGTGCTTCAGGTTAAGAACTTTGCTTCAGGATGAGAACGGAAATCATGCTCCGGCGGCGCGGCAGCTGCAGGAGGCCCCATTAGCTAAAGTGGTGCTTCAGGTTAAGAACGGACCTCCGGAACGAATTAAGTAATTAACCCGAGGTACCACTGTAATGTCTTTTACTGCATGTAGCTATTCCTGCAAATTACTGTGTCTGTAAATGGTGGGGCTGGGGAACCTCACACCTTGGGGTCAGATGCATCCCTCCAGACCTTTCTTATCTGGCCCTCAGGCCCCTCTCCCTCAGGCCATTCTCCCTCCCCAGTTTTCCCCCTTCAGTGGCTTCGCTGTGTACCTTCCTCAAGTGCTGCTGCCCGCATGGAACATGTCCATGAACTGAGATAACGGTCTCTTGCATGAATACGTGGAGGATGGAGATGTGAGTGCATGCAGAAACCTCCAATTTCTGCATGGCTGAAAGGTAATCTTCTCTAACAATGTAAGAACCACATCCATTGGTCTATGTTCTTCTACCCATGTCTTATCTGTTTTTGCCTGTGCTCATGCCCACCAGCAGCACACATCCCCCAAAAGCTGACCATGAGTTAAAGTGGCCCTTGAGCCACAAAGGTTTCCCCACCGCTGCTGTATAGGCTATCCAACTCTTAGAAACTTCAGCACACTCTCGTGTCTTTGATTGATGGATGGAGGGGAAAAAAGAAAGAAAGAATCAGAACGCCTGCTTGAGTGGTGACCTAAGCACTAAAAATCAACTTGAGATGTGCTACAGTCTTCTGTAAGCGCATTTACTGGAAGGCGTTTGGAATGGTTTGGAACACACTGCCACATGGCTAAATAAAGTCAATCACAAGGAAATACCGATGTACCTCCCTTTACATTTGCAGCACTCTTTTAGAGCAGTTGTACTTAGGACAAACGCCACCACATGAACCACATAATGAGATTGGAAAACTGAAAATTAACACCAAGGCTAATAATGCCTGGATAGTTTAGTCCTGTCAAAGGCAACTATGGGGTGTGGCGTTCATCTCGCTTCAGGCCAAGGGAGCCAGCATTTGTCCACAGGCAGCTTTCCGGGTCACGTGGCCAACATGACTAAACCGCTTCTGGCACAATGGACTGCCGTGATGGAAGCCAGAGCACACAGAAATGCTGTTTACCTTCCCACTGCAGTGGTACCTATTTATTTACTTGCACTGGTATGCTTTCAAACTGCTAGGTTGGCAGAAGCTGGAACAGAGCAACGGGAGCTCACCCTGTTGGGTGGATTTGAACTGCCGACCTTCCAATCAGCAAGCCTAAGAGGCTCAGTGGTTCATACCACAAAGCCACCTGCGTCTCCTTAGCACAAAGTACTCAAGTGGGACCCTTAGTAACATGCTTCAGCCCCCTGACTCTCCTTTTGTCAGTTATTAAGCACAACAACCCTTTGGCTGCTTCTTAGAGCCCAAACTCACATTCAGAATCCTTTCTACGGCAAAGATAAGCTGAGCCTGAAAATATTTTTGCAGGTTGGAAGGAACTGAGCTCTATAAATGTGCCCTTGGTGTGCGCATGTCCTTAAACCCAAAAGCTTTCCCCAGCACATGTTATTTCTGAATTAAGTCTTCAAGAGGCAATCTAACTCCTTACTGCTATGAAAACTTTTCTTTGACTTCTCTCCTTGGGCTTATGTATGCCCGAATACCATGCTTTATCACCAAAGTAGGCACATCACAGGGCTAATTCCAACTGAACTGACATATAACAGAAAGATTAACCATACAAGTATAGAGGAGGAATAATCATATATACATCAGTTAGGGACATTCTGTATCCATTAACTTTAAATATTTAAGCATTCAATATTTAGGGTGATTCTGCATCCCTCTGGAACCCTGTAGGATACAGTCCACAATGTTCAATAGGTCCCCCGGCCCTCCAGGGACGCCTTTTGGGCAGAGTACAGGGGGAAGGAGAGGAAAGGAAACGAAGCAGAAATTGTCCAGTATTGCCTCTGTTCATGCACCATTGGCCACAACACAATATAACTAATTGTATAATGCACACAATCTTATTTTAAGTGTTGTTTATGTGAATATATGGACCCTGGAACACCTGCCAATTAATTAGTGTCTATGAGAATTAATTAGCCACAGGAAAATTGATGCCTGGCAATGCAGTTAAAATTTGCTGTTTATACCATATTTTATAATTTAGACAAAATGCTTCGCCGCCCCCAATTACCTAGATTCCTGCTAATTGATCTGTCAGCACTTATAGAAACTAAAGGTATTGCATTTGTTGACAGAAAGGAAAGAACAGGAGTTGTCCTACAAATAACAGCCATCAACACCATCCTCCTTTGGTCATACAGCATATTTTAAAGACACTGTTGCATAAATGCAAATGATGCTTAGGATTTCCATAATTAATCTCACATAGCAAAAGTAATGAATATCCGTAACAAAGCAGATTAGAGAAAAGCAAGTATATAAGAGGGTACTGGATATATTCCAGAACCCTAACTGAAATATTAACACAAAGCATGGATCCACTATATTTTCAGAGTCAAAGTTTCAAGATATTTATATCCTGCTTTCAAAAAGTTGTAAGTGATACTATGTTGTGAAACAAGTGCACACCCCTAAGTAAAATCCATTTCTAAATTTAAACATAACATTATGGCCTTACAGATTCCATACTTGCTATATTATTGACTGTTTTGGTCACTCAACATGACAATGTCTGTATGTCACTAATGCAAAGCATGATACTTGGGATATATTTAATACCCAAGTTATTTAAACTTCTTCAGGGATACATGATACTTAAAGAGCTTCTTTAACATGTTTTAATACAGAATAAAAGCAGCATGGGGAGTTCCTAGCTTGATTATAACATATAATAAAAAGACTTTCCAGGAAAGATTTGTAAAATCTTGTTAGGGGTTTGGGGGTTTAAAAGACAGTGAACTAAGACAAGACATGCTGACCTCAGGGTTGTGATATCATTTGAGAAAAATATTACACACAAAAATACATAACATAGGCCATAATAGTAATGACTACATTGCTTTCCTGTTGTGCATAATACGAAAAGGGAAAAAATATCCACTGCAAGATGCTTAAGGCTACAATCCGATACATATTAACTGGGGAGTATGTCCCACTAAACTCAATGGGGCTTAGTTCTAAGTACACATGCTTAGCAATGTATAATACGAAAACTATAGTACTGTAAATAGGTATATTTTATACCCACTTATCACCATCATACAATTTGCACACATATTTAGAATCTGTGGTTCATTTTAAGCAGAAGCTTGTACAAATTCAAGTTGTTTTTATATTCTGGGACAGAGATTAAAATAGGAACTCTAGACTTTTCCCACATAAGCTCATACAACTGAGCCAGCTGGTAGAAGCTCCTGGCAGAGCATCAAGCACTTATGTATACTTCTTGCAAACAGGTTCTCCAATTCTTGATATTGTGAAACTTGATAATGCTCTAAGCCATAATATATGCAGGAAAGAAATCAATTTGAACAATGAATAGTGTTGTAATTACATAATTTGAAGACTTGTTGATTAAATTAAATGTTCTAACAGCAATCCTTCTGTAGGTGACTTTATTACCAGAGATTGTTGCAGGCTATAACTTCATGAAATGATGTTGTTTACTCATCAGTTTTTCAGTGAATAATTCAATTTTTCATCTATGAATGATCTTGTGGCAAAATTATTATGTCAGGCACTGTACCTTGCTTTGTTAAATGAGCTTGTTAATTTCACAATTTTAATTGTGTTTAATTGTTTGTAAACTGATGGTGTTATAGTGGTCTAATAAATAATAATACAGATAGTTGGTTGGCATCTGTCTTTTTCAGGAGACAATGGAGGAGTGAGCATTAGGGGGTGAAGTCAAACTATTGGAAGGTTATAGTGCCTGCTGTGACTGTAAGGACCGATACAGGAGAGACATGTTTTGTTGCAGCTGGGGTAGATGAAGGTGTCCAGTTGTGCTGCTGGCATTTCTTCTCTCTGTGCTCCTCCCAGTGATCATTCCTCCTCTGGTCAATGCTATGGATACACAGCCTGATTGTCTGTCTGCAGGCACTGTGGTTGTCTGCAAGGGATTCCCACACGGTGGGATTGATGTTGCCAGCCTTCATGTCACATTTGCAGACATCTTTCTAACACAGAGTTGGTCCGCCAACAGGCCTGGAGCCAGCTCCCCATAATGTAGGTAACAAGAGAATGTTCTGCCTCTAACATCCTCCCGTAGTTCCCGTAACAAAGATACATATAGCAAAAACAACAAAACAATTTCCTGCCATAATATGTACATCATCTGTCTTTATCTTCTTGTATTTCATCTTTCAAGGGGGCCTTCCCAAACCTGATGTTTTGGACTACAATTCCCATCAGCCATTGACCTGAATGCATGGACTGAGGAATAAAGATGGGAATTAGAAAGAAAGTTGATCAGTTCTAGAACTGAAGGTAACTTGGCCACCAACTCCTACTCAGCCCCCACTGAGAATGGCTCTGTTCCAAGACTGCAAGCACAACTCAATGTATAGGATACTATTTGTTATGCACACCACCCACTAGATAGGACTTAATAAAGGTATAGTCTACCCATTACAATACCTCACTAACAGTACAGTTAAATTATTGGTAATTTCTATAATACTTTCAATGCATAAAGTGCTCTGTGACTTTTAAAGCATTTGTCTGAACTGCAAGCCCATCTAGACAATCGCTTTGCTTTAAAAAATAAATGAAGCTATTTTTGAAGACTCCAAAGCTAAGCTTTTTGCATCCAGAGAATAAATCTAGAGAAAGGACCAAAGACTAGTTTGATTTAGAAGCTGAAGTTAATACACAGAATTTAGAAGGGCCATTAAATGCAAAAACAAATCACTGTACCAAAGAACTGGCGGAGCTCAAGGCTTAAGATCACAAAAGTAAACCCATGAAGACAAGACATTCCAAGCCCAACTTGGTTAATGAGAGGAGCATGCTGTGTAGTGGCATGTTAATGCAGAGGATTGCAAGCTGTCTGAAAATAAACATTAAGTCAAAGCCAACAACAGATGTTTGACAGAAGTGACCCATCTCAAAATCTTCTGCAGTACATTACTGTGACTCCAATATTGGAAATACAGTGCTAAAGATAAACAAGTATGAAGTGTCACTATGTCTGGCATCCAACAACACTGGAAAATGACTGTGCTAATTGCTACGCAGAGTCCACACAGAAGAAAAAGCTTTTTATTTTGAGCACTGCAGAAATCTGATGTACTACCTTCATCCTAAATTCTAAAACAGGAAAGATCCAGACCACGGGAAAGAAATGGAGGGCGACTGAAATTATTCACAATTTGAATAACTGAAAGTTATTGTATTTTAAATTAAATGTGGAGAATTACAAGAGTCACTACATTTTAACAAAAGTTTAGTTTCAGAGGTGGACAACACAAAAGTCTAAGCAACATGCCATATATATGGATTAGTACATTTCAAGTGTTCAGAATGGTTCGTGCACAGTAACACAGTAATCCTTACTAGAGACCTAAGGCCGCAAAGTTTCCTCATATTGTAAATTTGTGAGTGGGTGGGAAATAGCAGCTCTCTTCAGGCCTGCTAGGCAATTTGTAGTTAAAAGACTAAACCAGGGACTTCCCTTCATTCTACCCTCAGTCGTTATGCTACACCAGTTCTATTATTATTGGGTGTCTAGAAATAGACACAATGCTTCCTATTTGGATCTGGAGACTCTCTGTACTCACCAGGAGACATAAGGTTTATCCTATTTCACTTCCCCTAAGAAACAAAGCATTGATATTTGGAATGAAAGTAACCCCAGACAGCAACCACGTAATTCCCATGGCCTTTTAAGGACAGAGATGGACATAAAGGGTGTTTTGTAAGTAACTTCTTTTTGAAATCATGAATGTCCTTATTTGTTTTTAAAACATATGGCTTCCTACATGATGCAATTCAGACAGCATAGTTGAGCATTTTACTTGTGAAATATATTTTTTTCTGAATGAGTAAATATATATTAATCTTACAGGAACCAATTCAGTACATTTTTATGTAAACAAAGTTAAGCATCAGGTGAGAGCTACACAGATAACACAAGCTCCTAACTTTTTACACACTGACATTCTGGCATAGTGCAAATGGGAAAAAATATTGTCCATCAGAATATACCGTATAAGTCTAGGCTTTTTTCCTAAAAAATAATGTCAAAAATTAGGGGGCGTCTTATACACTGATATATCTCCCCCCTTTTCCTTAAATCTGAGTCCCCAAAGATAGGGGACGTCTTATACATGGGGGCGTCTTATAGCTGGAAAAATACGGTATGTTATACTAGAGAAGCACAAGCTAAAGTTATGCCAGTACAATATAAACTAAAGGAAATGAACTATTTGATACTTTGATGTATGTTTAGTGACTAAACTTTAGCTTCATACAGCTGAACAATGAATGCCCTAGTGATAAAATCTTATACATGACTGCTCAGAAGTAACTTCCATCAGCCCAATGGAACTTAAAATACATATAGCAGATAAGCTATAATGACTGCATTATGGAAAATTAAACATCACAAGTTGATGTAAACCAGTTACAATTAATTGATTGTAAGACTGAAAACAGATGTTTATTCATCCACAGGTACTGCCAGTGACTAACACCTTTGTTATCCTATAATATATGCTATTAAGCAGAAGCAAGTACACTTCCTCCTGTCAGGTTTACTTACAACAATAGCATTGTAAATACTGACTTACTCACTTAAAGTGAAATGTAATTGTGCTCCTCATATATTGTTGCCAATTAACTTCCATATATCTTCCTTCACATCTTTTGTCAAGCCATTTTATTATTATTTTATGCAAAAAATTAGTATACCACTTAACTACAACTGTCTCTAGTTGGTGTACTAGAAATATAAAATCAGACTTCAGTTTTAAAGCCCGCTAGAATAAAAAAGTATTCAGTGGGCTCAAGATATACAGCCTGTGTGACTAGAACTGGAAGGGAGTTCCACAAAATTGGGCCCACAATACTGGACACAGAAATCCTGGTTGATATATAAGGCACGAGTAACAAGGACTTTCACAAAGATCTCAGTGATCTGGCAGGGATAAAAGGGATTAAAAATCATTGAGGGCCTAATTTGTCAGAGACATTATAAATTTATATAAGATCCTTGAACCTGGCCCTGTGCAAGCTTTTAAACACCCGAGTTATGTGCTGTGAATAGCATATCCCCATCAGCGGTCTAACTGCAGTATTTTGTACCAACTGGAGCATCTGAAATAGGTCCAAGGGTAGCCACACATAGAGCACCTTGCAATAATCAAGGCCTGACATTACGAATGCATGAATCACGATGGTAAAACAATCTCTGTTCAAGAATGGTCACAGTACCATAGCTGGTAAATGAACTCGTAGTCACTGAACCTACCTAAGCTTCCTGTGACAATTATGGATCCAGGAGCTCTGAACCTGTTCTTTCATAGGGAGAGCAACCCCATCCATTAACAGGCAACTGGTTGATCTCCCAGACACAGAAACCACCAACCCAGAGTCCCTCCATCTTCCCAGGGTTCAAGCTCAGTTTAACTGCCCTTTACTTTCAGAGGACACCAACTTCTGATTCAAACCTACCCACCCTTCCTAAAGTATTTCTCCTAACACAGCACAACAGCACTGCTTCTTATTCAAACTCCAAGAATCAGTACAGTACTGGAAAGCCAGCAAGCATTGCATTTATTTTCTAGATAAGCCATTCTCCCCCTCACCCCACATCCACATATAACCACTTCCTTGAGTTTTCCTCTTTTTTTTTTTTTACTCCGCCTTTAGGTATCGGCGCTGCAACTCAAAACTATAAAAATGCCCTCAGTGGGGTTGGTTTGTCTGTCTGTCTGTTTGTTTTGCCTTAATGTCTAACGTTTTACAATTTTTCATGTGCTGTAAGCCGTCCAGCCAGATGGGCGGGGCATAAATATTATTATTATTATTATTATTATTATTATTTACACCATCATATCCATGTATCATTGTCTCCCCCATGACAAAAGTGCCAACACTCCCTTAGACCTCTGAAGCACAAAAAACCCAGCAGCAATAAATGAGTCAACAGCACTTGGGCAAACAACTCTATTTTATGCCTCTATATTCAGCCTTGCGGAACTGATTTTAAAAAAAACCCTTTTCACTGTTGTGTTACTGTGCTTATTCTGTGTCTATTATTATTATTATTATTATTATTATTATTATTATTATTATTATTATTATTATTAAGCTCTAGCTGATCCCCACTGCTTGAAACCGTCCCTTTTACAGTTGCTGATTGCCAAAGAATTGATGCTTTTGAATTATGGTGTTGGAGGAGACTCTTGAGAGTCCCATGGACTGCAAGAAGATCAAACCTCTCCATTCTGAAGGAAATCAGCCCTGAGTGCTCACTGGAAGGACAGATCCTGAAGCTGAGGCTCCAATACTTTGGCCACCTCATGAGAAGAGAAGACTCCCTGGAAAAGACCCTGATGCTGGGAAAGATGGAGGGCACAAGGAGAAGGGGACGACAGAGAACGAGATGGTTGGACAGTGTTCTCGAAGCTACCAGCATGAGTTTGACCCAACTGCGGGAGGCAGTGGAAGACAGGAGTGCCTGGCGTGCTCTGGTCCATGGGGTCACGAAGAGTCGGACACGACTAAGCGACTAAACAACAACAACAACAAAATCCCTGCGTCTAAGATGACAGGTCATGAGACTCTTGGGTTTCCCAGAGCTTAAGCGCCATGAGGCGTGCCAAGTATTGAAGGCGGGCCCCTTTTGTTCTTGCTGCGACAGGACTGACGCGGCCCCCACCTGAAACGCCACGCCGCCCGGGCACACGCTGCCGTGAGAGGCGGGTTATGGATATTTCCCATTCGATGGAAGGCCGGGAGCCGCGCAAACCGCCCGGAAACCAACCAACGAACAGGGAAGAGGGTTGGGCAAGCGCGCTGGCTTCGGCCCCCGCTGTCCTTTCCACGCCGAGGAAAGGGAGGAAGGCCGGCAGCGGCTCCTCGTCTCCTACCTGAGCCAGGACTGTCAGGAAGCCGCCGCTCCCGCCCTGCCCGCTCCAGCCTCCGCCAAAGCCCACCAGCGCGCCGCCTCCGACCAGAGCGGCAGTGGCAAGCCAGGGGCCCGCCCGGGGCCTGTGGGCCCGCAGGCTGCCCAGCACCGGCGCCCCGCCGCGCCTCACGTATCCCCGGGAGACAACCGCCCAAACGGTTCTCCAGGCCGCCGCCATTTTCCCGGAAGTAGGAAGAGCGCCGCGAGCGCCTATCAGGAACTATAGACTTTGCAAGAGGTAGATTCGTACGCTGCTGCTGCTGCTTCCGGGATGATGATGATGATGATTTCCCCAGCCCCGCCGCTCCTTCACACGTTTATTTATTTATTTATTTATTTATACATACATACATACATACATACATACATACCCCGCCCATATTTATTTACTTCCCCAGCCACTCTGGGCGGCTTCCAATCCAGTGTTAAAAACAATACAGCATTAAATATTAAAAACTTCCCTAAACAGGGCTGCCTTCAGATGTCTTCCTGGGGAAAATTGCAGCAGCTGTTATCCTTTTCGCATGAAGAATGTATGTGTGTGTTTTTAAGCAGAACTTAAAAGATTTGATAGCGTCCTTATGCAAACTAATGGAGCCCATGGCTGCTTCTGCATGCGACTTAAGTGGTAGCTTTGGATTGGAAGCAGGTCTGAAAGGGCACTCTCGTCAAAATGACATTTGCTGCCGTCTTTGGGGAGAGTGGCTGACTCAAACCCGCAGCTTTAACAGCAATATATTAATAATGGACTGTTGCCATAAACTTCCCTCCCAAATCTGCAACTTTCATTATGGGTGGAGATTGTGGAATTGGAACCGGCAATGCAATTCTTACTTTCTAAAATCTAAACTCATTCCCCCGCCCTCACAAACACAAAATAATATCTGAAGCACAGAGAGTAAGAACGTCCGTCCCCGCTTTTGTTCTTTTTCATTTTTGGTTGGGCACCTCGATCTCAAACGACGCCGCTCTTTTAGGGTATCTTCTCCGTTGTGTCCTAGGGGAGGCAGAAAAAGAAACCCGCGAAAAGGAACTTGGAAGTTCTGCCTCATCATTAAACTGCCATTCTGTACTTTTGCTATGTCTACAAACGATTCCAGCTGTTAAGAACGAAGGCTCGCCCTCTCTCTCTCTCTCTTCTCTCTCTGCGCACGCGCGATTTCCATCGGGAAAAGAGATCGTGTGAAGCCTGCGCGTGGGTGATGGGATAGGTGGCGGTGCTGAAGTCGCGGGGTTGCTCTGTCATCCGCTCCGCTCCTCTTTTCTTTCCCATTCAGTTTTGGTGTTGGGAGAACCAGAGACAGACTGGCCTAAATCAGGGGTGTCACATTGTTATTTCAAAGTACCTTAAAGTTTGAGCCGGGGTTATGCCATTCCAATACTGTGTTTTTGCCTCAGATCTGATGTTGGCTATTGTATCTATGTGTGTATGTATGTTGGATGTAGCCAACATGATCAGAACTGAGGTGAAAACACAGTATGGGAATAGCAGGGGGATCTTATGATTATTACTAGTATCTATATTATTATGATTATTATATTTGTATACTGTACTGCCCTTCATCTGGGACCAGCCTCCATTGTAGGCATGAATCCACAGCCTTAGCCCTGCCAGGTTTGGGGGTAGCAGGTTCTCTCCCACCCTAATTCAGTATTTTCCTGAAAACTCCAGGAACCCCAACTTCTTGTAGGGACTCACACCTATCACTCCTTCCTTTCCATTTGCTTTGGTGCCCAGCATGTCTACACACCCCACTTTACTAATAGAGGGAGTGATGCTCCTGTGAATTAATGCTTTCGTCAGCCTTAAATTGCATCTCCCAGCTTCATAACATTATAATTACATCAAATTATATTACTCACATTGCACTTTAAGATTTCAGAGTCCCTAATAAATACTTCTGCTTTTTAAGAGATAAAATTAGCTTTGCTAATCTTGACATGTTTTATTTGCACCCTTGAGGGCAATTTCTCTCTTTCTCGCTTTATGTGTGGCATATTGTGGAAGGTCTTTTAAATATAAATCAGTTTCCTTTCTCATAGTGTAGTGCACCTTCTCGGTCCCTTCCAATGGGAATTGCACAGATACCACTTTCAGTGAATTGTGTCAAAAGGCTGCAGTCCTCACAGAACATACACAGAAGTAGATTTAACCCATCTACAATTATCCAGAACTATGAGCACCCATGTAGAATTAAAACAAACTGTACTTATTCTCAGCCACTCAATAACTGCTTTGGTATCAAAGCAGTTGGCGGGTGGCGCTGTGGGTTAAACCACAGAGCCTAGGACTTGCTGATCAGAAGGTCGGCGGTTCGAATCTCTGCGAAGGGGTGAGCTCCCGTTGCTTGGTCCCTGCTCCTGCCAACCTAGCAGTTCAAAGGCATGTCAAAGTGCAAGTAGATAAATAGGTACCACTCCAGCGGGAAAGTAAACGGCGTTTCCGTGCGCTGCTGTGGTTTGCCAGAAGTGGCTTAGTCATGCTGGCCACATGACCCGGAAGCTGTACGCTGGCTCCCTTGGCCAATAAAGCGAGATGAGCGCCGCAACCCCAGAGTCGGTCACGACTGGACCTAATGGTCAGGGGTCCCTTTACCTTTATAATATGCTTATCTGTTTTAAAAATAAGGGTGCAATCAGAAAAGAAGCAGAAGATGTGAGTTGAAGTTCCAGCAGGAGGAAATAACATGCCCCTGCTCACCACTGGCATGCAGGCCAAAGAGAATCCAGAGCTAGTGTGAAGTGGTGCCATTGTAGGGGTTGTGGTTGTATTCCAGAGTATGAGATACTTCCAGAGTATGAGATACGGTGTAAGTGTTCTTCTGTCCTGTGCTGCCCATGTCTGACCTATAACTCCACCTCGTTTTCCCATTTTACCAGTGCACTTTTGACAGTACAGCACTCCAGTGTTAGGGACACGAGTGACGCTGTGGTCTAAACCACTGAGCCTCTTGGGCTTGCCAATCAGAAGGTCGGCAGTTCAAATCCCCATGTTGGGGTGAGCTCCCATTGCTCTGTCCCAGCTCCTGCCAACCTAGCAGTTTGAAAGCACACCAGTGCAAGTAGACAAATACGTACTGCTGCAGCAGGAAGCTAAACGGTGTTTCCATGCGCTCTGGCTTCCATCACGGTGTTCCGTTGCACCAAAAGCAGTTTAGTCATGCTGGCCACATGACCCAGAAAACTGTCTGGAAAAACGCTGGCTCCCTCGGCCTGAGAGCGAGATGAGCGCGGGGGCCACCAGGTGGTGCGTTGGAAGATGGCCGACAATAACATCTCTCTGACCCATACGAGGTAATTAAGGGGCTGCTATGGGAAGTATGCAGCCTTCCCTCCCCCCCAGGATGTGGGGGGCCCTGTCTTTCCAGCGGTGTTCACAGTGCACCCCCTGATCCGAGAGGTGGGGGTGCCGAACACTTGGCACGAGCCCTCGGTGAAGTCGGATCTTCCTGACGCCGGTTCTAATTAGCGCGTGCTGGTTGCTTCAGCTCGGAATTATAATTGGAAACATATGATTGGAAAGGAAGCTGAAGCACATACATAAAGTAAAGCTCGACAGATAAGGCTGCTGATTAATGGATCTCTGTGACCGGGAGTGATGGATGGATAAGTAAATCTTCTGATGAATCACCACTAGGAGACTGTATGTTTGGAACGAGGGGGGGGGGTGGAGGAAAAAACTCTTTTTTCCTTTGCACGATGTGATATTAATAACCCTTCACCCCAGAAAGAAATAAGATCGTCGCGTTTTTATTAATCATAAGCAGGATTTTAAGAACTGTGTGGGGATGGATTACAACAGGAGAGAAGACTGGTGAACGGTGAGAAAGAGGAAAATTTTTATGACGCAGTTAAAAAATGGCGTCTCGCCAAGACAGGCTTGCCGGAGAAAGGAGGACAGGGGGGAGGAGAATCAGGATTGTTCAAAAGAGAAGGAGTGTTGGAATGCAAGTTTGACCTGACAGAGCCCCCTGATTTATTTGATTTATTTGGCTAGCCTGAGAAAAAATAAAGGACAGACCGAAGATTAACTCTGTTTATGGAAGCGTTGAACAGAGGCTGTCCCTGAGCGATATGGTTTTTGAAGAGTACAAAACCCACACAGAGACGCCAGTTTTCAGTCTGCTTGTGAGAATCATCAGAGATCGCAAAGAAAGGAATATATGATAACAACAAGATGAGAAAGAAAGTAATAAAGGACTATCCGGATCGAGCTGGATAGAACTGTCTAATTAAAGCAGTAAAATAAGTGATGCCTGGAGTTATCCGGAATTTTGGACTCGTGCGGAGCTTGATGTATGGGTATCCTCAACAAAATTTAAAATTTGGCTGTATAATTTGGAACTAATGTGATTTGAATAATGTGATGTGATTGGCCTGTTAATAAAAATTATATATATAAAAAAAGAGAGCGAGATGAGTGCCGCAACCTCATATTCGCCTTTGACTGGACTTAACCGTCCAGGGGTTCTTTAGCTTTACTTTTTACTCCAGTGTTGCATTTGAGCTGTTCCACTGGTGTATCTGCCAGTGTGAAAGTACAGGAGGGGCTTCCACCATAGCCCATAATCCATAGCCCCACAGCCCATATACTGTATCTTCATTACAGGATTGTGTTCATAATTTCTTTTGTACCTTTCTTGCATCTAGGCCAGGGGTAGGCAAACTAAGGCCCGGGGGACAGATGCGGTCCAATCGCCTTCTCATTCCGGCCTGTGGATGGTCCAGGAATCAGTGTGTTTTTACATGAGTAGAATGTGTGCTTTTATTTAAAATGTATTTCTGGGTTATTTGTGGGGCATAGGAATTCGTTCATTTTTTCTCTCCAAACTATAGTCTGGCCCACCACATAGTCTGAGGGATGGTGGACTGGCTCACGGCTGAAAAGGTTTGCTGAACCCTGATCTAGGCATTAATTGAGCCCATATTATCCATATTCAAATATGGGGGTATTGGTTTTGTTTTTTTAGTAATATGAAATGTACTTTGTGTTTTTATGTTGTGTTTTTATGTAGTGTTTTTATGTTGCAAACTGCCCTGTAACATTCGAACAAAGGGTGGTACAACAACAACAACAACAATTCAAACTTACAGTGGACGCTCAGGTTGTGAATGTGATCCATGCAGGATGCACGTTCGCAAAATGCAGCGTTCACAACCCGCAGCGGTGCATCTGCGCACGCATGGGTTGTAATTCGGCGCTTCTGCACATGCGCAACCACCAAAACTGGGAAGTAACCCGTTCCGGTACTTCTGGGTTTCGGCGGTCCGTAACCCAAAAAAACGCAATATGAAGTGCCTGTAACCTGAGGTATGCCTGTATTTAGAAATACCGTACAATGTCCACTGTTTTCTAGTATGTTAAGTCACCCCCTGCAATGCCCACCATACAATAAAAACTTAGATGTTTTTTCTTGATGACATAATAGTAATCAGCAACTGATAATAGCCCATATACTGGAAGCTGCCACTCTGTTCACAATTCTAATAAGACATACATAAGGACAGTAATTCAAACAGAAAAATGGCTCTTTCCTGTGCTGCAAACCATACTGACAATATTCACAAATTCCAAAGAAAATTACGATTAGGGAATTGATAAGTAAGAGTTCCTGGTGTCATTTGCAGAAGCAGCCTTAAAAATAAACAGTGGTGGTACAGAAAGGTTTCTAATTAATGGCTCAGTGGGCCATAAAGCTGTGTTTCCTTTTCTCCCAAATTGCCATTCCTCCTTCTCCTGGATCGTATCACTGTGCAAACTTAGCAAGCCCCAAATCATTGTGAGGAGGAATAGCATTTCCAAGTTTTAAAACTATTTTTAAAACCTGTCCAGGTTCTACCCTCCTCCCTTGCAGCTGTATAAACTTCCCTAGCCAAAAATAACATGATGTTTGATTAATTGAGATGTCCGTGTGTAATAAAATCAAGGGGTATTCCTGTATCTGGGCTATATAAAACCTAGTTCTTATCTTCCAACTAGTCCTTTCTTCTCAGAAACCTTTCAACTTTATTCATCGCTGACCCTCCACCAAGATGACACCAGCAATGTGGGACTGTGTTGGGTTTAATTAGTAGTAGAACAGCAGCCAGCAACTAAAGAACCCAATGCTTAAGGTGTAGGAATAGATGGGGCTGAGTATTCTTAGCCTACCTCCAAGTAAATTCGTACTGGTACTCTACTGAAAATGTCTTCATATACTCCAACTTTTCTCCAAAATAGGGACTGACTATCTATATCTATATCATCTATATCTATATCTATATCTATATCTATATCATCTATCCAAATTAAACTTTAAAAACTTCTCTAGAGAAGGCTGCTGTCAGATGTCTAAAGGTTGTATAGTTACTTATCTCCTTGGTTCGGGGGTTGCATAACTCTATACACTCCAACATTTCTCAGATGAAAATAGGGGAAAGAGAGACATTCCAGGATCAAATAAGAAACTGGGATGGTGTCTGTCAATCCAGGAGTGTCCCTGAAAAATAAGGACACTTGGAGGGTCTGGTCTCCTACTCATATATTTTGGTTTATTAATTTAACAGAAATATCTTTTGGTCATGTCACAACTTTTTAGCACTCCTCATTTCAGGAAAGTTGAAAAATTAAACATGTCTTAATTAATTATGTCTCCATGCATATACACAGGATGCACAAAAATAATGAATTATAATAGGAAAGTGGCAAGGTGGACCTGACTCTCATAGGATACTGAACCTGTGGCCCATACTGGTTTGCATCTCGTCCAATTAGCACAAGGACTTACCTTTGCTCAGT
This sequence comes from Podarcis erhardii, assembly GCF_964252035.2. NCBI lineage: Eukaryota > Metazoa > Chordata > Lepidosauria > Squamata > Lacertidae > Podarcis > Podarcis erhardii. Next base: position 25,443,555 of record NC_138508.1, read on the forward strand.
GGGACTTCTCCCCCCCCCCCATGCATCCCCTAATCTGTCCTGGGGTTTACTCCAAACCCCTGGAGCAGATATGGTGAGAGTGCAAGTTGTGTGTGTATGGAAAGTTATCTTGTGCAAAGACAAATCTTTGTGCTAATGGAGCAAGGGCATTGTTGGACTACAACTCTTGGCACCCTAACCACTGCCCATGCTGGCGGGGGCTGGTGGGACTTGGAGTAGAACATCTGGAGGGCCACCAGCTCCCCCACCCTGTAATAAATAAGTGGCAAGGTTTGCACAGGAACAGCCCTCGTCCTGACTCATCTGCGGGCTTGCTGCTTATAAACACGTCTGCAGTTTATGAGCACAATCCAAAGAATATTCAACCAGCCTTAATTGCACCTTGTTCACAGACCCAAGATGTGCCTATGGAGGCTTCCCTACCAATGTAAAAGGCAGCTTCAGATAAATGGCTTCCCTGATGAGGTTTTCCTTCCAGAAACATGGGAAGAAAGGGTTAACCCTCTCTTCACTTCCTGCAATCCCAGTAGTGATCAGTCCCCCCAGTGGCTGATATGTGCATTTTTAAAAAGTGCACATGAAATGCAAAGGTGCATTTAGTGTCTCTTCTAGTTTGGTCATCATTACTATGTTGTGTGTAAGTATTTCCAAAGAGGCTGCTCAGGAGGCCATTGCAAAGAGCAAGCTCAGAACCTTAAATGCTAAATTATTCCGCTGCACTCATTATACATTCCACACTGGGTGTTAGTCTACATTTTAATACCTGAGATTACTCAGCATTAACTATCTTTTCTGATTACTGTACTCATATATTCCTACCTCATTATGCAGCAAAGACTCAGCAATTTCATTGAAACGTGTTTCCATACAATGTGCTAAGAATCATGGCGATATTGTGATCTCAGAACTGAACTGAGATCTCCCCCAAATAACAATTACAAGCCCAATATTAAGCACACTTACGTGGAGGTTCAGCCAGTCCAAACCATACGCTTTCTGCTTTCAGCCCCTCCCTCTCTTCCTCCAATACTTCATTTTACTTCAAATGGGAGGGGGTTTCAGGGTTGTCTGAACCTCCTCTTACTTTCAGATATGTGGTGAGCTACTTCCACCCCTTGCCGCAGCCATGCCCAGCACTTTTGACACATTTGGAAATGGGCTGTATGCATGTGCAGCTTCTTCTCACATATGCTGAATGCATGGATAGTGGCAACGTGCCTTCCAGATGCAGTGGCTCATGCAACAAACAACTCTCCCCTCCAATCTGAACCCCCTAAGTTTGCTTAGGATCACAGGTCTTGGCAGTAAATCTAACCCCAAAGGGCTACAGTCCTATGCTTACTTGAGAATGGCTTCCATTTAACTGAATGAGACTACAGGACTAAGCTCTTGCTTGGGAGTAAGTTTCATTGAAACTAATGAGACTTGCCTCCAGATAAAAATGGTTTGTGCTGGTAAGCTCTTTCAAGCCGATTAATTTGCCGTGTTCATTTGCAAAGATTCCCCCCTTACAAAAAAGCAAAACACTTGCAAGGGTCCCTTCCAACTCTACAATTCTCTGATTCTGTTCTGAGGCTGAAATAGAAGTAACGAATTATGCATTTTTCAGAGCCTTTCGTTACGAGTTTCTACAGCTTCCTTAGAAAATAACAGTTGTTGGGAAAGGATAGAATCTCTAAAGTGAAAACCAGTAATGTATGTCAGAGAAATGTAGGCTAGGATACAGTACCCTGACACCCCATTTTCTATCTGTGAAGAGTTCTTCCTATCTATCTATCTATCTATCTATCTATCTATCTATCTATCTATCTAATCTATCTAATACACACACACACAATCCTGACCTGCAGTTTGAAATGGTACTGTACAGCTGAGGAAAAGTTTTAGCACATGATCTTGAGAAAGGACCTCAGCTGTGAGTGATCAAATTAACACTCTATTCACACCTTCAGAACGTGTTTGAACATGTAAAGAGGAGAGGTCATAAAAAACATAAGAACATGGCTGCTGGATCTTCAAAGGCCTATCTAGTCTAGTATTCTGGTCCCACGGTGGCCAACCAGACGCCCACAGGAAACCCGCAAACGGCATCACAGCAACTGCACTCCCCCACTTATGTTCTTGTCTAAACTGGAAATAATATTGTGACATCCGGACTAGCAGGCATTGACAAAATTGCAGGATCTTGTATAGTCACTCCACCCCCACCCCCCAGCGTTCAGTGGAAGGTGTGATGGAGCTATTTCTGTGTACATCACTATGATTCCATGTACATAATCTGGAACCCTGATTGAGCCAGGTTCTCAGATCAAATGAATTACTCAAATACAACAACTACCTGTAACTAAAAATGTAGTAAAGCTACATGAAAAACACACACTCCTCTCACAAACAAGCCTATTAAACCAGCATAAAGTTAACACCAAATCAAAGCAGGAGATTCAGTAAAAGTGGCTGGGTCAACCCAATCAGATGGGCGGCATATAAATAATAAATAATTATAATATTATTATTATCAGGGAAGTCCTTGTCTAAACAGGTGTGTAACGAAGAGCCAGCAAAATGCCAATATCAGTGGGGCCTCTCATATTTCAGCAGGGAAAGCGTTCCACAATACTGGTTCTCACCAGTGAAAAAGCTCACCTCTGCGTTATCACAAGCAGATCAGGTCTTGACAAAACTAACCAGGTTCCATTTGTTCTTAATGCACTTACCAGGCAGTGGAAATTCTTGTTGCAAGTTGGTTGCCATTACTAGCTACTTTCATCCTCGGATCGGCTAATTTGATTTGTTGTCATTGGCTGCTGGTGGTGTAAATCAGGATGATGATGATACGATATGATAATGATGGAATAGTATGCATGGGGAGGATTGGTCATAAATCTCTATAGATTCCTTCCTTAATCTGAGTTATAGCCTGTGGGATTGAGTGCTTTGGTTTGGTTTTTTTGACCCTGGTAAATTTTGTTTCCTCCCATCTCCTCCCAGGATCCTGGAGGAGGGTCAGTTCACAATACTGTTCGGGAGCTACCACACAGGAATTAATGTATATTCTATTCCCAGGAGTGTATGTGCATGCACAAAGAGAAAGGATGAGAGCACACAATAATCTGACACACCAGAGAGCTATTTCATTGAGAGCATTAAACCTCCAAAAATGGAGTCCACAAACCTATCTGAGGGGCAGTTATTATAAATCTGCTCTTACTTTACAGATCAGTTAGGAGACTGAGGAGTGAATCAATCATTCTTCAATGGCAAACGGTCAGGTTACTAACACCCTGCTTTGGAGGTTATTACAGAATGGATGAATACAGGAAACAGAAGATGCAAATGAGGCTTCAGTATTTTGTACTAATGAGGGGATTCTCAATTATTCTTAGCATTTAGCTTAAAAGTTTGCAACCATGTCCCTGTTTTCTATTTGTAAAAGGTTGGAGAGCAACAACCTCTCCATTTTAATGTGTTTTGCAGTGCCTTTGTCAGGGCTTTCACAACATCGGGAGTATAATTAATTATCACCAGTTAATACGAGATATGAACTGCCAATTAGCACATGTGCCTGATCATAGACGAGAAATGCGTAGGAGGAACCTCAGGCATTTTTGGCATGTTTCACTTGTGCTTCCTTCTTATCTATCTTAGAATATACCCTACAGATATAAATTACATGAAACCACATCAGTACTTACCAGGCAGTGAGCTCTGGCTGATTGATAATGGGATTATTACTCCTGTACTTAAAACATGACACTTGAATTCACGTAATCACTTCATCCCCACAGACTGAAATAATTCTCATTCTCACCATGAGGATGAGCCAGCTTTCTCTATGGGCTCATGCCAGTTCCTAGAAGTGATAAAACATAATTATGTCATAGCATATTCACGCAGAGCACCGAATGGCAGCAGTAAATCAAGGACTGCATTCACAATTGCAAGTTTGACTTGAAATCCTGTGTACTGAAAGTTAACTCAGTTCTTCAAGTGTCAATCCTTATGTAGCCAAAGGGACACACCATCCATGCACCAGCAGCGGCGTAGCGTGGGTTGTCAGCACCCGGGGCAAGGCAAGTAATTTGCGCCCCTAACCCCTAACCTGCCGCCGCTGCCAGCTTCTTCTTGCTGCTGCCTGGGCTGGTCGGGTGTGGTTCTCTCCCACGCTCAGCGCTGCGCTGGGCGGCCGCTGCACTGTCCCTCCCCCAGATAGTCCCTCCCTCGCTCTCTCTCCGCTCCGCAACGCAACGCACGCCTGGCACCCTCCCCCTCCACAGTGGGTGGCGACCCGGCAGCTCGGATTGGATTCGCACAGCCAGCACTGCAGTGAGAGAGAGTGAGTGAGCCAGGTAGGGGCAGAGAGCTGCGAGTGCGAGCGCGCCCCCTCAAAATGTTGCGCCCGGTGCGGCTAGCCCCCCCTGCACCCCCACGCTACGCCACTGTGCACCAGAAGGAGGTATCAACAGGATTGGGGAACCACAAGATGTGCAGATATACAGGGGGAAATTCCCTAGGGGAGGAAAGAATTCCGAAACCGTCCAATGAGAACTGAGCATGCTCAGCAGAGACGGAATGCTGACTGACAGTTGGGGATGGGAGATGGGGAAAGGGTATCTTGTATGTAACAAAAATTTGATAAGAAGTTGAAGAAAGAAATACTTACAGGTAGCTCAAATCCCAACAAAAACTTTTCATTCTGCAACACGCTGTGGAAGGTCCCACTTCTATTTTATGTACTGTATTTTTTGCTCTATAAGACTCACTTTTTCCCTCCTAAAAAGTAAGGGGAAATGTGTGTGCGTCTTATGGAGCGAATGCAGGCTGCGCAGCTGTCCCAGAAGCCAGAACAGCAAGAGGGATTGCTGCTTTCACTGCACAGCAATCCCTCTTGCTGTTCTGGCTTCTGAGATTCAGAATATTTTTTTTCTTGTTTTCCTCCTCCATAAACTAGGTGCGTCTTGTGGTCTGGTGTGTCTTATAGAGCGAAAAATACAGTAATTACACCTGCCGTGTTGTAGCTTTGGGTCTGCCTTAGAGGTTGGTATTTTTCTGCTTCAATTTTAATCTTATTTGTATCTGTTTCTTCTACATAGCTAGCCCTCCAAAGGCCTCAGAAATAAAGGGAGAATTAAATTAAGAGATTGTATTAAAGGTAAAGGTAAAGGTACCCCTGCCCGTACGGGCCAGTCGTGTCCGACTCTAGGGTTGTGCGCCCATTTCACTTAAGAGGCCAGGGGCCAGCGCTGTCCGGAGACACTTCTGGGTCATGTGGCCAGCGTGACTAAGCTGCTCTGGCGAGCCAGCACCAGCACAGCACACGGAAACGCCGTTTACCTTCCCGCTATAAAGTGGTACCTATTTATCTACTTGCACTTAGGGGTGCTTTCGAACTGCTAGGTGGGCAGGAGCTGGGACCGAAAGACGGGAGCTCACCCCGCCGTGGGGATTCGAACTGCCGACCATGCGAACGGCAAGCTCTAGGCGTTGAGGTTATACCCACAGCGCCACCCACTGTATTAACTGGTGGGTAAATGAATACCCTACCTACAAGTAAGTTTCAGTGCATTGTTTGCAGCCGTAGTTACATACCTAACCTAAAACGGTATAAAGACTCACTTACACAATGTCCTTTTGATTTTACAAGACTCAGACCAGGTCCCATGGTTTAAAACGGAGGATGATAGAGGTCAAGACTTTATGTGTTCACTCCATTATCAGAAAATGGACAATATAGATTGTGACTAATACAGTGGTACCTCGGTTTAAGAACAGTCCTGTTTATGAACGATTTGGTTTACGAACTCCGCAAAACCGGAAGTAGTGTCCCGGTTTGTGAACTTTACCTCGGTCTAAGAACAGAATCCAAACAATGGAAGGGCACCGACGGCGGGAGGCCTAATTAGGGAAAGTGCACCTCGGTTTAAGAACGGTTTTGGTTTAAGAATGGACTTCCGGAATGGATTAAGTTCGTAAACCGAGGTACCACTGTATAGTGTAAACAAGCAGTGGGAGCGCATTGGCAAGCTTTAACGGGTTACAGGGGGGGAAATGTTCAGAAAACATCAGTATCTTATTTAGGTTGAAATTTCCAGCTGTTACCCAAACAGAGAAGACACACTTGGACACCTACAGTATTTAATATGTGATGTGAGTGTTCCGTGTGAAGAGCCACTCTGTGCATGCGCAGAGGCTTCATCTGAATGCTTCTTCCCCTTCAAAAGAGATGGGGAATATTGTGGGAATCAGTGTAAGCCCACACAGACACACTTTACACATTATGTACAGACTACACCACATGCTACAAGACTTTTATGGTGTGTGTGTGTGTGTGTGTGTGTGTGTGATGAACAAGTCAAATTCCTCAACCAACAAAGCTCAATTCTATAAGTTTATCAAATTCTGTAAATCAGAATAAATTATGCAGATGGCATACACAATACAAATGCTGTTTGACAAGAATTTTAATCGTTGCAAAATGACACAATAGGAGAAGGGGAAGGGGAATTAATGGGAGAGTGGGTAGCAGTGGAAAAGGGGGCAGGGAAATTCGCGTGGGGGTTATAAGGATAGGTATTCCTATCACTGGCTACTGGATACATTTTCAAGTCATTTTAGTCTCTGAGTCTTTAACACATGAAGGCTTTCTCTTTCAAAATGTATCTACGTGACCATGAGATCTAGGAAACAGCTACTTAATACAATAGCAACTAAACTGATTTTCTGAAGCATCTGATGGATGCACAGTGGTCCAGTGGAAATAAAGGTTATGCTTGAGCCTTGATTCAAAGTGCCATTTAGAATCCTGATTCTAACTCCAGATTGGACTTGGGCAAGACCCTCTCATCTTTATTTTCTAAATGCGAATGTTATGAGCATATCTCAGAGGACTGGGGTGGGGGGGTGGGGAGAGAATGAAGGGTGTTAAGTGTTGTGAATTCTGTAAATGTGCCAAATCCTGTAATTCTCTGCTTAATCACAGCAGTGCAGAAAACTAATGTCTCTGCCAGATCACTTTATATCTTCCTATAGAAAAACACTTCCAACATGGTTGTAGTTTTAGATGTTACAAGAAAGGCCATCTACACACCTTAGGCTGGAATATGAAAGCTGCTGTTACATATGCCTAGTTAATAATATTACAGTGTTTATTGAATTGCAGTAAAATTGCATTTACAGACGTCATCTCCGGTTCAATTGGTGTATATATGGGAAGTTTATGGGATGGTGAAATGCAGCTATAAGGAACCAGCTGGGAGACAAATATGATGACTCACTGCTGGTCTGAGATAGACTGGGGCTGATAAATTAAATTTTGATGACCGATAGTGAGAAACGCAGCTTTTGAATGCCACTATTATTCAGCAAGGAGGCAAATGCGCCAACAGTGTGGTCAAAGGGAGCCCTGGGAAGAAGAGGAAACCCTACAGGCTTGTGCCTCTCTGGTAAAATTTGGGTTTTAATATTTGCACGAGTAATTAAAAATGCAACTACTTAGGATGGAAATGAGGGGAGGGGAGAAGAAAAGAGAGGTTTTATATTATATAGCAAATGTAGATTTCTCATGAAACTTGGCTGGAACACCGCCTACTCATGGATGATTAATGATAGCTTGCAATCCCGTTCTGAGTTTGAAACTCATGAGTAATGAAAACATCAAAGTCCTAGGTTAGTGGTTTTAAAGCTCTTCATTTGAGGATGGGGGAAAATAGAATTTTCTGTTTCAGTTGGGCTTATTTATCAGCAGTTGTATTTCAATTCAATGCCCTCTTACCCACTTTCTGCCCTAATTCAGGCACTCCTATAAAGCATCAACATGCCTGGTATTTGGAAATGTATAAAATGAGGACAGTGTTTTGGGAATGGAGACAGGAAGCGTTCCTTAACAACAACTGTCTTCTTAACCATGAAACTTATTTGGTGGTCTTGGGAAAACAGCTATTTCCCAGTCTAACCCACTTCACAGAGCTAAGTGGCCAGAAAATTTGTATACTATCAGAATGGGAGATCACTTCAGGAAACATACATACAATAGGCATCTTGTTTTATTTATATTAATTTTTATTTATTAAATTTACTTAATGTGCCACCCATTTTATTTTTAATTCAAAGTGCCTGCTACATTCTGATTTCCAACCCCTCTGCTTCTAAGCTTATAAAAGGTAAAGGGACCCCTGACCATTAGGTCCAGTCGCGAACGACTCTGGGGTTGTGACGCTCATCTCGCTTTATTGGCCGAGGGAGCCGGCATATAGCTTCCGGGTCATGTGGCCAGCATGACTAAGCCGCTTCTGGCGAACCAGAGCAGCACACAGAAACGCCTTTTACCTTCCCGCCAGAGCGGTACCTATTTATCTACTTGCACTTTGACATGCTTTCGAACTACTAGGTTGGCAGGAGCAGGGACCTAGCAATGGGAGCTCACCCCGTCATGGGGATTCAAACTGTCGACCTTCTGATCGGCAAGCCCTAGGCTCTGTGGTTTAGAAGTCAGCACCACCATAGAAAAGGGATAAAAACCTGAATGTGGCAAAAACAGATGTTGCCTAAACTGCGATGACCTTATCACCAACTGAGCCCAGATTCCGTGCTAAGAAAAGTAGAATTCTGTAACCTATATAAATTACGTAAGGTAAGAATACTGTATCAATATAACAAACTATTAAATGTTTAACAACTTGGGACCTATGAGATTGCTTTACCCCACATGTGCCCACTTGATTGCTTCGATTGGTGGAATGGAACTAGCACTGTAATAGGTGCCACATAATACCTGGCCGGTTTGCATTTGTAAGAATTTAGTTATTTGGTGTGGCAGCTCCTAAACTTTGGAACTTCCAGCCTATTGAGATCAAGCAGGTGCCTTCCCTTTACTCTTTCCAGCCCCTGCTTAAAACCTTATTGTTTAGAAAAGCCTGCCCAGATGCTGAGAAAGTCAAAGTAATTTTAATCGGCTTTAGAATTTTAAATTTCGTATGTTTTAAAGCATGGTTGTGTATTTTACTGTTTTATTTTCTGTAAACTGCTTTGAGTTTTGTCTTTTTACAATCAAGAGGTGTACAAATTTTACGAAATGAGTGAAGTGTGTGTGGTGTCTTAGGCTGGCAAGGCAAAAGATGCAATTGAAATGGAAGAAGTTATAAAATTATTTTAGGGCATAATCCCGAGCTCTGAATGGCAGGGCTGAGCAGTTTAGGATCCGGTAGATCTCTGGAGATACAGTGGCACTAATCCCCATCCTGGTTCAGCTGAAACCAGTAAATGTTATGCTGGTGTACTCTCAGAAAGAGGGAAGTAGTGGGGGCAGGACAGGAGGGGGCATTGCACTGGATCCTAACCCCATGGTCAAGCTCTGGATCTGACATACTTCTTGCCAGTTTAATACAAAGCAGCATAATTTAGGCTGGTGCCCTGTATGGTTCTGCCACCCCCCCCATTTAACAGATTGCCATAGTGATAAACTATTTTCCTGGCCCACCTGCCACCTTGCAGCCAGAGACTTGAATTGCTGCCTCAATGGTCCTTCAGCACCCAACTCCCGCTTTGCATACTGTATTAATTTGTATTAATTTGCTTGCTTCCTATGACTCTATGGGACTTGTCTTTAGATGGCATTACTTCACTTACACCAAAGGGTGCAAAGCCAGACCTGTTGAGGGTTTTTTTGGGGAGGGGGGGTTTCATGGGCATTGCCGGGGGGGGGCAGGGGGCAGTGGCCCTCCTTAAATCCTCAAAAATTATTGAAAAGCATTAAAAAGGTTCTCCCCCCCCAACAAAAGCCCACTGCTTGTAACGTCCTCTTTTGGGGGGGATTTTTACCTGTGATCTCCCCCCAAAAAACTCAACAACTTTTTGCTTCCCCCCAACAAAAATCCTGGCAGTGGGGTTCACCCTTGTTTACACTGATGGACAAGGCCATGAGCTTATTCCCCAGCAGAATGAGGGGAACACCCCCAACTCAGCTGGCCCGGCTTTCCACATGTTGCAGCCAGTCCCGCCCTGACAGCGCCCCTAGCTCCACCGAACACAGGAGCATGGTGAGAAAGGCAGAAGTGAGGCAGGTCTGCTTGAATGAACTCCTAGAGGATTGCCTAATGCTCTTTGCCTTTGTTCAGGTGAAGGCATCCATAGGAAATAACCACAGGGATCATCCGTCTAAGCCACTGCCTCGTCTAAGCCACCGCCTGGAGGCAGGAAAGTGGAGCTCAGCATCTTGACAGATGACTCTCTGTAGCCACTCCTTGCAAGTTTCCGGTTATGGAGATTTCCTTTGAAAGAGCCTGCTATTTTCATAGGGACAGCAGAACACAAGGAGAGATTGAGAGGTAGGATTAAGGAGAGAGAACCTGCTCCCACTTCCTGGTTTTCTGTGAAAATGAAATGGACCATATGGGACCTGGAGCCTGCAGGTTGTTTCTCCCTCTAATCCAAAACATGTTTAAAGCAATTGAGTGGAAGAACAGGAATTCTCCAGTGAGAAGAAGCTGGCTGGGCTGTTTCAGAAGACTCAAGGCATTTCCACAAGCGATGCTTGTGAATGGCCTTTGGAGGCCATTTCTGCAGCTGACATTTCAATTCTTTTTTTTCTGCTGAATTTGTAATTCAGATGAAATATATGCACTGGGCAGAATCTGTGCATTTGATTACAGCTACCTTCCATTTTCTGTCCTGCCTCATTGGTTTTATTATCTATTACATTTCTTTACCCTTCCCTAAAATGAAGACCGAAAGGTTGGCTACAAATCAATAAAATGACATTCATAATGATATTCAAAAGTGGTGCATTCTAGATTAAAAAGCATCTGTGCAACCTGATCCTATCTGTGTTTACACAAATGTAAGCCCCCTTCCTTCCAAGTGTGCTTCACACAGTTTTGTGTGTATGATTGTGCCCGTCACTTGCAAAAACATCACTTGTGAACACGGTGCTGTGCAAAACAAAAAGCCTGAGAGATACATATTCAATTAGATATACATACTCTAGTTTTTGTAGCCTTTTCATTTGATTTACAAACACATGGGGAAACGCAATCAATCCATTTTATTAATTGAAACATCATGAAAAGTACCTGTCATAAGGTGCTTCTATTGGAGGGGGGGGGGTGTAATTCTTCAAGATATTGCAAATAAGTAATTGGCAACAGTTTACTGTTTCCCCCAGAAAGGGTAAACCTGGATTAAATGGAGTAAAAATATGGGCTGGCTTTTTAATGATCATGCCATGTGAATGCAGCCCCTCCACCCACCCAAACTGCATACATGAGGAGGACCAACCCACAATAAACTCCTGTCTGGAAGCAGCAATCGGTAGCTTAACCGGAAAACCTGGACCTATGGGTGTAGCCAGGATTTATTTTAGGGGGGCAGGCTTCATGTGGGGGGCGGTGGCAGAACCAAGTTGTCTGCGATGCAAATGGTCAGTTAAGTATTTTTATTTATTTACTTGATGGCGGGGGGAAGCTGCACAGCCATGCCCATGCAGTTGGACCTGCTGAATTTTGCAGTGGCTGCAGTTCTACTACACAGTGATGAAGTCACTCTCACTGGGAAACATGCTGAAAGTCCAACTAGTTTTGTCTAATCCGGTGCATCAAAAAGTGTTGTGTCTTGTGGCTCCTTAAGAGATTCACGTTTATTCTGCATAGGGCTCAAAGGTATTTTAAAAGGCTCTGGGTATCCAGAGGTATATATGGGTGTGTTTTGGGGTGAAACTGGCCCTTGCTGGGGGTGCAAAAACCACCTATCAGACTATGCAGTGTGTGACATCTGTGTGTTGTGGCGATGTGATGCCGCTGTCACAGCAAGATCAAATGCAAGAGAAGCTATCAATCTTCCCCACACCATGACTCAAGGGTGTGTTTTTTGGGGGCGGGCGGGTGTGCCAATACATATTGCGAAGGACACAAGGGACCCTGGGTACATCTCTGTGGGTATCAAGGCTGCCTGTTAGCCCCTGTTAGACATGTAGACCCTGCAACCCAACACTGGCATTCTACATATGCTCAAAGGTGCCGGTGTCACTATTAGCCCACAGCTGGAAAAAGTGGTGCTGAGTCGGAAAACAGATAAATCCCAGGTCTGAAGTTATTATTCACATCGCCATTTGAACCAGGCATCTATAGATCATCCCAGACTTCTTTAACTCACTGGAGCTTGGCCTGTGGTAATAATTTGTATAACACCATTCACTGTGTGTTTTTGTTTTGTTTTGTTTTGTTTTGAGGCTGTAGCACAGTACAGTGGTACCTTGGGTTACATACGCTTCAGGTTACATACGCTTCAGGTTACAGACTCCACTAACCCAGAAATAGTGCTTCAGGTTAAGAACTTTGCTTCAGGATGAGAACAAAAATCGTGCTCCAGCGGTGCGGAGGCAGCAGGAGGCCCCATTAGCTAAAGTGGTGCTTCAGGTTAAGGACAGTTTCAGGTTAAGAACGGACCTCCGGAACGAATTAAGTACTTAACCCGAGGTACCACTGTACTTGAGAAGGTCGTCGGTTCATCCCCAACATCTCCAGAAGGGGCTGGGAGGAGTCTCTCTCTTAAACCCGTCAGAATGAGTGCAGACCACAGGGAGCTGCTATGATCTGGGGGCAGAACTCAGCCTAAGACAGCTCCCGTCTCCCCAGGGTGGGCTTGCGGCGCCCCTGTGACGAGGAGCCATTTCCCGACGGCTGCTTCCACGGGCGTGGCGACCGGAAAAGCCCTTCCCCGCGGAGCCGAGCACGTGGCGGCGCCTCCAGGGCGCCTCGCCACGTGCGGCGGGGCGGGACTAGTCCTCTCGCGGCTCCGCCCCGCTCCAGTTCCTCGCTCCCTCGCAAGGGCCCGGGGCGGCTGGATGCTGCAGAAGCGGGAGACCGCGGGGCGGTATCTGGTTCCCTGGTATCCTATAGACGCATTTCAGCGGCGCGCCCGGTTAGCAAGTGAGCGCTCCTGCAGAGCAGTCGCACACACACACAGAGCAACCCCCTTGGCCAGAGCCCCGCTGAATTCGGCGAAACTTGTACCGTTGTAAACGTGCGCGGGATCGCAGCCCGTTTTACCTCCCAGGAGTTTGCTCCGCGCGCCGATCGCGCTTTTGCCTTTGCCCCCGATCCTAAGGCGCGTCTACTGCCCACCCTTCTTACTGTGCACGGCGAGCCTCACTTACTCCCAGGTAAGCGTGCCCTGCCCAACCTTGACTTGGGAGTAGGAAACGCGCACATAAAGCGTGCACACCTCTGAGTATATAAGCCCAGGCTGCGCAGCAGGCTCGCCGCGCGGGGGATCGACTTGCAAACGAAATCGGCACAGAACCGGGCTGGCTGGAGAGGTTTTCCTCGCTCGCTCTTCCCCTCCTCTCCGGAAGGACGCCCCGCGCTAGTGGATGACCCAGTACCTAAGCCCGGGATCCCCGCCTTAAAACAAAACAAAACACGCCTTGACCCAGCGCCGCGCGCGCTGCACCCCCCTTATCTCCTTCCCCACCCCCGGTTTTAATCCCTGCGCCCAGGAGCCTCTGGATCCGCGCGCGGCTGGGAAGTTCTCCGCCGCTTTCAAGCTGCAACGCCGCCGAGCCTGGCGTGCCGCAGACCAGCAAAAAGCCCGAGCGAGGGAGAGACTGGCTGGCTGGGTTTTCGCGCGAGGCGCTTCGGTGGCACTGAGCTGGCTGGGATGGAAAGGGAGCGCCGCCGCCGCCGCCGCCGCTCTAATGCAGCAGGTAGCGTTGCGCGCTAGGACCTGGGCGGAATCCGTGTCCGCCCGCAAGCTGGACTACCTTAAACCCAGCCCAATGCCTCTTCCTGCGCCACTTTTCCCTGCGTGCTTGGATGGAAGAGGCACAGTCGAGAGCCGCAGCTCGGCACTGGAGGACAGCGGCAGCGGTGGCGGTGGCGCGGCACCGGGAGCCCTGCGGAAGCGGCACCTGTTCCCAGGCGAGGCAGCCGAGAGAGAGCAGCCGTGGGACGCGTTGTTCGGCGCGGATCGCCAGCCCGGCTGAGCCCAGAGAGGCACCCGCGGTGCCTCCTCCGGAGAATTCGGGATAATAGGATCTGGACGGCAAAAGTTTTCTTTTATTTGGATTTTTTGAATTATAAAAAAAATCTCTTCCCCCCCTTCCGGGCGGTGGAGAGGGGGATTCGTCTCAGCCAGCCAACGTGAGATCTCCCACCCACCCTGCTCTTCTTTTTCTTCTTCTTCTCCCGCTTTTCTCCTTGCAGGAGTCCATGCTGATGTATGCAGCCAGTTATAGAGTAAAAACAGCGCATGCCTTCCTGGAGTCAGAATCCATAAAAAATCCTGGCGTCGCCCGTGCATCTTAAATATATCTGCCTATATAACAATAATCGGTGCGTGCAGCTCCCACTAGAAAAAAGCCTCAGGCGGCGAAGTTGCTATGGTCGTGCTGCTCCTAAGCCCCATGGAGAAACTACGGATTTTTAGCCTCATTACGGTCGGATGGGCAGAAGACCCCACCGCTTGCTAAGAGCTGGAGGAATATAGATGATCCCTCGCCCTGGACCCCTCCAGACCCGTCTGATGTGTTTATAAATATGTCCGTGTGCGGCGCTTTCTTAAGACTAACAGCGGCTTGACCTTGAACCTGGGACAAGTCGAAGCAGCAGATCACTTTCAAAAAAATACATATCCTACTTATTATTATTGATGGATTAAAGCGAAGGACATTCTTCCCCTCCATGTAACTACAAGTGGGAGGGGAGAGTGGAGTGGGAGCACGTCCTCCCCCCCACCCACCCAAAAAGAAAGGGGGGGAAGAAAAAGATCTCTGCCTTGGGTTTTTGGGCACCGGCACTACAGTTTTGCTTCAAAAACGAGCTCGCCTTCCTCCCCCCTTCCTCCTCCCTCCCCCTCGCTCCTGATGGCTCCCTTAGGTGAAGTTGGGAACTATTTCGGCGTCCAGGATGCGGTACCCTTTGGGAACGTCCCCGTCTTGCCGGCTGATAGCCCCGTGTTGTTAAGCGACCACCTGGGCCAGGCGGAAGCGGGTGGGCTGCCCCGGGGCCCTGCGGTGACGGACCTGGATCACTTAAAAGGGATCCTGAGGCGGAGGCAGCTCTACTGCAGGACTGGATTTCATTTAGAGATTTTCCCCAATGGTACGATCCAAGGAACCAGGCAAGACCACAGCAGATTTGGTAGGTATGGGCGATTTAACCTTCTGGTGGCCGTGGGGCTGACAAGGACAGAAGTTGGGTCTTTTAAAAAAAAACACAACCAAATAAAATAATAATATTATTTTTTTTGGTCGGGAGGAAATGGGATGGAGTCGATGATGAGGATTATTGTTGTTGTCGAAACAGCTCGGAAGAGGAAATGCCTCCGGGATTTGCAGATGGCATGCAAACGGGACACCCCTGCAAGCGTGCAAGTAAGAGTTTTTTCACCAAAGAGCCACAAGTCTGGGGAATAATAATAATAATAATAATAGTAATAATAAATAATATTTTTAAAAGAAATGTCGCTCCTCTAGGTTTGTGGCTAAGGGGCAATAGAGGTGAGCATAAGGTGTCCTGTTATAAATAAGGTTAATAGAGCCCGTTCTCCCGATGAGTCAGTAATGTGCTTCCCAGTCGCTTTTTTTCTTAACAGCGAAGGATCGCGGCTTCCCAGGGCGAAGGGAGCGCCTCGCACTCTTCCCCCACCTCAAGACCCCCCCCCGCCAAAGGATCCCGCCCCTTTATCCTACCCCCATCACCGTGAGGGATCCCTCTACAGTGAGCGGCTCTTGCTAAGAGAGCTCTCTGCGAATAGCCCCCGCTGCTGTGGGTGCCTGCATCATAAGCCCAGATCTCTTGGTCATTAACGAAGGCATTCCCTCGCCTCTGTCCCTCTGCTGTGCGCCCATGCTTGAGCGCAGGTACGCAATGGGAGCTCCCAATGGGAGCTTCCTTTCAGAGTTATGGGGGGTGGAGGTGTGTCTTAGAATCGCAGAACCCTAGAGTTGGAAGGGACCCCGGGGGTCATCTAGTCCAACCCCCTGCAATGCAGGAATCTTTTGCCCAACGAGTGTCTCGAACCCACGACCCTGAGATTTAAGAGTCTCGTGTTCTGCCGATTTCCTTCCCAAGGGCTTCTATTTGTGACTCAGCAGTATAGAGGGGCGTCGGAGGACTTCACGTGGTACTTCCGATGCTGTGGCCACACGCAAGTGGGCCTTCTCAGAGTAGCTTCAAAATGCCACAGAGTTCTTACAGCGGGCTGGCGCTGGTCTGATTTTTTTTTTTAATGGAATTTTTTGAAGGGGGTTTGGGTGGTAAAATAATGCCACTGGGGGGGGGGTGGTAAGGCCGGCTCCAGCGGCTGTTGGAAGGAGTTAACTTGTGAGTGAATCCACCTGACAGCACTTAAAACCAGGTCGTAAAAACAAAGAAAAAAACAAAAGAAAAAGTCCCGTGGTGCTTCTCCCCCCTTCCTTCCCCACCGCCATGCTTGAATGCCAGATGTTGAACAAGCTCTAAACTGTGTTCCTTTTATTGCTTTCGAGAGCTGGGGAGATAATGCCGGGGCTCGCGAGGAAGGGATGCGCTTCAAAGGGGTCATTGAAGATTCGAACCGGTCCTTACATGCAAAGTCATCCGGTGTCACCCTTCGTTCTCCAGAGGCTAAGGGGGTCCTAAGCGGGTGCTAGCTAGTCCTACTCAGGTTGCAATGAATGGCCCTCATATGCATGAAGTTCAGTAGGTCTACTCTCGGTAGGGCTAGTATTGCCTGCAGCCCTGAAACAGCATTTCCCCCCCCCCCCCAGTTCTCTACGTTGCAACATATGCAGCACACGTTCCCTTTTCAGGCCTGGGCGCCGTTTCTCATGCACCTGAAAATGAGAATAGTTCTGGAATGCAGTTGAAGGGAAAGGAAGGCGAAAGTCTGCGAAGAATCCCAGCGCTAGGCATGTAAACCTGAGGCTTACGGGCGCAAAGCAGCAGAGATCTCCTCGGCAGCTCTCAAATGTAGAAAGTTGAGGGATTATGCAGAAGTTGGCTTTGCGCTTCTGTAGATATGCGTCTATGCAGACGCACGCCCCTTTTGCTCCGGGGTGGTTCTGCACGCCAGCAGCAGCAGCAGCAGCAGCAGAGGCGAGATCTGGTGCAGGGATGTGCATGCGCGCTCAAGGACGGGGCTGCAGTCTTTACGGTACGCTGGCTGGTGCGAGATCAAAAGCAGGAAGCTCTGGTGCGTTAAGAGGCGAGATTTGCACGCTGTGCTGGAGCCCAGCGGCAGCCCGCGGGCTCACGCCGCTAGCAGGTGTACGGCGGGCAGAGCTGGCGCTCCTGCTACCGCGCGCATTGGCCTTGGCAGCAGCAGGAGGGCACTGCAGGGTCCTACACCCCGCCGCTTCCTCTCTTCCCAGCCGCTCGCCTGAGCTGGGCCATCGCACCAGCTGCTGCTGCTGCTGCTCTGCAGAGCTGCAGAAGACCCGCGTTAGGGGGAGGCGGCTCATTTTACATGCGAAAAGGTGGATTTCCCGATACGGTGCGCCGAGAAGAGATGCAGTGCAATAACAACTATGTCCTTGTAGTTAAGATTCCTTAATAGTCTCATTATCTGTTGGAAGATTGTTGCTCTTTAAATAAAGGTGATTCTAAATAATAATAATAATAATAATAATAATAATAATAATAATAATAATAATAATGCCACCACCACAGGCAGCTACTGATTTAAGGGGTGGAGAATGGAGGGGTCATTGTCTACGTCTGCAGTCAGTAACCTGGGTGCCTTCCAGGTATTTTGGACTACAATTCTCATCAGCCTCAGCTCCCATCAGCCCCCAGTCGGTAGTACAAAATACCTGGAGGGCACCAGGTTAGTAAAGGCTGGTATAGGGTGGCCAAGTGCAAAAAGGATTGTACTTGGTAATAGTTTGTGGATTTTTAAAATTATTATTAATTAAAAATGTGTTTTGGTAGGGTGCAGCTTATTGTGCAGGGATGGTGAAATGACTCCTGCTTCACCTGTGCAACAGAAGTTCAGGGGAATTTGTCCTCATTTGTGTCTGGTTGCCCCCATAGAACTGTTCTGCCACTTACTTGGAAAGGCTATGTGTAGTGGACAACTCAAAAACCTCTGTGATCTCATGGCGCTTAATGTGGTGGGATCCTTACACCATCTGTTCAGCTGCAGCTCTCCCTGCGAGGGGATGACTATTGGATCTAGGACCGAATGGAAAGGGGAGGCAAGATAGTTTAGATATTGTGAGAATTCTATTCTGTAGCTAAAGTTGCAAACTTCCCGTACGTGCCCTGTACTTGGGCACTGATTTCGCTGGGAGCTAACTTCTGGGTAACTCTGCATAGGCTCAAGCTTCTGGGCCCCACAACCGGCTTGTATGCCAAGGGACTCTTGGTTTCAGGCATGCATTATTCTGTTAACAGAATGCTGAATGCAGTGAGGATAAAAACTTCTCCTGCTTACCTCCATAGGGACATCAAGAGGGTCAGGCCACACAATCATGGATGGCCATGATGGCTGTGTTCTGTCTCCACTATGCAAGGCAGTTTGCCCCTGTATACCAACCAGTTCAGCACAAGTAGGGAGAGTGCTGCAGCCACTGCTTGTGGGTTTTATGTAGGCATCTACTGGCCACCTTGAAAGCAGGATGCTAGACCAAGTTTGCCTGATCCAGGTTCCTAAACTACAACATTTCCCAGTATGTCACATGCAGAAAGCAAATAAGACGCAAATGGATCAAACAACCCAGCCAAATCCACATTCCATAAAATAAATTAGCCTTTGGAATCTTCTGAACAGGTTTCATTGCAGACCTTGAGAAACCAAGGTCAGAGGAGTCTTTTCCATAACAAGCTTGGCCAGCCCATTCAAGGACTGAACACTTTGGGCCCTTGTACTATCCTGGAACCATTTCAGCTGGTTTAAGTTCTGTACAGAATGCAAAATTAACGCAGCGCCTGCTTAGGTAAGGCATACAGTATATATAAAAGGTGGAGAGAGCGCTCCAAAAAGGATTGGCTTTTCATGATGGTAGTGGGTTCATTGGGAGCAGGCAGGGCAGAAAGGTGACCCTAAAATATACTGCAGCCTACCCGATCCTAAAAAATTTGACTTGACATTAGTCCAAGTCTAGTACATTTCAGTTTTCCTTCTATTGGATTACTTTTTATCTTGAGAAGTAATTCCTGTTGAACTACTTGTATCTTGGCATCAACATAAGATGGTAAAACTCTAAAGTAATTATGTTCTAGTTTGCCCTAGAGAATGCTGGGAATTACAGTTATGTTGTGTGCCAAGAGAAGTATGGGCACATCTTGGCTCCCTCACCATTGCAGCATCCTTACAATTACCAGGTTTTTTTTTTTTTATTCTTCAAGTTGTCAGTTATTTTTAAACCAAACTTTGTAATGCATGTGTCCATGGGTCCTTGCATTCCTGTGCGTTTCCAGAACCAGCCCCAGGGACCTTTATTTCGGGAGTTGCCCAAAGGCCCCAGCTAATATAGCTGCCCAACACCAGTGTATTTCCGCAACTCAAGGCTACTCAGAAAGTAAACTCCATTGAGTTAAAGGTCACTGACTCCCAAGCCAGCAGCTACAGGATTGCAACCCTCGTTTCCAATCCGAATTTAGCTGGGTAGCTTTTGGTTCCAGAATAAGAGGAGGCTTCTCCATGCATTTGAGTATTTGTGGGTGGGCGGGGTTTTAAAAGTCATGCTCGGAAATAGGACCCAGGGACCCAGTTTCCTGCTTTGGCTATGCACCCCGCCCCCCACTTCTCAGAAGAAACCTTAGACGGGAAGCCTATTTTAGACACGTGCCAGGGACGTGTCATAAATCAAGCTGCACCGGCTCAGGGACCCGTGATACTTTTACCATTTTAACGTCTTCCTTTAAATGCAAGCTCTTTTACGAGATCCAGTGTGGAACGCGATCCCCGCGGGATCAAAGCGGATGCTATCTCTCGGGGGAATGTCGGAATTTATTGGGGATTTTTTTTGGGTGGTTGTTTTTGGTTTTTTTTTTGCGTGTGCCTTTGGTGTAGGTAGGACATTGGCTGTGCAATACTGGTAAACTTAATGAATTTTGTACCGGGGATGGGGGAAGGTAGCGTAGCTCTTGCGTCAGCACAACCACTGCATGAGAGGGAGAAAAATCCCACCCTTCGAGAGAGAGAGCTCTGTTAAGGAGTCACGCTAGTCAACCCTCGTCCGGGCTCCGGCCAGATCAGCTCCCAGCAGAGAAGCAACCGGCAGCACCGGACGATCGCGCCCCCGCCCTCCGGCTAGGAGGTTTCGCACGCGCTCGCGCTCCGCTCAGCAGCAGCGGCGTTAGTTTTCGCCCAGGGGGAGCGTGGGCGGGGCTTTCGCACGTGCTTATGCGCGTCACGGACCCTCTATAAACGATCGCTTTCCCATTATTTTTAAAAAGAACGGTGCATAGATCCCCGGCGGAGCGCGGGCGCCTCCGCTCCCCAGGTGTCGTCACGCGCCGGCAGCTGCGTGTCCTCGAGCGACGTGCTGCTGCTGCAGAGGGTCCTTGCAGCGCCCGCTTGCAGTGCACCTGACGAGTCTCGGGGCTGCAATCCCGAGGCACGCTGAGCTGTGGAGCAAGCCCTGCTTTCCAGTTCATTTATATATCTATCCATTGCATAGGATCCGGCTGCTGCAGCGTCATACTCCCCCCCGCCCCCCTCTACTTCCCAGGCTGCTGTAAAAAATCCTGTTCTGCTGCTGCTGCTGCAGAGAATGACTCGGATAAGCAAGAGGAGCGGGACCTGCAGCACTAAAGCAGCTTCTTCGGGCGCATCCTGCAGAGAAAGGAGAGCGGACCCCCCCCTTCCTTTGTCCAGCACCTCCTGCTCCCCCACCTGGCCGAGGCCTCTGGAAAACGCAAGGGGTAAAATGTAGCAGCCTTAGGACCCGGGAGGGTAAAGGCAGGCAAGCCCCTCCCTCTGGGGAATGACCCCGCTTCATTGTACAATGTCATTGCAATCTTTAAAACCGATTTCTGCCTTCTCCTTTCTCACCGCCCCCCAACGCCCTTCTGCTTAGTGGGTAGGAGTGAAAATGCAGCTTGCACTCTTCTTCTGTTGGTGCCCCCCCCCCCCAGTAGCTGGGGCAACCCAGGCAGATGGGTGGGGTACAAATAATAAGACTGTTTGATAAACTTTTAGCCTGCTCTACCTTGCAAGGTGTTTGGGAGTAGCTTGCACAATTCCTTTTTTAAGGACTTGTGAGGTCAGTTAAACTGAGTGAGGCCCAAGGTCACCCAGTCAGCTTTGTAGCTCAGGGAAGAATATTTGAATCCAGGTCTCCTAGTCTAGGAATACCAGTCACTGCACAATGCCATCAGAGGCTTTCTTCGATTAGCACTCAGTTCTTTACACCAGGGTTGGAGAAACCTGCAGCCCTCCAGATGGTGTAGGACTACAACTCCCATCAGCCCCTGTCAGCATGGGCAGTGGCCAGGGATTAGGGCGGCCGTAGTCCAGCAACATTTGAAGGGCTACAAGTCCCCTACCCCTGCTGTACATGGTTTTCAGTTTTCAACATTTATAGAGCGCTTGCTTTTCAGAGCTCTTCTTTAGCACAGCCAACCTTACAAGGTAGGTCATTAATTCCCAGTTTTATAGGTGGCGTGTCCACTTATAAAACTGGCAACTGGAACATGTACAGAAGAGGGTGGCCAAGATGATAAAGGGTCTGGAAACCAAGCCGTGTGAGGAATGGTTGAGGGAGATGGTTGTGTTTAGCCGGGAGAAGAGGGGACTGAGAGGAGATACGATAGCCATCCTCAAAAGGTCTAAAGGCTGTCACATGGAGACTGAAGCAAGCTTGTTTTCTGCTGCTCTGGAGGGTAGGACCCAAACCAAACCAAAGTTAGAAGAAATGTGATTCCGACTAAACATCAGCAAGAACTTTCTGACGGAGATGTTTGACAGTGGAACAGACTCCAAAGAGAGGTGATGGACTCTCCTTCCTTGGAGGTTTATAAGCAGAGGTCATGCATGATCCAGTTGAGATTCCTTCATGGCTGAAGGTTGGACTAGATGACCATGGGGGCACCCTCCAACTCTACAATTCTATAGTTCAGTCTAACATTTTAGCCTCTAAGCTTTAAACTTATTATTAAACAAATTATTTTGCATCAACAATGCTGCTAAGCCAGACCGTTTCCTCTCCCAAGTCTTTTTAGTGTAGCCTTAACCCAGGAACTTTGAATGGGACTGAGTATGTCTGAAAGGACAAAGGGAATGTCTACCTATTTTCACTCTACCTATTTTGCTTTAACAAACTATTCCCTCCAAACACCTATCATATTCTACATGGACAGATGTTTCTGGAATCCCATCAGCTCTGGCCAATTTGGCCTGTGGCAAGGGATGATGGGAGTTGTATTCCAATAGGCTCCTGAGAGCTACAGGTCCCTCCACCCCTGCTCTAGAGGAACCCTGTATGCAGATGGAGCAGACTCAATAGGGAGCTGGTTTAGCCCTTAAGCGCAGTGCTTTTCATTCAACTGATGGCTGCCATTCTGCTGCCTCCTCTGGGCACTGGTGCAGCAAAAGCAGAATCTACCCTCCGCCTCTGGTCCTGAGTCCGTACTAGGTGCTGGGTGCATGTGCAATATACGAGATCCAGTGTGGAAGTGTTGGAAGTTTCACAGGGTGACCTTGGACATGGCATGTTCTCTTACACCAGGCTTCCTCAAACTCGGCCCTCTGGATGTTTTGAGACTACAATTCCCATCATCCCTGACCACTGGTCCTGCTAGCTAGGGATCATGGGAGTTGTAGGCCAAAAGCATCTGGAGGGCGGAGTTTGAGGAAGACTGTCTTTATGCTAACCTACCTCCTAGAGTTGTTGTGAGGATAAAAGGGGTGAGCAGCATGTAATGTCGCCTTGATCTCTTTGGAGGAATGGGGCCATATTTGCCCCATTCAAACTGTCCCCGTATATATATTTATATATGCACACACCTCTGCTTGCTCTGATGATGCCCAAAACTTGGCACTTGTGTGTATAGCACTTGTGCTTTCTGTAGCGCTACAATTTTCTTCAATAAAAGGCGCCAGCTAACTTTCATAGCCTCGTGCTGCTCTGGAATAGGAGCCAGCCCTTTGGAGAGGGGGCGATTGGCAATTAAATACCCTGTTAGCTTCAGGGAGAGAGAGTTTGCCTTACCTGCTCCTCCAGGTAAAAATCCCTGGACGGGAGAGAACTCATCCTATATGATGGCAAGGAAAAGTGATGCAAAAGCTCTCACCTGCACAATGTCCTTCTCCTGCAGTCTGTGACCTTCCATGCGTAGCTTGTGACTCCAGCTCCGTTTGCACGTAGGTGATGATGCAGCAGCAACAGCCTCCTTGCAAAGGCTGGGGGGGGGGAGCTGAGTCCTGCTGCTGCAGATGAATTGCAGTAGCTGTTTCATAGGTGGTGGGCAGGCACTCTTCATTTAAGTCTTTAGAAAGTGCCTCCTGTGGCTGGTAATGCAAAATAGGATCACAGCCATCACTGGCAGGATATTTTTGTTTCAGCAAGCTGGGGATGCCCAGTTATGATTTTCCTAAATTTGGGCAGCATAGGTTGGCCGTTGAACAAATACTTTTTTGAGTCTGTGCACAAACTAATAAATTTTATTATGGCATTAGATTTGGTGGACTAATGCCCACTGCGTCATATGCATGTGTTAAGAGCTTGTGTTTTATTCTGTTTTTATTGTGTGCACCACTTTGATGATTTTATGTTGTGAAGCGGTCCATAAATTTTAATTGCCACCACCACCATCAGTAGGGGTGGAAGGGGCCCATGACTTGTAACTTCAGTCCTTTTTACTCCTTTCTGAACTGACCTTGCTAGAGTACTCATTAGTTTGTGATTTCTGTAATTTGAAGTTAGAGAGAATGCTTTTGAATTTCAGCTTATCTGGGCTTATGGCAAGGTGTCAACAGGGCCGATGATCTTCTAATTTTGCATATTAAGTGCATGTGCATATGCAAAGTGAGGCCTAATGGATTTAATAGTATATATCCAGGATGCAAATTCTGTCCCTTTGTTCTACATCAACTCAGGCTTCTTGCTGCTTTTACTATTTTTTATTCTATTCAATTATTCCTATTTATGCTATTTCTATAGCAATAGGGTTTTGGTTTTGTTTCTTAAATAATGGCAACAGATGACCTTTCAACCTGATGAGAACCCAGGGCCCAATATTCCCTTGCACCTATTGCACCCCCTAGAAAATCAGCCTGAGGCTCAAAGTTAACTTACAACAGCATTCTAACATTCAAAGGTCTGTGTGGATGTTAATTGGACAATGGAGGCTTGTATTGAGGTGTTATAACTCATCCCATTCCCCAAACCTATGTCAACTAACAAAATAAAAACAGCATACCAATGTATGATATTGAAACCAAATAATACTATTCATGTGCGTTTGGTTGGAAATGATTTCCCCTGCTTTCAGTCAGGCTTATTCCTTATGAGTGTGTTTCGGACTGCAACCTAACTCAGACTTGCATCCCAGCTTCATCTTAAGCCCATTAAACTCGGTGGGACTGCCATTTGCTTCCTAATAAGTTACTTTGCAACCTTTAAAAATACCAAAAACAACAACTCTCCAATGTCTGCTGGCTTCACTTTGACCCCGTTGCCAAAGCCAACCCAAACAGGAAGAGCTTCGAAGAGATATTTTAGTGCATCTCTAAAGGACCAGCCACCAAGAACACCTTGTTTTGAAGCAGGCTCGATAGTATTGCTAAGAAGGCTCCCTTGAACTAAGGACTTGCAGTGGGATGCAGATTGCAATGTCTATCTGCCAAGAAATCCCTCTATGCTCGTGGCTAACCTCCCCCATGCATGGATGTGTGTGTTGTGGTCACATGTGTTTTCTCTCTCTGCTTGGCTTGTAGAAGAATCAGTCTGGATGGCACAGTAGCTATAGCTCCAAGGCAGCAGGTTGGATCCAGCAAAGTTATATCCAACTAAGCAAGTCAATGTTAGTTACGTAATTTCAGTGAGCTTCTTTTAGTGCAAATGGAGCCAGTGATAACGGCTCTATACCACAGTGTTGGTTGGTTTCTCTCTCCATCGGGCTTTTCACTTCCATCACAGGTGATGTGGGTGGCGCTGCGGTCTAAACCACCGAGCCTCTTGGGCTTGCCGATCTGAAGGTCGGCGGTTCGAATCCCTACCATGGGGTGAGCTCCCATTGCTCTGTCCCAGCTCCTGCCAACTTAGCAGTTCGAAAGCATGCCAGTGCAAGGAGATAAATAGGTACCACTGTGGCGGGAAGGTAAATGGCGTCTCCGTGCGCTCTGGTTTCCGTCATGGTGTTCTGTTGCTCCAGAAGCAGTTTAGTCATGCTGGCCACATGACCCGGAAAGCTGTCTATGGACAAACGCTGGCTCCCTCAGCCTGAAAGCGAGATGAGTGCCACACCCCATAGTCGCCTTTGACTGGACTTAAGCGTCCAGGGGTCCTTTACCTTTACCTTTTACTCCAGTGTTGCATTTGAACAGTTGCACTGGCGTATCTACTAGTGTGAAAGCACAGGAGGGGCTTCCACCATAACCATATTTGTAAATATCTTCTCAAGGCCATTAGTCCAACCAAATGCCCTGAAAGTAGGTCTCCAGCCCCTTATGCCACCCCAAGACTACAAAAAACAAAACTTGAAGGTTCATCCCCCCCCCCCCAAACTAGTCACTGCAGGAACTGTCAAGAGAGAAATAGGTAATATCGACAAAAAATAGTTCCCCCCCCAAATAATACAAAATTAGGAATTTGGCAAAAGGAAACACTCCCCACCCCAACAGTGCATGGTTAAACTATGGAATTTTCTTCTCCTGTAATGATGGCCACTGACTTTCATGTCTTCAAAAGGGGATTAGACATATTTGTGGGGCATAAGGCCAGGGCATTTTTTTCCCAGTTGGAACTCACTGGAACTCAGTTCTGGCACCTCTCAGGTGGGCGCCATTGCTATTTTAAGAGAACGAGGGAGGTGTTTGTGGTGAATCCTCACAAAGCTACAGTTACCAGAATCCTTCACAAACTGCAGTTTCCAGGCTTCTTTGGGGGAAGCCATGACCGTTAAAGTCATATCTGAGTGCTTTAAATGCATGATGTGGGTGCGAGTTGCTAGAGCAGAGAGGGCTCATGCCTTCATGCCCCACTGTAGGCTTCCCAGAAGTATTTTATTGACTAGATAAGCCTTTAATCTGGTTCAGCAGAGCTCTTCTTATGTGCATTTTGCAAGCTTTTTAATTCTCAGTATGTATCCAGTCCCATAAACATTGCTGCCTCTTATACTCAGCCTAAATAAAATGTGTTCCTTTTTTATTCAGTGCATTCATACACCACCTTTCCAAGGAGCTCGAGTTGTAGTACGTGGTTCTCCCCCTCTCCCTTTAATCCCCACAACGACCCTATGAGGTAGGTTAGGCTGGGAGGCAGTACCTGGACAAAGGTCACATCCAGCGAGTTTCATGGCTGAGTGGGGATTTGAACTCTGGTTTCCCAGGTCCTACATACATTTTTGTGCAGCTCTGCACATAACATCTCTCAGTAAGTTATTTGTTTCCTATTCCTCGCTGGAGCTCATCTGAAGAAGAAGCCACTGAGAGCCAGTGTGGTGTAGTGGTTAAGAGCCGTAGTCTCGTAATCTGGGGAACCAGGTTCGCGTCTCCGCTCCTCCACATGCAGCTGCTGGGTGACACTTCTCTGAAGTCTCTCAGCCTCACTCACCTCACAGAGTGTTTGTTGTGGGGGAGGAAGGGAAAGGGGAATGTTTGCCGCTTTGAGACTCCTGAAGGGGAGTGAAAGGCGGGATATCAAATCCAAACTCTTCTTCTTCTTTTTCTTCTTCTTCCTATTCCTCGCTGGAGCTCATCTGAGACTGAGCCGGCTGAGATGTTTTGTTAGTTCTGTCCTGAGCCGCCAGCAGCTCTTGCAGCTCACAGTGCAACCTTGTGCCTCCAGCAGATATGGAGACACCTGGGAATGGCTGCTGAGTCAGCACTTAGCATCACTAAGTGGATTTGATAGTTTTGGTACTTGGGTACTCGCTTAGGAGCTTGCTCTAGGTGAGTGGGCAAGTGGCAAACTGCAGTTCTGCCCTTGTTTTCCCCAAACACTGGTAATCTGCAGCCATAGAAGGTGTGCACACAACAAATTTAAAGCACGTGATGTTCCCCTAAGAAATATTGGGAACTGTAGTTTACCCCTCAGAGTGCTGCAGTTCCCAGCACCCTTAACAAATCACAGTTCCCAGGATTATTTTGGGCCGCTTTTAAGTGTGATTTAACTGTAGTGTGTGTGTGTGTGTGTGTGTGTGTGTGTGTGTGAATGTAACCATAGTCGTGTCACCTGCAGAAGCACTTTCTTTCTTTGCTGAGTGTGCAGCTGTTTCACTGGGATTTAAACTACAGCTGTTCCTTTCCCTCCTCCCCTCCCTTCTGATCAGGGGCTGTTCCATATTGCCTTGTATTGAGTGACGGCCCATGGAAGACGCCGCCTGTGAAAAAGGAACTTTGTCTATGATTGAAGGGGCTCTGCTTGAGAATTGTTTTCTTGGCTCCCTTTGAAATATCCCGGGGAAATTGAAGCCCGTTAAACTCCAGATTGCAACTGGTCAGATGCAAACCCTTGAAGGGGTCCAGCAGTGAATGGCCAGTGTGAGTACTGGTGTATCTTGCGTGTCTGGTTAGAGAACACTGGCAGTCTAATGACCCATTCCTGAATCTCTTGCCAGCTGATGTATGGGAAATGACGGTTCAGCAACCTGATTGCAATATTTCTTGCAGCAGGATCGTACAACAATCCAGTGCAGTGTTGCAAACCATGATATGGCTGTATGCACCCCAGTATCTGAGCAAAATGAGAGATTTCGGGGTGCCAGCACATACTTTGGCTGGAGTTTTCCTAGAATGAAGGTCACCAGAGACTGTGGTGTCTTTTATTTACATTTATTTACGTAGAGCCTAGGACTTGCTGATCAGAAGGTCGGCGGTTTGAATCCCCGCGACGGGGTGAGCTCCCGTTGCTCGGTCCCTGCTCCTGCCAACCTAGCAGTTTGAAAGCACCTCAAAGTGCAAGTAGATAAATAGGTACCACTCTGGCGGGAAGGTAAACAGCGTTACCGTGTGCTGCTCTGGTTCGCCAGAAGTGGCTTAGTCATGCTGGCCACATGACCTGGAAGCTGTAAGCAGGCTCTCTCGGCCAATAAAGTCGGACACAACTGGACCTAATGGTCAGGGGTCCCCTTTACCTATTTATGTAGAAAAGTACATACCACCCTCTCATAAAATATCAGAGCAGGGTACAGTGGTACCTCGGGTTACATACGCTTCAGGTTACATATGCTTCAGGTTACATACTCCGCTAACCCAGAAATAGTACCTGGGGTTAAGAACTTTGCTTCAGGATGAAAACAGAAATTGTGCTCTGGCAGTGCGGCAGCAGTGAGAGGCCCCATTAGCTAAAGTGGTGCTTCATGTTAAGAACAGTTTCAGGTTAAGAACGGACCTCCAGAACGAATTAAGTACTTAACCCGAGGTACCACTGTACAGCGATATACAACCACAAAAAGCAGTATGCTTATATATATATATAAACATTGGAAAGAACTTTCTTACACTAAGCTGTTCAACACTGGAACGGTCTCACTCAGAAGGTGGTGGACTCTCCTTCTGTGGAGGTTTTTAAAGCAGAGGTTGGATGAGCTCTGCCATCCATGGAAGACTTCATTGAGATTACTGCATTGCAGGGGGTTGGACTAGATGATGCTTGGGGCCCCTTCCAACTCTGCGATTCGATGATATCACACACACACACACACACACACACACACACACACAGAGGCTGAACATATTATGGAAGAGCTCCAACAGTTTTTTGGGGGTGGGGTGGGGATGTTAAAGCCAGAGTGTTGAATTCAGCACAGAGAACAAGACAAGGCCCCTTTATCTTATCTGGGAGCATCTTCATAGAATTTCAGAACTGTACAGGTTCCTGAGGGTCATTTGTCAAGCTTTCTGTAATGCAGGGATAAGTAAGTATGGCAGCTGCTAGTTTGTATGGCAGCCTTTATCCTTGGGTCCTGCAAAGAGTTGCTTAGCAGACTTGGCAAGAGCCATTGGCAAAGAGGCTTGTTTGACCGCTTAAGCAGTCTCTCTGTCTACAGAATGCCATCTTCCAGATATAAAGCCACAGGCTGGGAGTGGCTCCAAAGACGACATACAAACCAGCCCTGCCAATCCTATAACAACATTACCCTGGAGCTGGAACTATCAGGGTCATATTCAGTAGTGCGTACTAGTTCGGGTTTTAAAGCAATCAGGGGAAATGAACGAAATCCTGCAAAGTGCAATGGGTTGGCCAGTTGGCTAGTTGATAGCATGTTAGGAATGTCATTGTGTATGGCG
The DNA here is from genome assembly GCF_964252035.2 of Podarcis erhardii. Lineage (NCBI taxonomy): Eukaryota > Metazoa > Chordata > Lepidosauria > Squamata > Lacertidae > Podarcis > Podarcis erhardii. Next base: position 25,472,925 of record NC_138508.1, read on the forward strand.
TATGCCTTGTCACTTTGGCTCTAGTGGCAAAGTTATGTTTGATCTTTGCAAATGAAACATTATCCTGGATTGCATGCTTACAAGCCTTTGAGTGTTAGAGGATTTGGAGAGGCAGGATACAAACCTTAGCAATCCGTGAAGTTAGCATATGATTCAGCCCTTAGACCAGAGGTTTTCAGCATTTTTGAGTCCATGGCTCCCTTGACCAACAACTTTCTTTCTGCAGCACCCCTGTGGGGCTCGGGAACCTAGTTATGTCACCCCTTGCCTACAAAGTTGGCAGCTCCTCACCCTTTTTCAAACACCTTCCCTTGTGAAGTGTTTCCTCAGACTCCTCTCCTCTTCCCTCTCCTTGGGAGTCCTCTGGGTAGCTGCATCTTTTGCCCCTGGTTCTCTGAGCTGTACTCCCTGCCCCAAAGAGATGTGCTTCCTTCCACTGCCCCACAGGGGCCTGGGAAGCACCCCCTGGCCAGCCTCAGAGGCACCATTCGCCTGGGGAGCTTGTAGCCAGGGCTGCTGCAACAAACAGCTGTGCAAGCCTTTGGGAGGCAGAGACACAAGAAGGCATCAGAGGAGAGAAGGAAGGGAGGGAGGGAGGGAGGGAGGGAGGAAAGAAAGAAAAAAGAAAGAGGGACAGATGTCAGTGTTGTCCGTGGCACCCCTGACCATCATTCAAGGCACCTGAGGGTGCCACGGTACACTGGTTGAAAACCACAGCCTTAGACTGTATGTGCTACTATTAACTGAATGAGCACATTATTTATGTCCTGGAAACATTCAAAAGTGCCTTGAATTAAACAATACATCCGCTGACTTGGCAAAATTCATATTATGGACAGTGGGCACGATCCAGAGTGATTTGCGCTTTGATTTATGTAAGGTTCAGATGTGTCTCTGGATAGTTTTCCCTAAGGGAGTGTGCCAAGCAAAGAGTAATAAAACTGAAGCATTTCCTATTGTAAACATGTAAACTCAGTTGTTTGTGGGTTTCACAGACTTCTCAAGAACACAACCGATTTGAAAAAATCAGCTACAGGGCTAGCAGCATTTTACTTTCAGGTGGTCAGCAGTGTGTGACCCGGCCATCTGAAATTGGAGTAGCAATTTCACTCCCAATTTACTTTTACACCAGAATGAAAGATACCAGGTTTATAAACCCAGAGCCTACAATATTGGACAATAGGCACATAACCTAAGAATTGGCCTCTCTTAAAATTGCTTGGTGATTATATGTACACAGGGGTAACTTGATAGTTTGGTGAAAGTTTTACAGTTTTACAAGATTTTGAGCCCTGATTATGTAGCTCTGAACATGGTGAAAGCTTTGCAATGGGCTGTTTGTATCAGATACTGTACTAGAAGTATTGCACCTAGCAGAAGAATGCTGATTTTTTTGTTCTGTTTTATTACTTCGTAAGAATGCAAACAATTTAAAATGGGCAGATTGCCTTTTACTAAACTGGAGTTATCAATGCAGTGATGAGTAAAATATACAGCAATAATCAATAGTGTTCTCTTAGACTAGCAAGTGGGTCACAAAGCCTGTGCAAGCGGGCTTTGGGCTTTATAAACAAGCTCAAAATAATTATTGCTTGCAATCCTTAACTGACATGATGAATATCTCTTACAGCTTTTTGTTTAGTTGGCTTGTTATAATGCTGTCTTGACACTTGCTGCAATAAATCAGTGAATTTTTGACTTGCAGGCCACCATATTAAAAAGTTTGGGAACCACTGCCTTAGAGAAAGGTACAACAGTACTCATCTTTGCGATCTTGGTTACAAAACTATATCTTGGCTTCTACCTGTTGTTGATAGATCTATGCTGCTGAGGCTGCTATTGCTATTGCTCCTTTGTGAAAGATGCAAAATGAATCGCTCCATAATCTGTGTAACAGCTTTTCTGTTGGTCACTCCCCCCCCCCCCCGTTTGTCTTCCTCATATATTTGCTTTCATTGGAATACCCTTTCAGATTTCTGCCTGTTACCATTCCATCTTTCTCCTTTGGCTTTCCATTTTTACAACCACACTCTTTCTCTGTTCTTCTCTAACTCATCTTTTGCCTTGTTTTTAAAATAGATTTTGACCTGGTGGCCTCGGGCATTTGTACAACATCCTATCAAGTTTTAGTGGAGCTTTAAACATTTCAATAACAAACAAACAAACAAACAAACAAACAAACATTAATGTAATGTGACGTGCAATAATTGTTTGGGTAACATTTTTAGAGGAGGGTTTAAAGGAGGCCACATCCACTGGTTCACAGATATTCCTGGTAGGACCATGGCCTGAACAAAAACTGGCATTGGGTGAATCTGTCTGAGAAACAGCCATTTTCTCTGTCCCATTCTTTCTCTCAAACTTCTGAGTTTCTCTTCCACCTATAGGGAAAGGGCTGTAGCTCAGTGACAGAGCATCTGATTTGAGTGCAGAAAAGTTGCAGGTTCAATCCCTGGTATTTTTAGGGCTGGGAGTGTCCCCAGTCTGGAACCTTGGACAGCCACTGTCTGTCAGTTTGATGTTACTAAGTTAGATGGACCAATGATCTTGACTCAATATAAAGCAAGTTCCTATGTCCGTTCCTGAAGGTAAGGATAGAGCAGCAGAGAGAAACTGGTGGAATTCTGGTTATTTTGGGCTCTTAACTTTCATCAGCCAAAGTCAACATGGACAGTGGTTGGAGATTATGTGAGTTGGAGCCCAACATCTGGAGGGTCACAGGTTCCCCATGTTTGCCATACCATGTGAGCAGTGTTTGAAATTTGCCAGGTGCATTTTGCACCTGGCTATTGACCACTTGTGACCAAGTGAAGTTGCCCAGGTGCTGGGATGGCGTCTGATGTCTCCGCCATCTGGAAGTGCAGGCCTGGGGAACCTTGGATCTTGCATGTTTTCACACACTGGAACATATCCTGTAGAATTCTATCCTTGATATTTTATCTGCACAATCGGAACAAATTTCAGGAACCAAAAAGTCTTTTGAGCCATCTGACCCCAAAATTGCAACTATACATTCCATTTTTGGTGACTGTAATCTTGGTTTAAGGAGCCATCTGGCACCTAGCTTATATATGTGAGTTTCTAACAATGCATGTGAGATATCTTGATCTTTGATTACACTTGGAAGAATAGTGTATTTTTTTAGAGATTTGTTTGGCAAGACACACTCCTTAGCAATGTTGTCAATCTATATACAACCAGGTTTTGCTGTGTCATCTCTCTCTCTCTCTCTGAGATATGACACAGTAAAACCTGGTTGCTGTTGGTTGCCCATCTGCAAAATCCTTTCATAAGAACATAAGAATGGTTCTGTTGAATCCAGAATCCTGTTTTGCATAGTAGAGGCCTATGAGAAGCTCATAAACAGGCCGTGAACACAAAGACACTTGCTGTTGACTGACATGGACTGACAACACCTGTAAGCTGCTTTGAATTATTTCCATGAATAAAGTGACTAATAAATAACAACAACATCCTTGTAACTGCTGATGTGGACAAATCCTTGCTTTTGGGAGGGGAAAGGAATTGTGTAATATAGGCAATCTGTTCAGTGGAGATGTGGACAAACATGAACTATTAGGGGGGAAAGGTTAATGGTGTAATATGCAAAATCAGATCAGTTGCTATGAGGCAAGTTGACAATTGGTTTGGTAGAAATGGAAAGGTTGCCAAGAGTCTTGCGGAAGGACTGGAGGGGCTGTTTCCTGCAGGGGGCGGGATTGGGAACACGGGCTGAAGGGGGGTCAGTTGGCTGTCTATGAAGGAGTTGGATTAAGCAGTGAAGGAGGAAGAAGGGGAAATATGGAGAAAGAGAGGTGGGCTGTGACTTCAAGGAGACTGTGATAGGTCAATTTAGCAGCAGAGGAGTTGGAGGGAAGGTAGAGAGGGAGGCATGGGTTGAGGGGAATGCTCAGAGAAGACTTGGGCCAGATTTGGCTATTGTGGGAAGTGAGGGAGACAAGGGTTTGGGAATTTGAGAACTGGATGGCAAATATTGGTTACAGACAAACTTTGGACTGTAGGTATCTAGTTTATTTGGGGTGGGGAGTGGGTAGTCTTTATTATTTATAGGTAAATGGGAGATACTGATACCGAGATACTGATATAAAGCCCAACTAGACAATCAGCCAAATCCTAATGGCCTGTTTTATTCCAGGAAAAGGCACTTTTGTTGGTAGGTAATCTGAGGAAGAAGCGGGGAGGGAGTGAGGTGATGCTTATGCATTCGCTGCCCTTTGTTCCCCTGTTCCAAATTGTCCCATCCGCTGCTTCCCTCCCCATGTTTACCTTTTCACACACATAAATAAATGAGGAATTGGACACCTTGCAAGGTTGGGTTGCTAGTGAGTGTGTGGCAGGTGTAATTTGAAGCATAACCATGGATCAAATCCTCTATTCCTACTGCTTCTCCTCCAGATCGACTCATTCTGGGGTGGCTTTTCCTGAAGCAAAAGGGCGGAAGGAACATTGGGACTTGAGCTGTGTACGTGCTGCACCTTTAAAGCACATTTGAAGCACGTTCTTCCCCTCAAAGAATTCTGGGCACTGTAGTTTACCCCTCACAGATACCATTCCCAGCAACTACTGTGCCCAGAATTCTTTGAGGAGAAAAATGTGTTTCGAATGTACTTTAAAGCTATAGCGTGTACCTTTATTGTCCATCGAACCTTAATCACTAAATTAAGGCTCTGCACCAGTTGTGGTAACATAGTAGGTTTATTAAGTTATTAAGGAAGTTTTCTACTGTTCTCTGGCAAGGCTCTTACTACAGGCCTGCAGGAGGATTTCTCCTAGTCTGAGGGAGGGCTGGCTTCAAGGGTCAGCATGGTTGGACACCTGCTGAGAGTTGCTAGGAAATGCCTTTTCACAGCTACAGTTACCTCACAGCAACAGTTATCAGAGTGGCTTAACAGTCAACCCCTCTTCCCAGGAAACTCCGGGAATTTTAGTTCTGTGAAGTGAATAAGGATCTCCTAACAATTCTCAGTACAAACTACAGTTCCCAGGATTCTTTGGGGGGGAAGCCATGGTGTGATACTGCTTTAATCTATACTGCAGATGGGGCAAGCAAAAGTTAGGCAGAGCAGCAGCAGTTGGCATTGAGTGGGCATTGAGGGTTGTTCAATCCCCCTATAGCTGGCACTGGTTGTACTTAACAGGACAATGCCGTTTAATTACAGTTCCTGAACATAATGCAGGTTTCCACATGTGTTTTGTTTTTTTTTTGTTTTTGTTTTGTTTTTTGTGTGTGTGTGTGTGTGTGTGTGTGTGTGTGTATAAAACACATATTTAGAGCAGGGATGGGGAACCTGGTGGCCTGGCAAGGTTAACGTGCCCCTTAGACTGAAGAAACGTTCCTCTCGCCTGATTTTAGACCTGAAGTTGTGTTTTGTAAGCTCCGCGTTCAGTCTTCAACAGATTCTGAGCAATCTTTCGCAGCCGATCACATAAATACCTTTTAAAAAACAACGAGCAGCCTGTAAATAACTTTACAAACCTTTCTGCATGCCCCAGCATGCCAGAGGATTGCTGGAACATTGGGTCTGGTCAGGTACTTGATTGGAAGGACTTAAGAAAAATCTCTTTGAACAAGTAGCCCTCTTTGAAAGGCTGAGCTTTTCATTTGGCACTCCTCTTTCGTCTGCATTGCATAATTTTGGGAGAAAGCTCAGCACTGTTGCCTTTTATATGCTGCGGATGTCTGTATCTCTAATAATTACTCATCTGTTGGCATTTTTCTTTCTGGTGGAAAACATCTGCCATCTTTGTAATGCCACTGAGTCAATTTCAAAGTTGACTCCACAAGTGCTAAATTTGTGAATGGAAATGGTATGGACATTTTTTGTGCGTTGTGTTTTGCAGGTATCCTGGAATTTATCAGTATAGCAGTGGGCCTGGTCAGCATTCGAGGGGTCGACAGTGGACTTTATCTGGGAATGAACGAGAAAGGAGAACTATATGGCTCGGTAAGTTCCTTGTGGTTTTGAAAAATCTTGGCCTCTGTGTTCTTTAAACGTGCTATTATGGTTACTGTGGTCGTTAAATGGCTATCTGCAGCTCCTAGAAGATCATGCACTTGTAAAACAATGCATTGTGCACATTTCTGGTCAAAGGTACTAGAATCCAGTTAAGAAAGATAAATAAGACGCTGTTTCTTAGTTTGACAGATTGATCCTGTGTATTCATTAAATAAACATGAAAGGTGGGATGTACTTGCATTGTCACAACCTGTAGTTTTGTGCTGGTGTGGTAAGCTCACCTAGGATGTTAAGCTGGCACAACACTTTGGATGATACTACTGCTCTCTGCGAATGGCCGCTGTTAACAGATGCGCTCCTGTGCTGTTTTGCAATACTCTTACACGGTATAGTAATCAGCAGAACCAGGCCATGATGGGAGGGTGGGGGTATGTAGTTTGGAAAGGTACATTTCCAAGGCATTCTAGCCACCATGGAACGTTCTGCGGCAGGGGTAGCCAATGTGGTGCCCTCCAGTGTTTTGTACTACAGCTCCCATCATCTGCAGCAATGGTCAGGAATGATGGAGGTTGTAGTCCAAAACATCTGCAGGACGCTGTTGGCTACCTCAAATCTATGGCTATGTTATATTTCTAGAGCCTTGCTTCTGTTCACACATTTTATATGCCAGACTATCAGAAAGAATGAGAAATTCCACTTATTTCATCATGTCAAGGTGCATGTTTGCTTAGCTATCCAGAATATCTTGGAAGTTCTCAAAGCTTGAAGTTATGTCCAGTGTAATTGCTACCTAAGTTGCACAGGAAGGTTTACGCCCATCTATGAAGCCATGGGAAGATATTATAGGATGGTTCTCCTTTGCTCTGGGTTTTTTTAAATAGTCGATTCTATACCGAGGAAGAAGCAGTAGAGTCCATCTGAGGTGAAGGGAACAGAGCACTGGCACCTGCAACTGACAATTAGTATGGATTCTTTCTATTAGTTAGGTCAGGTACGAAAACCTGGAGTTAGGCCTCCATTACCCCTCAGCTGAGATGGCCCAGTATGTTTTCCTTCCTGAGGCAGGACAGCAAATGGCACCCACTAGTTTGTAGTACCCAAGCCTGGTCAAGTTAACTTGGTTCCTCGGCCATCCTGCAAGTCCCTTTCTTCCTCACTTGCAGGAAAGATACAACAGCAATAAATTTCACTAACCCTTCACTTCCCTTTCATGGCACCCAAAATTAGCTGCCTGAGGTGGCTGCTCCACTCTGCCTAATGGTGGGCTTGTCTTTCTCCGGGACAAAAGGATAGCTTCTCTGGCTTCAGTCAGAGGATTTTTGGCTCTGCTACCCACAACCTTAGCCTGGCTTGGACACCCCCTTTTTTTTAACCCTCAGTTTCATTCCTACTTCAGGGTGACATTTAAGAATAGTCATGCATGTCAGCCTACGTAATTCATAAATACGGAAAGATGAGGGGGCCACCAAATGCAGTCATGAAAAGAGGAGACCTCACATACACAAAGGTTGGTTGGCCGAACACGTTTTGAGAACGGGAAGGGATAAGGAGTCTGAGTTGCCTTCATCCACAAAACGATTGGATGCAGCCCTACAAGCCTCAAAAGGCACTTCGAGGCAGCTGCATACGTAAAGAGTCAAAGGATGCTGCATGGAGCCAAAGGATGATCATGAGTTGTACTGGCTGAGCAAGTGTGCTGTATCCTACCACAAAGTCTGAAGGGAAGCTCTGGAAAGCTAATGAGAAGAATTTCGTTGATGCTGTTTTGTGAAGACAGGCAGGATCATACATGGAGAAAAATAGGAACAATAAAACTGAACACATGCTGCCTTAGACCAGATCAGATGGCTGGGCTGTCAGGCTCACTACTGTCCGCTCTTATTGATCATGATTGCCCAAATCTTTGGGTAGGATTCTTTCCAAGCAGTGCTGTCTTTGATCCCCCAAGCTAGAGATTCAGAAGGTTGCACCTGGGCCCTTTTTGGGCCAGTCAGCTCTGGGAGTAGGCACAAATGTCAAGGTGGCCAAGAAGGTCGCCATATGCTCAAATTGTTGTCGCCAACCAGATATCAGCCTTCTCCATCTCATGTTCCATTGATATATTGCTGGCCAGCATCTTGTGCTCAGAAAGGGTTGTGTCCTAATTCAGTGGCATCGTTGGAACTGATGGCACTGGAATACATAAAAACATAAAATAAATGCAGAGGATAAAGCCTAGCTTTGTGAGAATTTGTGTGGGGTGTAAAATAGTGGTGCAGGGTGGAGGGGAGATGGGGAATACACAGTACTGATGGATACCATTTGTGTTATATACAGGGCTTGTTTTGGTAAAAAAATAAAAATAAATGAGGTGCTGGTACTCTTGATAAAAGTGCCGCGGGTGCCATCACAAAATGGCTGCCATGGGCAACAAAAAGAGGTGTTGGTACTCCGTTCCAGTGAGTACTGTCACGAAAGAAGCACAGGTTATATATCACAAATGGTTAAAGATGAAGGACAGAACAAGGAGGGTCTTTCGTTTACGGTGGAATAAGAGAAAGTGAAAGTTATAATACATTAAAGAAGAGCAAGAAGATTCAGTTATGTACCTATTGCACCACAGAAAGTTGTATTACAATGTGATGATATCCAGATCTACAGTATACAGTAACCTGCTGACAGGAGTAGAAAGTTTTTTTAAAAAAGGCTGTCTAATTTTATTAGTCAAAGAAACCATTAACACTACCTTAATTAAACCCTAATTAAGCCTTTAATACTTTTTAAAACTAAAAAGCAGATATTTAAGTGTTCTACAAAGGAAGGCATGAAACTGCATTTTTATACAAACAAAATAGATTTGAAAAGTCGTTAATTTTGTATATGAGCTGGCATTCATCCTTCCTGTGTTAATTTTTGCAATTGATGCTTCTGAGAGCTTTAATGTCATACTGAACTACGGAAGCTTTCTTTTATATAAACTGAAAATTTAACGTACAAGGAGCTAATGAAGTACTTGGCAGCTTTATGTCTGGGGCATAAGCTGTGCTTTTGTGCAATTCCCACTTCCGCTGGCGGGGCTTGCGTAGGAGAAATTCCTGGTGGATTGAACCCCTAGGCTAGCGAGTTGGCTTTGAAAACTGTACACAGAAGATGGGTCTTGCCGTCAGACTGCAACGTGATGAAAAGTGGCTGTGATCTAATTCCATTAGTTCCAGTGAAACATAGCATCTAATATTCATGATCCTTTAGGGCCTTGTTGACACTGGCAAAATTAGTACCCATATTTCAGCAGCTGCCAACAGTAGCGCAAATACTGTTGTGGCCTGGAACCATTTCATTTCCCCCTATCCTTCTGGGTCTTGAGGCATGTGCCAACAAATAAGTGCTCAGGATATTGGGTTGTGCCAACCAGTGTGCTGGTGCAGCCTTGAGGAGCTTGTGCAAAGATGGCATTGCAGGATGCCAAAAGCTAAAGAATTGTTACTGGCTGCTGACATTGCAGTACTAATGTTTGCTAAGTGATAGGCATTCCCCATTTTTTCAGCTTTTGGGGGCGGGGTGTTTTTTTTTTTTTTTTTTTTGCTGTATTATAAACCATATACACTGTAGGCAATTTCCAGAGGCGTTGCCAGGTTAGAATTCAAAGTGCCAACAGACTCTGCTGCTGCAACAGAGTAACCTCTTTCATTTTTTTTTTAAATATAATATTTATTGAAGTTTCAAATAAGACAAATACACAAAAAGACAAAGAAAACACACAAAACAAGTATACTTTCAATCCTTATTTTCTTATACCTTATTTCCCACAACTTCCTCTCGCCTCCCCTTCTTGTATTCCAGTTCCAACTATTATTTCAACAAGTTCTTAAGTTTTTTACCTTATTTCATTGTTATATCAGTCCTTCTACTTAAACCCTTTTTCCAAGGTCAACCCAGATTCCCTTCCACGAATTTCCCAATTTTATATTAATACCAAACCAAAAATACAAAATAAGAAATATATATAAAAAAAGTATTTATACAACCTTTGGATTGATCAAACCCCACCCTCCCTTTCCTGGTTTCGATCCCCAAACCAATGTCCATCAGTCCATATGCTATCAGCCTGGCGATCTCACATCAGAGGCTTTTAAGTCTCTCTCAGTTCCTCTTTGCCGGTTCTTTGGATAGTCCTTCATATTAAAGCCCAAGTCTCGGAGGAGCACAATCCCAAAAAAGTCCATATTTCTTCCGGCCAGGCCTCCATGTTTAGAAGAATTGATAAATTTAAATGTCCCAAGCGCTCGAACATCCATCTTAATCAAATTTGTAATCCACAAGTCTTCAGGTCTCCTTCTAGATAGGTCTCTCCATTCTTCCTTCTCCAATTCAAGCCAAATCTTCATCACCCAGTTCTTATTTTCCTTTGTGGCCTTCCTGCCAGGCCTCTGGCCTTCCTTAGCCTTCTGCAACATTTTAACTCCTCCTTCCTTTCCCTCCAGATCCTCAGATTTCTCTTCCACTTGTTCCACTTTCTCAAGTTTGTCAAGTTTCTTTTCCTGCTCAGCTGCAAAGTCTTTTAATTCCGCTACAGGGGCTTTTGGTTCAAAGACAAAGACTTGAGTCAAGTCCCTTCCATTTCCAGTAAAGTTATTTACTGTTTCATTCAGTCCCATGACCCCTGTAGCCAAAATATTACTTTGTTCTTGAAGCTTTCCCAAGAGATAAAAAGTCTTGTTCAACTCAGTGAGTATTTTTCAACTTCCAGCCATTCTTGCAGTGTCCCAAAACCCCCTCTAGAGGGATTATGGATATTTACTATCCTTCTAATTCCAGTCCCAAAAACAAAATAACTTATTTTTCAACGATTTATAACCAACATGTAACAAATCCAACTGGCAAAGGCAGCAAAAACAATGTTACTTTGTATTCCCCAACTTTGACAGCTACTTTTGACAGCTGTCAAAGTCTTCTGTATCTTTCCAACAGGCTCTCTTGCTGATCACTCCCGGGTCCCGGGGGGTTGCGCAGCTCTCAAAATCCACTCTTATCCTCCAGCAAAATTACTTATACTGTCCAATCGTGAAATTAATGAATTTGTTCCGTTACAATGAGAGATATTCTCTCGACCTTAGTTATTTAGTCCTTGCTTTAAGTTGTCTACCAGAGGGGAAGAAGGACTTCCTTTTTGTATCTTCCCCGGTCGTTCCAAATTCAAAGAAAAAATTTCCTTTTTAAGTCCAATTTCTATATTACTCATGGGTTGTTGCTTTTTAGTCCGAATGTTCTCAGGAAAAAGTCAGCGCTCTCCGTCCATGGCATGCGGCTTCACTCAGCAGGGGAAGCAGAGGACTCTCAGCACCGCGCCGCTCCCGTCCCCCGTTCCGAAGCCTTTAAAAAGGCTCCTTCGCAGGTCGGGGGGCGCAAATGGTGCCCGCCGAGTCACCAAGTCCACAGGCTTCTGCGCCTGTGGTTTCTAAGGGTCCCCGCGTCGCCGGCGCGGCAGAACCCGACCCTGCAGAGCCGATTCCCTCCGGAGCTCGGAGGGAATCCGCCATTAGACGTTGGCGCTAACCCGGAAGTCCCCCAGAGTAACCTCTTTCAAAGTTGTCAATCATGTTTGTCAAGGGTAGCCAAAATGGTGCCCTCCAGGTTTTGTTGGACTACAACTCCCATCAGCCCCAGCAAGTATGGCATAATGGTCAGAGTTGGTGGGAGTTGAAGCCCAAGAGTATCTTGAGAACAAGTGTTGGTTCCCCCTCATATATATAATCTATAGAGAAATCTAAATACAGAGGCTGTTCCTTTGTTTGTTCATTAAATTTGTATATGCCCTTCATCTGTAGCTCTAAGGGCGACTTACAACATAAAATTACAATGTAGAAAACACAAAATACATAATAAAAGTAAAATAAAAGGCAACCCAATGACCCCACCCGCCACCCAACACATGGCCAACACAACACAAGGACTCGATGGCCCTTGTGGTCTCTTCCAACTCTATGATTCTATGACATTTTAAAATGGCATAGGGTATTAATCAGCCAAAAGCCTGGATAAAGAGGAACGCTATATGTATAATGAAGGTGCCAGGCGAGCCTCCCTGGGGAGAGCATTCCACAAACAGGGAGCTACTGCAGAAAAGGCCTCTTCTTGTGTTACCACCCTCTGGACCTCTCATGGAGGAGGCACATGAAGAAGGCCTCAGAGGATGATCTCAGGGTCCATGTTGTCCTTGTTACTGTTATTAATAATAACAGTACCAGGCTAGAAGGCGCCCTAGGCTACAGTATCAGGTTCCAGGTTTGATGTGGGCCTGGGAGAGATGCCTTCATGAATTATTCAGTGTTGCAACATGGCATAGACACACATCCCTGGTGATGTGATCCGACTTGGCTCCCCCCACCCACTGCCCTGATAGGCTGACTGGGCAGTGGCAGGAGCAGGGATCCTAGTGGTCAGGGGCGGACTGTCCAACAGCTGCAGGCTGCCCAATGGCAGGATGTCCCAGGTGTGGCATCAGCAGGAGTTCTGGGCTCAGTTGGCTGGACTTGTGGGTACTGCCTATCTAATTATGCTAGTGGGTTTACACTCAACGTATGTACTGGCTTATGGAAAAGTCTCGTTGCACCAGGAAGTGATCTGATCATGGCACTTCTTTTGTTCCATTGGAACTTAGTGTCAGATCACCCACGTCCACAGAGGTAAACACCAGATCTAAGAAGACATGTCCACAACTATGAGTAGGGCCAGATTTATTCAGGGACAATACCATCTGTGTACAGGGCACTTCACAGAGTAACCCAAGCCAAGCAAAAGTACCTGTGTTGACCATAAGAAAAATTCAAGTATCCACATTAGGGCAATTCTTTTATCCCACTAAATGTTGGACATGCCAAAAAGAAAATAGGTGATTTCCCCTACCCTTATGTGGTGGGAATGTGATTGTCAGAAAATATTGGAAGAAACCAAGTTAAAAAGGTCTTAAGTTATGGAAATCATCTTCAATCACTATTCATTTTATTTAATTATGTGGAAAGCTTGGTGGGACCAGAACATAAATAATTAGTTTCTTATATGTTAAGTGCATATGTGAGGACATTGCTCTTTAAGTCATGGAGGTCAGTGAACATCCATTAAAGAATGGATGAAGAAACTTTGGGAGATTGCTGCTGTCACCAGATTAATCCACTACCTGAGATTTAGAAAACAACAAAGTTATTATAGCTTTCAGACACAATGAAAGGGCCTTGCATCAGTTAATATTGCACTTAGAACGATCCAAATAGTGTTAGATTAAATTAGTAACTTTGTGTTTTCAGAAGGACAGTATTGTTCCTTCATAATAATAGCATGTTGTACTCTTTTTAAACTGAAATATGATGGATTATATAATGGGTTATAAATGTTGATATGTTTTATTGGAAAAACAAATTCTTGGAATATGAAATCTTTTATTAGGCCAACTGAAATGTTACAGAATATTGTGCAAGACTTTGTGTTCTCTGGAACTCTGCATTAGGGTAGATGGTAAACAGGGGGTGGGGGTGGGGATTGGCTGAGGTTGGAGCCATGGATGGAGTCTGCATATAGCCATGGTCTTTTGATGGATTGTGGGAAGATGTAGTGGACGTTCAAGCAATAATGGGTCTTTGTCCCAAGGAGCTTATGATGTAAATTCCAATCATGGAGGGATACAACTGAGAGAGAAGAGTCAAGGGAAAGGCATGGTTAATAAGGGAGAAGTGTGCGTAGTTGTGTGCTTAGTTTTTCTTTCGGTCGTGTATGGGGACTTTTCAGGAGCATAGTAGGGCTTTGCATGATTTTATCAGGAGACAGAGCTGTGCTTTGTCTTTTCAAAACTAGACACAAATGCCATGTAGTACATATTCTGAATCTAATATTGACATTGGAAGGAAAGTACCCACTGGTACCAAGGCAAATAGGGGACGCGGGTGGCGCTGTGGGTTAAACCACAGAGCCTAGGGCTTGCCGATCAGAAGGTCAGCGGTTCAAATCCCCGCGACGGGGTGAGCTCCCGTTGCTCGGTCCCTGCTCCTGCCAACCTAGCAGTTCGAAAGCACATCAAAGTGCAAGTAGATAAATAGGTACCGCTCCAGCGGGAAGGTAAACGGCGTTTCCGTGCACAGCTCTGGTTCGCCAGAAGCAGCTTAGTCATGCTGGCCACATGACCTGGAAGCTGTATGCCGGCTCCCTCGGCCTATAAAGCGAGATGAGCGCCACAACCCCAGAGTCGGTCACGACTGGACCTAATGGTCAGACGTCCCTTTACCTTTACCTTACCAAAGCAAATGCTACACTAGAAGAAGTTGTTGGTTGGCATCTGTCTGTCTTGGGAGGCAGTCAAACCATTGGAAAGTTACTGCGCCTGTTGTGGCTGTAGAGACCAAAGTGAGAGACAAGTTTTGTTGCAGTTGGGGCAGATAAAGGGGTCCGGTTATGCTGCTGCAGATGCGCTCCTCCCAGTGGCCATCCCTTCTCTGGTCACTGCTGTGGTCACAGCCTGACTAATTGTCTCCAGGCACTGTGATAGTCTGCAAGGGATTCTCACACGGTGGAGTTAATGATGCCAGCCTTCATGTGATGTTTGCAGACATCTTTGTAACTCAGCATTGATCTGCCAATGGGTTCCTGGAGCCAGCTCCCTGTAGAGCCCCTCCTTGGGGATCCTGCCATCTTCCATTCTGTGGACATGACCAAGCCAGCGTAGACTGTCACTGAGACAGGAGTGCGAACATGCTCAAAATCTTCCTGATACAGGATGTGTGCAAGGGGTTGAGGCATCGCTTCTGGTGGGTGTAAGTTGCCCACATCTCACTACCATAAAGCAGTGTGCGCAGGTGACATGACCCACCTCTCGGCCTCACTGATGTGGTTCAAAGCAAAGGAAAGCATTTGGCACCAGCTTGGCTGCAGGTGTTGTCAGAAGGAAGCATACAAGATGCCTTCCAACCACCTTAGGGACTCCACTCCCGATTAGCCTAGGGTTAACTTCTTAGCTTTTCCTTTTCCAGAAGATGTCGTACAAGGCAGCAAGGACAGATTGGTGCCCAGGATTTGCTTCCAAAGCCTTTCTCACAAGTGAGTTTATCTGCAAGGCAGTGGAGGTTTAGGAACAGAGTTTCCTTCTCCTAGATGGGCTTCCTTCCCAGGTTGACAAGCCCCATCTGCCCTTCATTTCCCTCAACAGTACATGCAGAAACTGGACCACTGGATGTAATATTAGTCTTGTCCACCAGAGCCTGTTTTGGCGTCTACTCAGAGCTGTAGCAGGTAAGGAAAGGGCTGAATTTGTCACACATGCCTGCTCTGATCCTCTTAATTGTCAGGCATGCCTTCTGGTAAGTATGTCCTGCTCTCCAAAAAGCCAATCTTACCTGAGCTAGGGCGGAGGATGTGCAGGTGTTTGCAGACTCCTGACTGCAAGAGCTTGAGGATGTGCACAGAACCTTGGTCCGATGCCACAAAGAGCCTGGTGGAGTCCTCAGAGAAAAGGAGGTGGTGGGCTGAGCGAATCCCCTTTGGAATCTTAGTAACCTTTGGGAAGGCAAGGGTTAAGGGTCAGTGTGGCCAGTTCTACCCTGAGGCCCCACCTCACCCTCTCCCAACCCCCTTTCCCCCAAGGAGGCTCACTTGGAAAAGTCTAGAAAAGCATTTCCTGTTCCTTCCATCAACTTATAAGAGTAAGTTACAAAATCTTAAAAGAACATAATAATTTTATCATTTAATCTGATTTTTACCTTTTTTTGGATTGCATCCGTGTAAACTGCTTAGAGACTACTGTACTTAAGCTGTATCTAAATTGCTGAAATAAAATAAATAACTAAGAGTCCTAGAGCTGGATCAAAAAAATAAAAATAAAAAAAATTGTCAGGCATGCCCTACCCAAGGTGGTTGCAATTTGCATTTCTTTACCCTCTCTCCCTGCAAAGATGCATTTAACAATACACCTCTTTCAGCCTTACTTTTGAAGCTGGAGCTTGCAGGTAGGCGGGTGATTATTAGGTGCCTAATACTTACACCTGACTTGGTCGATTTAGGGGCCTCATAAGGTTTGCCACCCACAGAGGTTGATATTGCACAGTTCTACTCTCTTTTGCCCAGGATAAAGCTTCTGGGACCCAACTAAAAATAATCTTAGGTGCTGTTTTCAGGGTCACAGGATTCCCAGCTCAACTCTTACATTCTTTGACAGGACAGAAGGACTAAGCTAGGAGTAGCCAATATGGTGCCTTCTAGATGCTTTTGGACTACAATTTCCATCTCCTATGTCCCGTGGTCAAGGGTGATGGGAATTGTAGTCCAACAACATCTGGGAGGCACCACATTGGCTACCCTTGAGCTAAGTCAAAAGATTAACGAAAATTTTTGATTAGTGATTTGTCATTGATTCTTATTGCACCTCTGCTTGAGTTCTATGTATTTGTAGGAACCAAGAAAAATAAAACCTGGAGTATTTGTGAGGCAACCTTTGCATTTTGTGTGCAGTCCATCTTATGTGTTCAGGTCATGTTGATTCTTCTTGGTATAATGCATATTTTGCAATGTTATCCCTCTTCCCTAAAGAATTTGTGTCAGACCACAGAATAGTGACCTTGAATCTAACACAATGAGGTGCATGAAGCAAGGTATAATATGATCAATAAATGAATAGTGTTATGGGAAGGAATAGTGTCTGGAAAACTCTTCGGCTTTAGTAGGCTACAGTGTGAAAATAGATAGGAAGGAAGGAAATGATAAGCTTGTAGATAACTACTGGCTAAATCATTTATGTTCTCAAAAGAGATAAAATGGTATCCTTGTATTAGGGATGGGTAAATCTTGCCAGTTTTGACTTTTCTCTATTTCCAGTCCTTAAGTTCAGTTCATTCTTTATCCATTCATTATTTTTATTTTTTTTTAAAAAAAAAGCCTGCAGGAAAATTCAAATGATCCTCCTAATATATGCAATTTTTGTATGCAATTTTGCCCAATTTAAGCACTTTTGCAAGCAATGTGCTCTAATATAATTTATTTTTGTATGTTATTTTGTATGTTCTGCACACCTGCCCAATATATGCTTTCTTTTGGTGCACTGGTGGGGCTTTTTTTTTTTTAGTAATTTGCCTTGCAAGATTGGCAAGAGGGCAAAGTTTGAAGGATAGTTCCATTCCAGTTTGCTGTTACTTTGAAAGTAGATATTAAAATGCAAATAAAATGGTCTCCCAGCCCTACCTTGTATATAGCAATGTTCTGGGGTTTGAAGCTGGCTTGTTTCCCTACAATCTGGGTGAGACTAATAACTGTTTGTCCAGGTTTTAAGGAATAAATGCAGTTAGTTAAAAACGGAAGCGAAAACTTCTGATTTGCTTATGGTTGTCTTAGAGGAGAGGGGAGCTCATGAGGCTCATTTGCATAGTGGGGTAGTCAATATGGCACCTTCCAGATGTTGTTGGACTTAACTCCAATCAGCCACAGCCAACAAGGCTTATAGTCAGGACTGATGAGAATTGTAGTCAAACCACATCTGGAAGTAACCGCATTGACCATCCCTAAGTGAAACCACCTCTTAGGATTATGTCTGAATGAGACCTTTTTGTGCATGGGTGAATGTTGTGGAGGACAGGATACAAAGCAGAAGCAGGATACAAACTACAGTTGAGAAGTATGAATAATAAATGATAATAAATTTTATTTATATCCTGCCCTCCCCAGCCGAAGCCGGGCTCAGGGCGGCTAACAACAATAAAACAGTACAAAAGTACAGCACAAACAACACTCTAAAATCATTCATTATAAAATTAATGATTAATGATTAATTAATGAAAATTTGTCTTTACACCACTTTTGAATAATATAGCCTTAGGTGTGTTTTTCATTGATCACCTTATACCTACCGTGAGCCTGTAAAATCTGAGAGGGAGCACCCAGAATAGATATGCAGTTTGGGCAGAAGTCTCACAGTATCTCGTTAATGGTCTTGTCCTTTGCATTTTTACTCAAAAATAACTCTGACTGTATCCAATGGATCTTAATTGCAAATGTGTGTAGGTTTTCAACCTGAGGCTGAAAACAAGGACTTGCTGCTTAGGTGATTATTTTGGGGTTGGATATTGTGATGCGTTCTGTTGGAGCATCCTTTTTTTGTTTGCTGTTGACTTTGAGAAAAAGAGAGGTCTGTCCTACTGAATCACTAGCCCCAAGTTGCCTTTGTAAGGCTTTGTACCATGTGCTCAACAGGTTTCACTTGTTTAGTTTATTATGAAATGTCAAGATCACAGCACACAGTGGCATAACAGAGAAGTGATGACAAGGTCTTGCAAGTATTGGCTCTGTTACAAGCATCTTATAACTCTGCCTTTTATGGCTTCAGCAATATCACAATAGCTTAAAACTTTCCCTGCTAAATAACTCAGTGTTTGTTTACATAGTGCATTGGAGATAACATGGTCTGGGGGTGGATTATCATTTTGACTTAATGTCTATTGGGGTTTCTTGCAATGTCTGAGGACCAGATGCCATGCTAGCAAGTCAAATAAATGAGCAAGAGGCTCATTTTATTTACCAGATTTTGACCAGTTTTACTTGGTAATTTCTGTATACCAGCATTCCCCAAATTTTGGTCTCCAGCAGTTTTTAGACTACAATTCCCACCACCCCTGACCGCTGGTCCTACTGAATATACACATTTTTACAAAAGGATTTCCCCCAACTAAAATGCAAATGCACATGTTATTTTCAGTAATATATGCATTCATATGTACACTTTACCCTAGTATATGCATATTTGTACATGTCTCGTGGCTGTACAACTGCATTGCAAAAATCAGAGAAGTATGAATTTCAAATTATGGCTGTGTTTTGGCTCATGTATTGTTTTGGAAAGTACAGATTAGAATCAAATGCAAGCTGAATCAAATTTCTCCCTCACCCCTAGATGTGAAAGGTTTTTATGTAGCATCCTTGAACTCTGGACATCTTGATTTCCACAGTGAACTCTTAAGATGGTCTTATTTAGGTTATTGTTTTTGTCTATCTGCTTCCAAAGAGTAAGCGAGGGACTGCTAATGATCTACATCAGTCGATTGGGATGCTTGAGCCAAGAGTTGTAAACATAAAAGTGGTAATGACACCTGGAAATATGCAAAGTAAGCTGGACATCTCTTAACTCCA
>NC_138508.1:25492233-25562233 GCF_964252035.2 Podarcis erhardii
TTTGACGTGTTTTCAGACTGCCTGGTTGGCAGGAGCAGGGACTGAGCACAGGAGCTCACCCTGTTGCGGGGATTTGAACCACCGACCTTCTGATCGGCAAGTCCTAGGCTCTGTGGTTTAACCCACAGCGCCACCCGCACAGAACACATACTAAAGCCCTGAACCTCAATACTTTGGGACCAGGTCTCTTGCAAGCCAGATAGCTGAAACTGGGACAAATGCTCCCCAAAGCCCAAATTCTGTGACTTATGCAATAGCTCTGGTGTATTCATAGGCAGAGCTGTCTGCAGAAGTTGGGGGTGGGGGAGAGAATCGAATGGCCAAAGCCCTGGTAGCTCATGACAGCAGTTCAAATAGTGTGTGTGTATGTTGCTTATTTTTCTGCAGGCGGGTTTTGCTCTTGGTCAGCTTTCTAAAACAAGGATTTCCCCTCCCACTGATTCCAATGAGAGGGGAATTAAGTATGCCAGTTGGGGGCATGTCAGACAAATAGGAGGGCTATTGATCCAGTGAATCCAAAGTTCCCCATGATCTGTCCCCAGAATGCCTCCTTTTTGCCCTTTTTGCCCCAGGGCCTCTGATGGCAAAGGAGGGGGCAAACCAGGGAGATTTCTGCAGCTGCAAGGAAGATGGCGTCATGGACAGATCTCCTGTGCTCATGGGTCTCCCTCTCTCTCTTTCAGAAAGAGGGACCATGCTATCCTATGGCCTCTTGGATGCCTTCCTAAGGACCAGAGGATTACAGACTTAACATTATATTCAATCAATATTGGGTTTTTGCTGAAGCGCTTGTTCCCCATTTTTATTTGAGGGGGGGAAATGTTATGGAAGTAATTTTAGCCATTTTAATAAGGCATAACAGGGTTGAGTAAAACCAAGTCTCTTCCCCCCTTCCCCTCCTTCCTTCATTTACAGCCTTACAAAAATAGTAAAGTAACTCCACAAATACGTTTGCGATTCAAAGCTTGAGTGCTGGGTATTTTTGCTCTCAGGAAAGGTCCACATGACATCAAGCAAAGATGGCTGCCTGTTATCTGACCTCCTCACTCATCAGTTCAGTTGAAATTTTAATAAATATGTAATTATCTATTAAGTATTTGACATAAAGTGTCATCAAAATTGAAATTAACTGTGTGGATAAAGCCTTAACCAATTACAAATGGATTCCTGTGTGGGAGATGCATGCAGCAATTGTCCAGTGTTTGTGGGCTTAGATGTATTTTATTTGAAAGGTGAAACAGTTGCTTTCAGCCTATTTTTGAGGCAAAGCTGTATGGAAGGATTTTTTTTTAATTTAAAAAAATTCTAGAAATGTCTGTTAAAGTAAATCATGCAACAAATAAACTCCTCTATAACTTATATTGTTAAGTATTAGGTTAGCAATGTAAGTATTTGTTATGTATTGCTTCTAAAGTGACCTCAGATTGGGTAGGGTGGGGCAAAAATGAAGGGAAAATTGTGAAGGCCAACAGAGCTAAAAAACATTATATTTTATATAAAGGATCATTGGCAGCCAGAAAGTTTACATAGTCTTCCTTGATATTTGGGGCATTTTTCTGAAATGACTGGAATAAAAGCATGCTGTGGCTCTCATGATGGTTTTGAGTTCACTGTTCCCACCATCCCCAGCCAATATGTCTAGTGGTCAAGGAGGATGGGAGTTGGAATGCATCACTCAAAGGGCAAAGAAGAACGGACTCTGCACAGTGTGGTGTAGAGCATTGTACTAGGACTTGTGAGACCAGGGTCCAAATCTCCAGTTGGCCATGAAGCTCATTGTGTGACCTTGGACCAGACACTGCCTCTCAGCCTGACCTACCTAACAGGCTTAGTGTGGGGATTAAAGGAGGAGAGGGAGAACCATGTACACCCCCTTGAGCTCCTTGGCAAAGGAGATGGGATTTAAAAGCAATAAATAATAATTATTTTTTAAAGGGGGGTAGTATAAAAAACAAGTGCTGAGTTAGAAAGAACATGAACAGCTGTCTTTTATTTATGGGTGGACAGGTTACTTTCTCTCAGCCTAACCTGCTCCATGGGGTTTTAAGGCGAGGAGAAAATGGGGAGGGAGAGAACCATACACACTACCTTGGCAGCTCCTGGAAGGAAAGGTGGGGTCCAAATGTAATTGTGAGTGAGCAAATGTGTGTGTGTGTGATAATTTATATGCATCAATGCAAGCATAGAGATAATTACTATTATTTAAACAGAAATACATATCTTCCTCCTCTTCTTTGGCAATCGCTCGTAGCCGAGCAAGATTGTCTTCCATAAACAACGTTTTAACAATGGGTCTGTAAGTGACTGTGGAGGCCAATTTTGGATCCACACGTCCTTCCACAGTGGGGACATAGGTTTCTGGGAATTGATCACGGTGAGGGTTTGCCAAGTGTGCCTTCCTCTTAGCATGTTTCTCCCTTGCGTCCTGAGTTTGAGCGTCTTCAAAGCCCAAGTCACCTTTGGTAAAGGCTGTTCTCCAACTGGAGCAAGCCAGTGTTTCCCAGTTGTCAGTGTTTATACTACATTTTTAAAGATTTGCCTTCAGAGAGTCTTTAAACCTCTTTTGTTGACCACCAGCATTATGCTTTCCATTTTTAAGTTCGGAATAGAGTAGTTGCTTTGGAAGATGATAATCAGGCATCCGCACAACATGACCAGTCCAACAAAGTTGATGTTGAAGAATCATTGGTTCAACACTGGTGATCTTTGCTTCTTCCAGTACACTGACATTGGTCTGCCTTGTCTCCCCAAGGATACATCTCACCATATTGGAAGAGACTGTGACCATGTGAGCTGTGTCTGACATGCTCAGTCTGCTCTCCAGGTGTTAACTGTTGATGAGCCACTTCAAGGCCCTTCTTACACTCCCTTCTTATGACTCTTTAACTATCTTAAAAATAGACTTGGACTGAACAGACTTTGAAACAGAAGATGCTTTCACACAGCGGGCTGCCCTCTTGTAGCCCTTTAGAGGAGGACCCATGGTCACTCTTTCAGTGGCACAGTTAAGTTGTAATATGTCTACTCAAATTCCTGGTTAGCTCATGTGTATGAATGAGGCTGATGTCTGGATGATTTGCAGTAAATTGGCAAGGGTCCAATTACATCTGCAGAGCACCCTGTTGGTAAGGCTGTCCTAGGAGATATCCCCCAAAAGATAGCTGGTGGTGACATACATGTGGTAATAATCCCCCCTCCCCCAATTCAAAACCATTTGAAAGAAGTACCTCCTAATGTAAGGTCTCCAAACAAAGAAGGAGACACAGATTATTTATATATGGTATCAATTTACTCTTTTAATTATGTAGTTGGAACTAAATCAGCAACTCTTTACTGGAAGTGCATTTTATAATACGGAGCCTGAGGAGTAAAGTAAATTGCAAACTTTTGCATGTTTGGAATTGTTACATTTCTCCTCGTACCTTTTAAAATTATTTGCTCCATAGGAGCAGAGTTTACAAATTTTTCATCCAAAGTATTCCATGTGATGTCACCCTTCCCTTCAGTTTACTAACGCATGGCAACACTACAATGGGGAAGACTGAAGGTTTCGATGTTGTAATTGCTGTTTTGTTCTAGCTGTGAAAATTCAAAACTGGAAAAGGGTTTGTAGTAGGTTGAACACAATCATAATTGATTTAAAGCTTCTAGAATAGCCCTTTTTACAAGCTTGCTCCCTCCCCCCGATGATGTTGGACCACCCCTCCCACCACCCCTGACCATTATGGGATTGTTGTTGTGGTGGTGGTGGTGGTGGCATAACAACATCTACGGGTCTAAAGTTGGGAGCAGCAGTTATGGAGAAAAAGAGAACTGTTCTTAAGAGATGTATCTTGGTTTCAAATTAACCTTATATGGGTATTTATGATTCAGGAAAGCAAAGAAAGACATTTAAGAGGATCTCTCTCTTTAAAACCCGAGAAGTTCAGCAGCGCACATCATGTGATGCTTGCAGATAGCAGAAAAAACTTCATTTGAATGAGTTTTACGCCTCCCCTCCCAACACACAGAGCCCAGCACCCACCGACTACTTCTTCTCAGCATCTGCTTTTGCAATTGAAAGAATATAAAGTAATTTTTAAAATTGCTCCAAGAAATGTGTAGACTGCAAGAGCTGTATTTACAGACTATTCAACAAATATAAAGAAGACATTGATTACAAAGCTGCCAGCATTCTTCTCTCTCAATAAGATATGGGAGGCTGTTAGAACACATTCAGCTTCTACCTATTGTTGTGCCAGCTTCTGTGGGCAAATCCTCTGGTACTGCTGTCTTCAGATTTTAGGTTGGAACCAATGCATTGGTGGTCATGGGTAAAGAACATTTCATCACACCACCACTCCCGAGCCACCTATGCAGTTGGTTTTTTTATATAGATTTTAATACCCTGCCCTTCATGGAAACACACAGGGTTGCATATAACAATGGATACATTAAGGTAAAGGTAAAGGTACCCCTGCCCGTACGGGCCAGTCTTGACAGACTCTAGGGTTATGAGCCCATCTCACTTAAGAGGCTGGGGGCCAGCACTGTCCAGAGACACTTCCGGGTCACGTGGCCAGCGTGACAAAGCTGCATCTGGCGAGCCAGCGCAGCACACGGAAACGCCGTTTACCTTCCCGCCAGTAAGCGGTCCCTATTTATCTACTTGCACCCGGGGGTGCTTTCGAACTGCTAGGTTGGCAGGCGCTGGGACCGAGCAACGAGAGCGCACCCCGCCGCGGGGATTCGAACCGCTGACCTTTCGATCGGCAAGCCCTAGGCGCTGAGGCTTTTACCCACAGCGCCACCCGCGTCCCTAATGTATTAATGGATACACTAATAGCAATGTATTAATGGATACACTAATAGCAATGAGTCTGACCAAACTGCGGGAGGCAGTGCTCTGGTCCATGGGGACACGACTAAACGACTAAACAACAACAATATTGTTATTGTTATTAATATTGCTATATTTAAATTTTCCATTTCAGTTCTTTGAGGAAGCAAAGGTGGATTATATTTGTGCAGGTGGTGAGGAATGGGGGATTGGAGGAGGAATATTTTTAGATGTCTTATTCACTAAATGAAAAAAACTCAGCACTAATCCATTAATGAGCACAACAGTGACTAAAAATAAAAAGAGAGAGGACACAACAGATTACGATGCAGAATTTAAAACAGCAATAACCATTTTTTAAAAAATCAACTATCAGTATATTTAAGTACATATCGCAAAAAACAGATAATTTAAAAATGTAATAAAAATGTCTTCGTCTGCAGCCAAAAAAGACCTAAAGATTGGCTCTAGATGAAGCTCTCTGGGGAGTTTCACAGATGAGGTGCCATCACTGAAAAGGCCCTCTCTCTGATTGCCTTGTCTCATGAGACTGGGACCCCTAAAAAAGAGATTCTGAAGTAGTGTTTGAAAAGGGACAAAATTTATTATTATTATTATACAAATTATATTATTATATTATTATACAAATTATATTATAATTATTATATTATACAAATTAAATTATATTATTATTATACAAATAATTACAGACAGCTTTCAGTCGTTACTACGAAAAGAGCGGATTTTCTAGAAGTGAACTCAAAACCATCTAGCTTGAACTGGAGTAGAGCGCCATACCATTTCTTATTGAATGAATGTTTTATTTTGCGCTCTGATGCTAGCAATCAAATCAACACAGGACAACCCCTTTTCAGGCAACAGTATCATTTTTAATTTCTGCCTGTGACTCTAAAATTTACATGGACAGTTATTTTCTAAAACAGTCCCTCAGTGTACAGCAGGGTCAGGGGACCAGATGTCGTTGGCCTGTTATCCCTATCATCTCTGACCATTGACCATGTTGACCATTGGCCAACAACATCTGGAGGACCAGAGGTTCCCCATTCATGGTGCAGAGCCAGAAAGTTAGCCAGAGATAGAGATACTACTGAAGAATAATCAAATGTAATTTGAAAGCAGTATGGGGAAGAGAAACAAGAGGAATGAGACTGCCCCCACATAGTGACTGGGAGTGGATGCCAAGACCATATAACACCAGTCCTGAAAGACCTACATTGGCTCCTAGTACGTTTCTGAGCACAATTCAAAGTGTTGGTGCTGACCTTTCAAGCCCTAAATGGCCTTGGCCCAGTATACCTGAAGGAGCATCTCCACCCTCATCATTCAGCCCAGACACCGAGGTCCAGCTCCAGGGGCCTTCTGCGAGAAGTGAGGTTACAGGGGACAAGGCAGAGGGCCTTCTCGGGAGTGGCGCCCGCCCTGTGGAACACCCTCCCATCAGATGTCAAGGAAATAAACAACTATCTTACTTTTAAAAGACATCTGAAGTCAGCCCTGTTTAGGGAACTTCTTAATGTTTGATTGTTTCTTCTTTTTCTTTATACTTTATTGAATTGCAGTAGCAGAAACCAAACAATATCACAAGAAAAATAGCAAATTACAAAAAGGAAAATAAAAAAAACACACACAAAATACACAGAACCTTGACTTCCCTCCACCCATGTTTGCCCTCCTTCCCTTAATCTTCTTTCATTTGTTGTGTTATTAGTATTACTTTGTTTTTATTCCACTTCAATCTATTTCCTCAATATTTCTACCCTGTAATCTTCAGGCCAGAAACTAAGTGGAGTCTGGTATAATTGGAAATTGGAACATCCAACTTCCTGTATTGGGATCTTTTTAATGTTCAATTGTTTTATTGTGGTTTTAATATTCTGTTGGGAGCCGCCCAGAGTGGCTGGGAAAACCTGGCCAGATGGGTGAGGTATAAATGATACATTATTATTATTATTATTATTATTATTATTATTATTATTATTCCCAAATGGCAACCCCTGGTTTTTCTAGATGGCATTTGGCAATAAGTAATTAAATATGTTGCTAATTCCTTAATGCTTCTCTCTCTCTCTCCCTCCCTGTTTCTGTTCACAGGAAAAGCTAACCCAGGAGTGTGTATTCAGAGAACAATTTGAAGAGAACTGGTATAACACATACTCATCAAATCTATATAAGCATGTGGACACTGGAAGACGATATTACGTTGCATTAAATAAAGACGGGTCTCCGAGAGAAGCGACTAGGACTAAGCGCCATCAAAAATTCACACATTTTTTACCTAGACCGGTGGATCCAGAGAAAGTCCCTGAACTATATAAGGATATTTTAAGCCAAAGTTGACAAAGACGTTTCCTTCACTTGTGAGCCCTTAAAACGAAAGTAACCACTATAAAAGGTTTCATGCGGTGGGTTCTTAATTGATTAGCTGTGTCATCGCATCAGCTCCACTGTTGCCAAACTTTGTCGCATGCATAATGTATGATGGAGGCTTGGATGGAACATGCTGATTTTGTTCTGCACTTAAAGGGGTTTTGTCTTCCTGGAGGAGTGCCTATTGCCCACTCGCTTGGTTTATTATGAGAGGAAGGAAGGAAGGAAGGAAGAGTGAGAATGTGTGAGAGCGGAAAAAAGAAAGGAAAGAGGATGAAAGAGAGAAGCTGGAGCAAGAAGGAAGGGGGAGGGGGAAAGGCCTGATGCATGCTGGGAAATAGACACGCTTTTAAATTTTTTGATCCATTGTACTTCATCCTATATCAGCATAGCTGCCATACTTTGACTCATCAGGAATTTTGGCTGGTGGCCTGCTCAAGTGTACGCTGCATTTATAAAAAAGAAAACGAAGAGAAAAAAAAGAAGGCATGGAGGGTTCGGTCTTACTTAAACAAACAAACAAACAAACAAACAAACAAACAAAAAGAGACTTACTATTTTTTTTGTTTGACTGCTCAAGTGGGAGCCACCCCTCGCTGAATTTAAAAGCAAAGACCTCCTAGGTGAAAAAAACGAGAAAAGATTAAAATAAAAATAAAAAATAATAAAAAGTAGTAAAAAAAATACATAAAAAAGTTTAAATTTATTTATAGAAATTCCAAAGGCAACATTTTATTTATTTTATATATTTATTTATTATATAGAGTTTATTTTTAATGAAATATGTACAGGCCAGATAGGCAGTTTGGAAGCTTTAGGCTCTGTGAAACATTTCGACAGTGAAGGCCGCTCTTGAACCTGTGATAAAACTCATGCAAGTCAAACATAAAAGGTGCATGGAGGCAAAGAGAAATCTAGCGACCCTAATGTACTAAAGGCGACAATCTCCTTTGTGCCCATATTATTGTAAAAGTATGCACAACCACTCATGACACAGAGAGCTCACTCTTCTGACTGCTTGTTTCATAGCTTAAACTCTCCCCTCCCCCTCCTCCCTCTCCAAGGATTAAAGATAAAAATGGGTCTTCAAAACTTTAATTCTGTGTCTGTAATATTTCCTCTTTGGTAAGTCGACTTATTCCATCTTTGTAAGCTTCACAGTTGTGAAAAGAAGAAAGAGAAAAGAAAATAAGGGTTGGTATATACTCTACTTGTTAAAACCTACTGCAGATAATACCAAAGCTAAATGATAAATATGCTCTTTTTATTTAAGCAGAATGCCAGAAACATCCTAATATTGACATTTTGTACTAATTAAGGTTTTCACAACTAGTACAAGAGGCCCGGGGCAAGGTTCACTCTTGTAAACTTGTTTAATTGTGCACTTGACTATCTACTCTGAAATTACACAAGTTCCATAGGGGTTATTACTGTAACATCTTTTATGGAGAAAAAAAATTTGCTTTCAGTGTGAACTGTCATAATACATATTAACACCCTTCTTAAAGTAAGACTCTTGCAAATGAAACTAATAAATCTCTATTGAGAATTGCAAAGAGGGGGAAAGTACTATACTCGTTTTATTTCAAGTTATCTTCCATATGTTCCTGGAGTGTATCGTGAGGCAGGCTCTGCTACATATACTGTATGCCGTTAGGACTGTGTAACGTAATAAGTGCAAACACACCTTTCGTTAGGGGTTGTAATTTTGGAACTTGCTCATAGAAAAGAGCCCCTGGGAATAGCTGAGTCAGAAGTGCTGTCAACAGCTGCATCCCAAAGGCACTATGTTTGTGTACCATTGTGCAGAGTTACTGTACAAGGTTTCAGCTCAGCCTGGTTTGGGTTGTTGCCTGGATTCTATTTAGTTTGGAAAGTTGTGCATCCATCTCCGTATGAATGATGCATAATTCCTTGGGTTGCAGTGATGCTTAAAACAACTGAAGCACGTCTAAGCACTTCTGATGCCACTTGTTTTGGTTGATACTGCATGTCATTCTGGGACCGTACAAGTTTTACTTGAGTTTTCCGGTGCAAGTATTAGCAAGTAGTTTCAAGGCTCTGGTTGCCTCCAACGAGCTTGTACTCAGAGTAGACTCATTGAAATGAGTAGTCATTTTCGTTACTTTCAACTGGTGTGTTCTGAATATGGCTGTCACTAGAGACAAGCCTAAAATTTTCCCCTAGCTGGAGTAAGAAGGGACTTTAATGCACAGAGGGTTGTATCAACTAAGTCATGCACAGAACAGACCCATAGACTTAGCAACAACTAACTCAAGCCCCTTGATTTCAGTGGGTCTACTTTGAGCATGCCTCCGTTGGAGACAAACTAAATATATTAAGTACTGCTTATGAACAAATTGGAGATAACCATCAATATGTTCAGAATGAATTCAGCATTCCTTCACTCAGTTGCAAGCTGCACAAGATGAGTTTACATGTTCGGTTTTGGGGCGTGGGGAGCACATTACATTCCACATGGGGCTACAAATGAAAATTATATGCCCATGTACAGTTCTTACCCCTCTCTCACCACTCTTTGTATCTCTTTGATACAAAGTCAGTCTTCCCCTTATTATTATGTCATGTATCTGTATGTTTCCACACCCTTGTGGAATATCAACCTGTGTTCTGGACAAGGGCTGAGGAATTATGATGTCAACACAGGTGTGTTTAATCATTATGGGAGAGGTGGAGAACTCAACATGGGGCTGGGATTTTCAGAGGCAGCCTTGAGTCAAGTGTAATGTGTAGTTCTGCCCTTTTGGCTAGCCAGTCCATCCTATCCAATCTTGGGTAATTTTTTGATGCAACTATCCATGATACACTGAAGAGATCTGTTCCACATATCTGATAGCTAAAATTTATTATGTGAGCACCACAATGTGTGCAGTCACTTACTCTGAATGGGATCAGAATAAGAAAACTATTCTTTCATTTAAAATGAAAATCTTAATGCCTGTTGCTTCTTGGCCCATAGTACAATCAGACTCAAGACTTTACCAGTGTATAGTAAACCGTTGAATATTAGCTTTGGGCTAAATCTTTCAAAGTAAATAAATGACAGCTAGGTTAATTCCACGGGATGTTGGACATCTAATTGTCAGAGCATTTCTGCTTACATTCAACACATATTGACTTAATTGATCAGGACTTTGTTTCTGTTTAAGAATTTGATAACAGTTCTTCTCTTATAGATCAAAACCCACTTCATGACGACCCTTTTTCTTTTTGCTGCCTGCCTGGGATTTTGAAAATGGGAAGACTGTTAAGCAGTTGAAAAGCCACCATACTGGGCTGTGTATTAGTTGGGTGGATCACAAATGGTGCAGGCCTGCTATAAGACCACTTTAATTGGACTAATTCCACCAGAATCCTCAATAGGACTATCATTGTAAATTACTTTGAAATTGTGTTTTTAATAACCAGAACCAGAAAATGATTATCCTTCGAATAAACGAGTTAAAGGACATACAGCATGTTCAGCATCTAACAGTAAAAGATATATATACATATTGCATAAGGTGGATTCAAGTAGCAATAAGTATCTGATTTTGCACTAAGTCCACAAAAATGTTAAGGACACCCATAATAGCTAAGGTCAAACTTGCCATGAACTTACAAGAATAATAAGGTCATACTTTTTAGCCTTAATGTGGAATTTGCTGGTATTTTTTATCATAGACAGATCATTAATATTACTTAACATGTTTTTTATTTAATTTATTTTTTGTATTTTTTAAAGAAAGGACTAAAAGTAAGCAAGAAAAATGTTATGACTTTATGGCAGTTGATGCAATAAACTGTAATCAATTTATTCAAATAACCCATAGTGCTGTGTATATACCTATTGGATTTTTGTAGATACGGAGTTATGATATACATTATCTTGGTACAACACAAGGTAGCAGGCTACTCAGCCTTTTCTATTAGCATATAACGGCAGTCGAATGAAAGCTTGGTTGGTCACTTCTAAGTCCTCCATGGAATAATTCCAAAATAGAACTGGGGAAAAATACGCTCCCTTTATAAAACAAGATGAACAGTGTGCGATTAAATTTCATGGAGTCCTCAAATGCAGCAGTAATATAGAGGCTTGGGACCTCATTCCCTTCCTGAATACACAGACATTCACCTTTGCATCAAAGCTGGTTTGCCTGTCTGCAAAACATCAAATATGGATCGTGTTCCATCAGTTTCCTGATTTCACTAATACAGTGGTATCTTGGTTGTCGAACTTAATCCGTTCCGGGAGTCCGTTAGACTCCCTGAACTGTTCGAAAACCAAGGCGCGGCTTCCGATTGGCTGCAAGAGATTCCTGCACTCAAATTGGAAGCCGCGTTGGGCGTTCGGCTTCCCAAAAACGTTCGCAAACTGGAACACATACTTCTGGGTTTGCAGCGTCCGGGAGCCAATTTGTTTGGCCACTAAGCCGTTCGGGAACCAAGGTACCACTGTATAGATGGTTGGCTTACTTCTCATAGATAGCAAATAACCAGGGCCACACCTTCTACTGCTGCAGTTTGATGTCTTGGAAATAAGTATAGTGAGTGGGGGAACACGGGAAACTTTTATTACCACTATTCCAGTGCTGTGGGGGAAAAAAGGCTTCGTATATTCTAGCGCTCTCCATCTCTGACACCTCTTTAAAATTCACACGGCAACTTGGTGTTAATATACTTGACAACATGTAACTGTGCATATGAATGGAAATATGTGTGTTGGATAAATGTATTGTTATAGAATTTTGAAAGTGAGTATTCTTTCATAAGGGACAGATGTGGCGCTGTGGTCTAAACCACAGAGCCTAGGGCTTGCCGATTGGAAGGTTCGAATCCCCGCGACGGGGTGAGCTCCCATTAGTTCGTCCCTGCTCCTGCCAACCTAGCAGTTCGAAAGCACGTCAAGTACAAGTAGATAAATAGGTACCACTCTGGCGGGAAGGTAAACGGTGTTTCCGTGCGCTGCTCTGGTTCGCCAGAAGTGGCTTAGTCATGCTGGCCACATGACCTGGAAGCTCCCTCGGCCAATAAAGCGAGATGAGCGCTGCAACCCCAGAGTCAGTCACGACTGGACCTAATGGTTAGGGGTCCCTTTATCTTTACCTATTCTTTCATCTAGCTCCCCCAGTTCCATTCGAGATCTATTGACTTCATAATCATACAGGAGCATAGGCACAGCCCAGTGTACTTCCTATACAGAACAGGCAAAGCTAACTTCTCCCTGCTATTACTGTTAATGTGTCAAGTCTGTTCACATTATGGTAGTGCCTATGCTGTATGGAGCCTGTGGGAGATGGAGAGGGCACCTTTGTTAGGGCCATCGGATATTCTCATTGCTGAACATTTTAAACATCATTTGAACATTTAGGCACAGATTGTTATACTTTCCTCTGCGAGATGGAGGAGGAGGAGTCCTTTTGTACTTGGAGTTGTCTTCTTACAAAGGGTAAATTTATGCCCTACAATCAAACCATTTTCTGTCCTTTTTAATGAGTAGATTGCACATTCAGATTGCAGCCTGTGAATCTGTCCTAATTAAAGTCTGTTTCTCAGCCATCAAATTATTATTTTCAGCATCTCTGTGTGGTATAAATGTGGACAGTAGCATTTAACACAATGTTCTGGTGGACATCCTCTGAAGAATGAGATATTCTTGGCATACGAGGATGCTGCTGTTTGCGAGGAGAGAAGATTTGGGACAAAATGATCTCCAGACAACTAAAACCTTCACAGGACTACACTGGAGGAACCCAGTCCTAGTTCAGTAATGGTGGTGGCGGCGGCATTCAGTCTTACATAGTCTTGCTGTGTGGGATATCTATACTCATATCTCTGCAAATTAATTTAGGGTATACATGCACTCCAGTTATGGTTAAGAGGAGTGGACATATTTCAAAGTATCAAATAAAATAAATGGGATGGTTCAACAAACGGCAGTGCAGTGCTCCAAGAAGGACGGTGTCTATGATTATATGTCCCAAGTATTATCCTTTCAGAAGGATGATAGAAAGTCCTCTCAACATCTGAAGCACCCTTTTTCAGCCTGAGGATCACTTTCCCCCCTGAGCAGCCTTCCTGGGCCCACCTGCCAGTGATGGTTGGGGCCAGAGGCAATAGATGTGACTCTTTTCCATTGTGTAGTAAACTACATTCCAGATATGTAAAAGTAGGAGGTTCAAGGACACATCCTGGGCAGGTTGAAGCCTGAGGGAAGGTGTGACTTGGAGAGATTCTTCAAGGACCAGGACATGAGTCTGAGAGATTCCTCAAGGACCAGAGCATGAGTCTTCCCACCTCTGTTCAAAAACTAAATATAATTATGGACTCACACAAGGGCAGGGGCAAGAGGGGGCACATTGTAATGCC
This sequence comes from Podarcis erhardii, assembly GCF_964252035.2. Lineage (NCBI taxonomy): Eukaryota > Metazoa > Chordata > Lepidosauria > Squamata > Lacertidae > Podarcis > Podarcis erhardii. The sequence continues at coordinate 25,505,810 of NC_138508.1, forward strand.
ATATACTTGCTACAGAAGCTCTATTTGTAGTTGTATCCTGCATTGTTGAAGAACTAGTTTGGTTGGTAGAGTATGAGGCTCTTAATCAGGCATAGGCAAACCGGCCCTCCAGATGTTTTAGGACTACAACTCCTATCATCCCTGGCCACTGGTCCTGTTAGCTAGGGTTGATGGGAGTTGTAGTCCCAAAACATCTGGAGGGCTGAGTTTGCCTATGTCTGCTCTTAATCTCAGAGTCATGAGTTTGAGCCCTGTGTTGGGAAAAATATTCCTGCATTGCAGGCTGTTGGACTCAATGGGCCTAGTTGTCCCTTCCAGATCTACAGTTCTGTGATTCTACTTTGGTGGCCCCTTCCCCCCAACAAGGCACAGCTCATTTGTTGTGCTGTAAACTGATCAACCTTAAGAAGCTCAAAGTGTCACCGGATAAAGAATGGGATGTTGCTGTGCTTTCAAAATACTATGTGCAGAACAATACCCTGTGTATGTAGTCAGAATTAACTGCCATTGAGTTCTATGGGGCTTGCTCTTAGGTAAGAGAACATAAAAGTGCAGTCTTACTTATTTTGTTACATCAATTTCTGTTCCATTTCCTCCCGTAAATTTGGGACTAAATACATTTTTTAAAATAAAAAAAGGGGCTGGGGGAACCAATAAAATTTGGCTGAACACCAAGTTTTGATGCGCTTAAAAGCTCTACTCTAATCACTGAAAGCAATTCTTTGAGGAAAAGGCTCAATATTAAGATGAGGAGGAAGAATTATTCTATGCCAGCATAAAATCTAGAATAAGGGCAGATTCTAGATTAAGGTTTTATTTTTGCTTCCTCTTCTGTTCAGAAAGTTTCATACTGCAATCCTATATGCACTTACCTGGGCTGAGTGGGAGTCAGTTCCATTGAATTCAAAGCACCTTGCTTTTGAGTAGACATGCATAGGATTGCACTGGAGTTAATTCCTACTGACTTCTGTCTATAGAAAAGCCTAACAGGTTTACAAGATCCATTTCCTAATATGGATCAACGTTCACTAAATAAGGCATTTTGTTCTAAATTTGGTATAAACTAGATTCCCATACATAGCTATTTACATGCAGACAGCATACTTTTTAACAGTGCATAGTTGACCATATAAAATTCTTTGTATCACCTGCAGTGCCATTGCAGCAAATACATTTTCTCTCCCTCAACTGCTTTCAAGCAAAGTCACCTTGATTCGTTTAGTCTTTTCTTGGGAGACAAATAGTTGCATATGGAATGTTAATTAATCTCCACTTAGGAGAGTAGCAAACTTGACTTTAATTTACCCATTAAGAAGAACAGCAAAGAATTTCTGAAGAACGTTCTACAACCTTTATAGAAGTGTGACAAAATTTTACTGGGACTTAAGTCTTAGACTTTATATATGACTATTTTATTTTGTGTGTGTGTGTGTGTGTGTGTGTGTGTGTGTGTGTGTGTGTGTGTGTGTCATTGAATAGTTTTAGTTTATTAAATTTCTAGGCTTTGTCCAGAAGGCTCACAGTAGTTTACAATAGAGAAATCATCCAAGTAGGTAAAGGTAAATGACCCCTGGACGGTTAAGTCCAGTCGAATTTGACTGTGGGGTGTGGTGCTTATCTCTGCTTTCAGGCTGAGGGAGCCAGCGTTTGTACACAGACAGTTTTTCCAGGTCATGTGGCTAGCATGACTAAATTGCTTCTGGCACACAGAACACCATGACAACTGCCAGAGCACATGGAAATGCTGTTTACCTTCCCACTGCAGCGGTACCTATTTATCTACTTGTGTTGGTATGCTTTTGAACTGCTAGGTTCTCAGGAGCTGGGACAAAGCCCAAAATGGTTTATTCAGCAGCAGAACATAGGAAAAACATGTCTGCTTCCCTTCGTGTCCAAGCAAACAACAGCATAGCAAAAGGAAGTTCCCAGCAGACTGTGCTGGAAGTAAACAGACATGTGACATACAACAATTCCACATGCCTGTTCTAAAGGTGGAATGGAACTATATGCCAACACAGTGGACCATTTGGGGGGAAATATAATGTCAGGGTTGCAACAACCAATATATCACCCAAGGCCAGTGAAGCTAACTCTTTATTCAAGGAAACAAACCACAGCTCAGGCCTAGTAGCCTCAGCAACGCTTTGCAGGAGATCTTGCCCCAATGAAGCAGTTGTGAGGAGTGGAGGTCCCCACAATTCCTCTGCTCGCTAAGGCTCCTTCCTTGGTTCCTTCCCCAGTAGCCTAAGGTTTCCTCTTCTGGTTTCTCATTGCTCCACCCTCTTAATTTCTCTTCATGTTCAGGGAGACCAGGGGGGAGGGGAACTGGTCGCAGCAGGAGGGGAAGACTCCCTGTCTTTTCCCATCACCTGCCTACACACAGCCTCGGAGTCGTGGGGGAGAGGGGCAGACACCAAAAATGGAGGGTCAAGGAGGGAGGATCTTTATGACATATCTTAAGAATTGACTCTATCTCAGTATAGTCCCTGCAAAGTTTGAATTCATCTGGAAGTAGCTTTAAGTACTATTTTCCACATTTATTCCTCACCCATGACTTACCTTGTTTGTCTGTTTCCCCCTTAAAGTTAGATGTTATGCACTTCCATTTTAAAAAATGTGCATTATAAAATATATTTTTATACTTTTTTTCTTTTGTATACCTACCACGGCCATTATGTGTATTTTTTCCCTTTCTTTTTAGAAAATGTATACCCATTGATTTAAAAACATACAGTTAAAAAATAAAATAAAATATTGTACATGGAAAATATGACAATGATCCTGCACTGGAGACCTGTTATAAGGAGCCGCTGCCAGGCCTCATCCCTTTTCAAGTGGGTCCTCCTTTAGCTCTTTGGTGTTCAGATCTGTGTGTAGATGGTACCCACATCAACAACAGTGAGACATGTATGGCCAGGTCAAGGGAGTGGCGTGGTTGCAGCACTATGGACAGCTCCTAGAGAGCAACTTACTCCACTGAAGGCTAAGGGTGGCTTCAGACTGGCCTTATGTTGTGAGAGTGACTGAAGCATGCTTCCCAGGAAATTAGGTTTGCACAATTAAAGTGCACTAATGCAACAAATCCACTGAATAATTTAGCATCACCTGCAAATTCGGTCACCTCACTCCTCACCCTCAACTCTAGATCATTTATGATCAAGTGAAAAGGCACAGGTCCCAGTACCAATCCTTGAGGGACTTTCTAAACCTCTCCAACTGCAGAACTGTCCATTTATTCCCATTGTCTGCTTCCTGCTACTTAACCAATTCCCGATCCACAAGAGGACTTTCCCCTCTTATTCTATGACTGCTAAGTTTACTCGGGAGTCTTTGGTGAGGTACCTTGCTGAAAGCGTTTTGAAAGTCCAAGTCCACACTATGTCAGCTGGATCATCTCTATCTACGTGCTTGCTGACATTCTCAAAGAACTCAAATAGGTTCGTAAGACAGGGCTTGTCCTTGCAGAAGCCAATCTGACTGCTTCAGCAAGGCTTGTTCTTCTATATGCTTGGTTGTGTTATCTTTAACAACACTTTCCAACAGTTTCCCCAGGTCAGACATTAAGCTGTCTGGCCTGTAACTACCAGGATCCCCTTGGGATCCCTTTTAAAAATTACATTGTTTCCCCCCATCGGCTTGACTCTCCTTGGGATCTGACAATGGTGGTGTAGGAAGGAATCACCCTCTTTGCCCAGACTGGGAGATTGCTGTATCCAGATGTTACCAGAATGGCATGGGACTCAGCCTTCCAGAAGCACCCCCACCCTCACGGCTCCAAAGTCACAGTTTTGCAGCCCTGCTATGTCAGAGACAGCATAGAGAGTAGCAGAAAATAACTCAAACGTGAAATAACTCAAAGCTTATCCATTTTTAAAAGAATTGTTTCACAGTGGCCAGATATTTTCTGAATGTGTATAGAGGCTGGAGTGACATTGCACCCTCTGGCCACACCCCCTGGGCACACCTGAGGTACTGACTGAAACAGCCTTTGTGAATAAAAGCTGTCCTCTATGTAGGCTACTTTGACACAATCGGGGTACCACAAATATGCAGGGTCTCCAACTGCATGTACAGTTCCAACAGGTGTGTCAACTTGTATGTACATAGGGATTATGTCATGCATGCCCAGGGGGAATTTGCTTTTACTCTTGCTTCCCTGTTCCATGCATGTTCTGAGAATGTCTGAACAGTGTTTCTGTCTCTCGATCAGATAGTCAAAGTGACTCTAATAGAGTGTGGCCAATAGGAACATGACAGGAAGAGAACACTATCATATTTTATTTTATTTTTGCAATGGGAGGAGAAGAAAGCTTGCCATACCAATATTTCATCAAGGATACTGAAGAGCTTATGACTGAGCCTATAAGTAGGAAAAGTACAGAATTCAAAATTCTCTCTCTAGGTCACCTCTGATGTTTTGTGGGGTTGCAAATGACGCATGCAGCTAAGGGCTGGTTTTGAATGCAGCAGTATTGGAGTTCTCTCTCCAAAACGTTATATTGAAAGAGCTGATTCACAGATCATACGGATGGACCTTGAGTCTTGTCTAATGTGGCAAGTTTTTCTGTTGGTTAAACAAATAAATAAATGGTGCTGCAGTGAGTCAGCAAAAGTGCAGGAAAATCCTGCAGTAGCATTTGTCAGTATTCAGGGGAAAGGATTTCCCATTCTTATGTAAGTGACTCTTGTGCCAACTCTGCTACCTTCGTGCAGATTCCAAAACAAATCAAATGAACTGCAATTCTGTGTCACGTACGTAGAGTTAAACAAGAACAACAAACCTGCCACTTTCAGATCTTCTTCGATAATTTTTATATCTTCTACAATAAGCCAGACTATTCTAGTCTGTAAGGAATCTAGTTAATATTTTAATGCAGACTGCATGCACGCCATAAATTTAAAGCATCTCTCCCCCCACAAGAATCCTATGAACTGAAGTTTACTCCACATGGAGCTAAATTTCCCAGCACCCTTAGCAAATTTCAAATCCCAGGATTATTTGCAGGGGATGTGCTTTCAATCTGTTTTACATGTATGTTATGCACTCAGACTTTCCTGGACTTTCCATTTCCCTTTGCTTTTCAGGATAGTCTGTGGGATGGGGAAAAATATCCCACATTTTTCTGCTCTTAAGTTATGGAGTGATTTTTACAGGATTCTGATTGACAATGTTCTCAGCTGCACCATTCCAATCTGAGTGAAATCACGCAAGGCTGTGGGCGAAGGAAAAGCAGAGTCATCGCTATCAAGGATGGTGCGAGCAAGCGAGGGGTGAGTCTGTAGTGCCTGCGGCTATCACTTAGTGGTAGAGCACTTGCTTGGCATGCAGAAGGTCCCAGAGTCCAAACCTTCCCATTTTCCATTAGCAGATCATGTGAAAGGTCTTTCTGCCCGAGACCTTGGGCATTCCTTATTCAGCCAAAGTAGAAAATAGTGGACTAGGTCAGAGGTGTTGCTGGGCCACACCTCACACCACCCATCGGTGTAGCTAGCCGCTTGGGTGCGCAGTGCGGTGTGTGCGTCCTGCAGCCAGTGGCGGAGAGAGCTACCCATGGGGGCAGGGCAAGCCAAGGCAGGGCGTGCTGCGTGGAGCCTCTCTGCAGCCTCCCCCTCAGCTGTAGGGTGGCTGAGGCGGTGGGCAGGTGCAAACCCTGCACTGCTCAAAAAAGCAGTGCAGAGCTTGCTGGCAGTCCACCTGCCGCCTCCCCCTCAGGAGAGACGTGTGGCTCAGGCACGCTGCAGGCCCCGCAGTGTAGCCCCCAGGGCCCCCCGCCTCTCCTAGCTTCCAGTGGCGTAGGAAGGGGTGGGTGGTGGGTGCGGGAGTTATTTTTTCAAAAAAAAAGTTTTGTGAGCCCAATTTTTATTTATTTATTTTTAAAACACATATTTTTGCCATTTTGTCACCCCCCCCTCCATGATGACACCCGGGTTGGCCTGCACCCACTGCACCCCCCTTCCTACACCATTGACACCACCACTGACACTAGGAGTCAGTGTGGTGTAGTGGTTAAGAGTGGTAGACTCGTAATCTGGTGAACCGGGTTCACTTCCCCGCTCCTCCACCTGCAGCTGCTGGGTGACCTTGGGCTAGTCACACTTCTCTGAAGTCTCTCAGCCCCACTCACCTCACAGAGTGTTTGATGTGGGGGAGGAAGGGAAAGGAGATTGTGAGCCGCTTTGAGACTCCTTTGGGTAGGGATAAAGCGGGATATCAGATCCAAACTCTTCTTCTTCTTCTTGACCTTTGGCCATGTGGATTAGGACTGGTGGGAGCTGGAGTCTAACAACATGTTGAGGGCCACAGCCTCCCACTCCTGGGCTCGATGGGCTGGTTGACATCATCTGTCTTGGGAGAAAATGGAGGAGTGCGCCTTTGGGGCATGAGGTCAAACCAATGGAAGGTGGCAGCGCCTTCTGTGGCTGTAGAGATCAATTTGAGAGAGACACAAATAGTCTGTCCTGGTCTGAAATTTCAAGAAGAGTAAGTGTGCATCCAGGCCAACATAATTTAGAAGCAAACCAACTCTTAAAGCACACTAAATGCATTCAGGGCATATGCTCAATCTTTGTCCCTGGACTGAGCTCAAGAGAAGGCAGTTTCTACAGTTTATAGCTCAAAGGGCTGTGCCTGCTGCTGATTGGTTGGCCCTTGTGTTCATCACACAGCCACCACCTCTCCTTTTTTGGAGCATATAAAATGCAAAAGAACATCACAGAAACAAAACAAGACAGGTCAAACAATTGTTTGATTAGAGAAACACGCAAGGGATTGAAAAAACGAATTTGATGTTATATCCGTAAGCTATAGTGAGTCTCCTTTAGGGAAAACGATGGTCTATAAATAAATATATAGAATCATAATAATAGAATCATAGAATTGTAGAGTTGGAAGGGACCCTGTGGATCATCTAGTCCAACCCCCTGCATTGTGGGAATATGCAGCTGTGTAGTGATGATGATGATGATGATAATGATGATAATGATAATAATAATATATTACTCCTGCCCCCAGTCTTATGCATCATGGCATATGCCTCCATGACAATGATATAATAGGAAACACATATGGAGAAGGGAGTATACAAAAAAGGGGTCTCAGTAAGCGACAGCTTAGAAAGGGAGGTTATTTAGCTCAAAATAGCACATAGAAAGAAAGCACACAGGCACCAAAGAGGGATGTGTTATCATTAAATCATTGTTAGGGGTCACTTCCTTTTTAATTTTTGAAGGTGGACATTCCTCTGGGAGGCACATGGTAGACTTAAATATCATTTTGCTTTCTTGCGGCTAAGGCATGAGTCAGTGTTATATGCATACATTTTTAAAATCTCCTTAAGAAAGATGGATCAGACCTGACTTAATGTGTAAATGAAATTAACGTGTCCATGTAAAAATTTGTCCAGAACCATAAATAGCACCTTAGGGCAGCTGGACATTAGAGAAACTGAAGGTTGCAAAATCCAGCGCAAGGAGGATTATTTCGATTGCTTCATTGCCCTCTGTGCCTTTCTGGGTGATTGGAGGGGATTGGAGCAAAATGAGAAAACTGTCAATCTGTCAAATGTTCTATAAATGACGCCAAGAGGAGACTGCTGAATTGAAGGTCATGTCTGTTGTTTAACAAAAGCAGCAGTTTCTCCAAAGGGGGGGGGGGGGATGTTATTAATTTTGAAACAAGCTGTACAACACTGACATTGTACATCCTTGATTCTATACAGTGTGGATGGGGAACCTATGGCCCTTCAGAGGGTGACAGACTCCAACTCCCATCAACCCCAGCCAGCATAGACAATGATCAAGGATGATGGGAGCTGTAGTCCAATAACATCTGGAGGGCCATAGGTTCCTCACTGCTGCTCCAGAATAAGAACTTGGGTTGTATTCTGACCTCCAGCTACATAGTTGTTCCTGTAGACCTGGGGTGGGGAACCTCAGGCCCAGGGGCCAAATGCAACCCTCCAGTTGTCCTGGAACTCTCCTCAGGCCTTGACACCTCTCCTTAGGCCTCATTTCTCACTTGGCTCCCCAGGTGTTTTTGCCTGGCTAGAATCAGACCCTCCAAGTGTCCCTGTTTTCCAGGGACAGTCCTGGATTTACAGAAGCTGTCCCAGTTTCTGATTTGATCCTGGAATGTCCTGCTTTACCTTAGGACGTCCCTATTTCCATCAGAGCTATGTTTGAGGGTATGAAGACATCTGAAGGCAGCCCTGTACAGGGGAGTTTTTAAATGTTTTGTTATGTTTTTTATATATGGCTAGGGCAACCCAGTCAGATGGGCAGGGTAGTAGTAGTAGTAGTGGTAGTAAATAAAGGTAAAGGTAAAGGGACCCCTGACCATTAGGTCCAGTCGTGACCGACTCTGGGGTTGCGGCGCTCATCTCGCTTTATTGGCCGAGGGAGCCAGCGTTTGTCCGCAGACTGTTTTTCCGGGTTATGTGGCCAGCATGACTAAGCCACTTCTGGCGAACCAGGGCAGCACACGGAAACGCCATTTACCTTCCTGCCGGAGTGGTACCTATTTATCTACTTGCACTTTGACATGCTTTCGAACTGCTAGGTTGGCAGGAGCAGGGACCGAGCAACGGGAGCTCACCCCCTCGTGGAGATTCGAACTGCCAACCTTCTGATCAGCAAGTCCTAGGCTCTGTGGTTTAACCCACAGTGCCACCCGTGTCCCTTAATAAATAAGGTGTCCCTATTTTCATTGGAGAAATGTTGGAGGGTATGGAATGTTGTCCTTGAACTCTCCTGCTGCCTCTTGCTTGCTTGGATTGAAGATGTGTGTGTGTGTGTGTGTGTGTGTGTGTGTGTGTGTGTGTAGAATCTAGCCTACTGTAAAATGTACCGTACATTAGTCGCTCCTGCTTTTGCACCTGGCCCTGCCCACCTCTGACATATGGCCTTTGGAAGATTGCCAGGAACGGTGCATGACCCTTGAACAGAAAAAAAAGTTCTCTACTCTTCGAGATCTTTAGCTGAGACCCTCCTCTGAGCACCTTCCTTAGTCACAAGGAAAAGGCTTCCTGGCGGTGATGCCTTTGGAATGCCCTCCCAAAAGAGATGCAACTGGTGCTGACATTGCTGTTTTTGGTGCCACGTTCCACCATTTTGATTAGCCCAGGCATTTTAAAGCGCAAATGGTCTTTCAGTCTGCTTCACATCTTTTGCCATTTTAGTCCTGACTCTCATTTTGTCAGTTCTTTTGTGATGGCTGTTGGTTTTATTATATTTCTTTTGGGGGTGTGTGAATAATTTCCCCCCTCATGTCTGTTGTATTCTGTCTTGGGGCCCTCAGATGAAGGGCGGTGCAGAATTATGCATTTTCATAATAAGTGAATAAATTTGCTCATGAGTTTGAACCATGGGCTTACTGGCCTACCTGGACAACCTCTCATTTTATCTTAAGAGGTGTGTGGAAGTTTCTAGAATATGGTTATATTTTTGGATCATTCCACGCACCCATGTGAACACACCCATGGCAGTAAGGTTCCTGAATGCATGTGTGTGCAACATGCATCACATTATGACCAGGACATGGCTCTCCTAGGCACTTCCCTAGAGGTCAGGAGAGGGGAAACTGAGGTCTCTCTGTTTCGCCCTGTGTTCTCTCCTTAGGCTGCTCACCTCACCAGCCTTGGTTTGCACCCTCCTTGAACGCTCTTGCCTGGCTGGAAATTGTCCTTGAGCTCAGATAATGCCTCTTGCCTGCCTGGATGGAGAACAGAGAAGGTTGTGTAGCAACCTGTTTACTGTACAAAAGTAAAGATTTACATTCATTGCACTGCATACTTTTGGCTCTGGACACCAGTGGCATCTGGATTCTGGCCTTCATAACATTGTCCAGAAGAGAATGTGACCATAGGGCTCCCCACTCCACTCTTGCTAAAGGATACCGAACAACGTTGTTGACTACCATTAGAAGCATGGAAGGGTATTTCCTTGTGTCTTTCCTCACATCACCAGTGAACAGGCGGTGGCAGCACTGAGCAGTGTGAAGTTGTTGGGTTGGTGGCGCCAAATACTGTTGGGTAATTGGTTGGTGGCTATAGAATTGTTTTATAATGTCACGAGGCTGACAGATGCAGAATGTCCAGAATGAGGAATTAACTCTTTATTGTCAAAAGTGCACTTATAAGCTAGGGAAAGTCATGTTCGTCAAGACCATATAACACTGGTCCTGAAAAGCCTACGTTGGCTCCCAGTACGTTTCCGAGCACAATTCAAAGTGTTGGTGCTGACCTTTCAAGCCCTAAATGGCCTGGGCCCAGTATACCTGAAGGAGCGTCTCCACCCCCATCATTCAGCCCAAACATTGAGGTCCAGCTCCGAGGGCCTTCTGGCGGACTTTGAACTTTGAACTTGACATACAGACTTGCTGCTAGGTAGGACAGGGGTCCAGGACACAGGTTCCCCCAATTCACTGATTCCTTCTTCTAATGTGGAGAACTAAACTGATGATGGGAAAAATAAAAAACTTGAACAAACCGACATTGAAAGATTTGTCCATCCTTAGTGGTGAAACATTTTAGAGTGGGGTTTTCAGCCCTAGTGCCAACACAGAAAGGTTGATGTGGGAATGGAGGGACTATGTGGTTCACTGATCTGCATGAGATGGAAATGCGTTGGGGCCAAAATGTGGCCACAGCTTATAATCTATGGGCTCACCTGTGGCCAGAATCAAAGTTCTAGACCTCACAATGTTCTGTACCTGATACAGTGTTGTGGAATGCTCTCCCTGCTGAAATATGAGAGGCCCCATCAGTATTGGCATTCCTTCGGCTCATGAAGACATCCCCCTCATCTGATCTAAATGTCCTGTTTCGATTGCTGTTTCAACTCTTTTGATTGTTATGCTGTTTTAATGAGTTTTAAACTTGCAAATTGGTTTTATACTCGCAAAGAGCTCAGAAGTCATCCTAACAATTAAGCCGTATATCATCATCATTGCCACTACCATAGGTTTATATCCAAAGCAGCATTAAGCATGCACCCTATCAGCACTTTTTCAACAGGACGTCTCTCCCCTCTCGCCTGTGCCTTTCTCTTTTTCTGTGTTTGGGAAAGGTCCTGCTGAGCAAGCAGGAATCCCGATGCTTATGGGATGCATGCAAGCATGGGTATGGATCTCTTGCTTTGTGCAGGTACGTTTGGATCAGCTTTCACATGGTGGTGCCAGCTATGCTTTGTGCCCAAGTGGAAAAGCAGCTGCAAATTGGTGCAAGATTTGGAACGCCATGTATTATGAGGTTCCCAGGGCAGGGTCAAGGCTCGGGTAGGAAGAAAGTAAATTCAGTTAATAAGGACCACATGACATACACAGCATATGCTGTTCAACAAAATATGAAAGACCTCCAACACTGATTTTGGCTGTTTTTAATTAAGATGTAAACTTTGATATCAAAGTGACACAAAATCCCCAATTTGCTCAAACATAACTTTTATACCACTTAAAGGAATTTTACAAGTTGGGATAAATACTCTGTTTGGCTTCATGGCATATTGGATTAATTGTACAACTTTCAGGAATTTGGCTGGAGCAAGCTGCTAATAATTCTAGCTCATGGCTTTCCTCATTAAATATATCTCAACTTTTTTTTTTTTTACTCTAGTGTGCAAAAATAATATGTAATCAGACATATATGGTGAGCAGTAGCTTTATTTAGACTAGAATTAGTGCTTGGCTGTCTTCAGTACCACAGAACTGCACCCGAGGTTTCTGTATGAGCAAGGGGCAGAATATTTAGCGTAGGTCGACACGTGCTCAATGGCTCATAAGCAAGGAAGATGAGTAAACTTTGCCAACCTGCTGTCTGCTGGATGAGATCTGTAGTCCAAAATGTCTGGAGAGCATCAGGTTGCCGAAGGAAGGCTGGGTTAAAGCCTTGACATGCTATAATTTTTAAAAATGGCAATTGGAAGAATACCAGCACAATTTGTGGGAGCAAAGTAATTATTTATAGCAATTAGAAAATGATTCCAGGTGTTTGGGGCAGAGTGTGCTTAAGGTGATGAAGGATTTTAATTCATTACCAGATGCCTCTGTTCCTAAGGCTCTGCAGTTGGTAAGTACAAAATTGGGGTGTCCATAGCCCTGGAGAAAAGGTATGGGCCCAGGGACGACAAAAGTCTTTCTATATACAAACAGCAAGCTCGTTATCAGAGAGTTGATTGTTATGTGGACAAAATGATACCAAAGGTTTGCAGAAGTACAAAACACTGTTTAGAATGTCACTGGGATGGGGAGGGATGGAAACCCCCAAACAATCCAGTGCTCAGTGGACATGGGGTGCTGGGTTCCTAGGGGAGGGCTGGAGAATGGGGAATGTAATGGAGTATCTTGAAAAAAGGCAAGGCTGGCTGAATGGAAACTTGAACAAGGAGTGCTCCACCTTGCAAGCATCCTTCTGTCTCCTACCAGTTTTCCCAGTATGTGCTCCCGTAGGGAAGCAGAGGAGAAAAATGCAAAGTAGTCTCTATCTCTCTGGTTCCCCATGCTGTATGGGGCAGCTTCCCTTCTCCCGTTCCAGCAATGTCTTGACTCTGCCATGTGGAATGAAAAGCCCAGCCCAGGAAGACATTTCCTAGAGTTCCCCCATCAGCCAGAGGACAAGTTTGAGGAGGAGCATAATCCTCTTATTTTCCTGCCACACAGGAAGGATGTTGAAGAGGCAAGATAATGTCCTGTGCATCTTTGTTTAGAACGTCAGAAGGTGGCCTTTTCCATCCTCCTTGACCAAAGACACTGAGTACTCAGAATGTTGATGCTCAGGACTTGATTGCCCTCCATTGATTTGTCTTTAAGGGGGACTAAGCTGTACTCTTGACCTCTAGTCCCTTCTCCCAAGCTACAACAATCAAGCCCATTCCTTTTTAATGGCAGAGATCTGATTTAGAATGGATATATATTTAGTTGGTTACCCCAACACAAGTGCATGTGATAAGATACAGGTCTCTCAGTCGGAAAGGCGGCCTCTGAAAAATTGCTTTGATTCACCTCCATCAGATGAGTACATAAAATAAATAATCATATCTCCCACCTCTTAAAAATGCTGACTTAACTCTTGCAGTTGTTGACAACCCACAAGCTGTTAAGAATCTAACTGGACAAGTCCTGGGTGAACACTAGAGAACTTAAGAACCGCTCTCTGAAATGACTATAATTATGGAATTATCAGTAAACAATGAGAAAGTGTCTCTCACAGAGCTATTTCATATTTTAAAACCGGATCGGGATATGTTATTGCTAAATGCAGCGATGTGAACCGAGAAATCTGGAGTGTACATTTGGTTTTGTTGAAGTGTTTAAAGTAATCACTTCAAAGCTTGTCAAATTCCTCAGTACATCTGTGTATCTTTCCCAGTAGATAAAACAACTACACATTAGGTACACCTGGTCCCCAAAGACCTGTATGTAGGTATTTGTTGGCATAATAGATGTAATTACAGTGCAAGTAGACAGACACTTAATGTAAGCATTACTGAAGAATTGATGCTTAGGTAATTGGCTCCTTTCCACTATTATATGCCTGAATCTAGCAGAAAGGTATGAGAAAGGCACAATGCCTGTGATGGTTTAATACAGAATCTTGAAATTTACAGGAACACCAGATAAGTAACTAACTACCATACCTTTCTAATTTCTTTTAACTATTCAAAGGAGAGAAATAAGTAGGCATGCTGTAGCACAAGGATAGTCAATGTGATGCTCTCCAGATGTTCATAGAATCATAGAGCTGGAAGAGGCTCTGAGGACCACCTAGTCCAAGCCCATGCAATGCAGCAATATGCAGCTGTCCCATACGAAGACTGAACCTGCAACCTTGACGTTATCAGCACTACACTCTAACCAACTGAGCTATCTAGGCTTCCTGCTGGACCACAGCACCCATCAGCCCAGGCTGCATAGCCAATGGTCCGGGAAGCTGGGAGCTGTAGTCCAGCAACATCTGGAGGCTGGCTACCCCTGCTGCAGCAAATCACAGTCTTAGAATAAAGCTACAGATCAATATGAATGATTTTTACAAACTTAGAGAGGCCTTTCTTGAAGAAGCATGGGGAAGAATCACTGCTTGGTATCTGAAGAAGTGTGCATGCACACGAAAGCTCATACCTAGAACTAACTTAGTTGGTCTTTAAGGTGCTACTGGAAGGATTTTTTTTATTTTGCTCGCAAAGGACATTTGAAATTAGGCCAAGGGCTGTAAGTTGCCCACCAATGAGATAAAGGGAACAAAATACTAATGGATTTTTTAAAAAACCATAAATATAGAGGCTTGGATCCTAACTTTTCATTCCATTTAGGAAAGGAAAGCTGCACTTGTGGAAGGGGCCTTGCCACAAAAGGAAGGGGATCCTTCCTTGAATTCAACTGCCCTTCTGTGAATGGAGTCTCCTTTCATTCATGGAAGAAAAAGTTAGGATCTGAGCCAACATCAGTTTTCAGCACAGCACGATGCTGCAAGGGCAAGTATCAACTTGATTTATACTGAATATATGGATAATTTTTGTGCTTCTGGAGCCTTACCAGCTGAAAATGGATCTTCCATTTTCAAAAAACACCAGACTTCCGCTGATCAGGAATAGCAACAAAAGATGTACTTCACTGGAGCTACGCCTGGAAACCTCCCTGGGTACCACTACTAGATGGAATGCTAAGTTAAGGTAAAGGTAAAGGTACCCCTACGCGTACGGGCCAGTCGTGTCCGACTCTAGGGTTGTGCGCTCATCTCACTCTATAGGCCGGGAGCCAGCGCTGTCTGCAGACACTTCCGGGTCACGTGGCCAGTGTGACGAAGCTGCTCTGGCGAGCCGGCACCAGTGCAGCACATGGAAACGCCGTTTACCTTCCCGCTATAAAGCGGTACCTATTTATCTACTTGCACTTAGGGGTGCTTTTGAACTGCTAGGTAGGCAGGAGCTGGGACCGAAGATGGGAGCTCACCCCGCCGCAGGGATTCGAACCGCCGACCATATGATTGGCAAGTCCTAGGCACTGAGGTTTTACCCACAGCGCCACCCGCGTCCCTAATGCTAAGTTAGATGGGTCTAATTTTAAAAAGGAAATTGGAAAAGAAGTGAAAGAAAAGGAAATACTTAAAGAATTGGGTGGAGAAAATGAGAAGCAAAGAACAAATAAGAAAAGCTCTAACAGAAAGTAAAATAATCTGGTTTAACTGTATACAACTGGAGCAATGGACAAAAAAGTGGTTAAGGGAAAACAAGAATTGCAAAGAATATACAAAATTTGAAAAAAAATTATAAAAAGGGGAGATAAAGAAAAAAAAGAATACAGTAAAGGGGAAACCAGTGAAATTTATAAAATATTAATAGAAATGGAGGATCAAGAAGATCAATTAAAAGAGGTGTGGGAAAAGGAGACAACAGGGCAGATAGATAGTCACAGCTGGGGGAAATTATGGGAGAAACGTACATTGAAAACGCTGTCTACAAGAATAAAAGAAAATTATTATTAAAAAGGTTAGATGGGCCTGACCTGACATTCATTATTCTTCTCTGCTGCCATCCCTTTTTAAATCTATTTATCAACTAGTCAGAAAATGCAAACAAATGCTTATGACAGGTTATGGCTGGTATTCAACTATGTTTTACTCAGAGTAGAAACAGTGAAATTAACAAACACAGCTCAGTTAGGCCCATTAATTACAGTAGGTCTACTCTGAAAACTTAGTTGAAAGCTACCCTATGTCTCTTTGCTGGGATTGCTGGGTAGGGGGGGGGGGAACCCATTCCTTAAAAAAAGAAAAAGAAAAAAAAGGCTCTTCTAGACTCTTCAAACCTATTAAGCTGGTTTTGGTCAACTTGACACAGTCAATTTCCCGACACATTATTGTCTTGTGAGGAGCAGAGAAAATAGTGAGCTTCTGCAGCTTCCCAGAAACTGACACCCAGGGTCATGTTGTTTCTGAGCCTGTTGCACAGCTTAGTAGCACTTTCAAACACATTGAAATGACACAGCATCCCCTCCTGAATCAATTCTAAGTCAGCCTCTGAGAAGCTCCACCCTGCAATTAATCCTGAGTGCACCCACTGTGTATTACAGCAGATCTACACCCAATGTAACAACGACAAGCCATTAAAATAAAATCTCAATGGTGGCGGAAGCTGCACTATTGTATATATGACTAATCCCATTTCAACTCTCCCTGAAGCGATTTCTGAATTAGAAAAAAATGGGACTCTCTCAGAGTATAAGGCCAATTAAGGCCAATTGGAAACAATTAATGTGAATCTCCCTAAAGATACTCAAAAGAGTTTAAAACTTTCTTTACCATTTTCTTGGCTTACCTCGCCTAGGAACCATTTATATATCTCCCAGCCTTGGTTCTCTTATTTCACCCCTCTCTTCATAACTGAGAAGAAGCCTCAATCCCAGTAGCAGCGGGGGGAAACTTTCCTTGTTATGTACACGGATATTTTACTTTTATTTTTGTCCTGGCTTGCCTACCAGCTATGTAAATTGCAATGCTATGCTCCATAAATTCATTTGTGCAGGTGGAAAAAACATTGGCTTAAGAAAAAAAACGTATTGAAGAGAACACAGGTTCAAGGTGTCCAAGCTGCCTTTAACATGAAAAGTCATTACAGAGCTATTTGAAAGTTAGGACACACCTAACCATTAGGTCTAGTCGTGGATGACTCTGGGGTTGCAGCGCTCATCTCGCTTTATTGGCCGAGGGAGCCGGCGTACAGCTTAAGGGTCATGTGGCCAGCATGACTAAGCCGCTTCTGGTGAACCAGAGCAGTGCATGGAAATGCCGTTTACCTTCCCACCTATTTATCTAACCGCCAACCTTCTGATCAGCAAGTCCTAGGCTCTGTGGTTTAACAGGACACACATAGTCAAGGATCAAATGAACTTGGAGTGGATCTGTGCTGGCTTGTTGCTCTCCCCAACTACTGAATCCATGGACTGGGCGCAGATGTCTGAAAAGAGCCACCGACAGCATCCCAAATTCACCAAGTGCATTTTGCATCTGGCAGTTGGGCACTTGCGACCAAATGAAGGTGCCCAGGTGCCAGGATGGTGCCTAACGTCTCTACCATCTGGAGGTACATGTCTGGGGGTCCTTGGATCTTGACTGTTTTCACACACTAGCAACACATCCTGTAGAATTTTATCTGTTATGTTTTATTTACACAAACAGAATGAATTTCAGGAACCAAAAAGTCATATTGAAAAACTGCTTTTGAGCAGTCTGGCCCCCAAATGGCAACCAGACTTTCCATTTTGGCGACTGCAACCCTGGTTTAAGGAGCCATTTGGTGGCTAGCTTATATACCTGAGTTTCTAACACTGGATAAGCAACTAATTATGCATAGGCACTTGACACGAACAGCTCTTTTCAGTTGTCTGTGCTCAAAGTTGGGAGAATAGAACTGGGGTGCTTAGCAAGCATTGGAGATGGGGCTACCCAGGTAAGCCTTAACTCCTAAATAAGCTTGTGTAACAGCTCAACTCTGGTACATAGTCACAAAAAATGGGAAAAACTTCTGGACAACATTCCCTTGAACACATTCTGTATCCTAAAGGAGGAAAAACAGGTCTAGGATGATCTGAAGTCAATCACTCTACCTTGAGAATATAGGACCTCTGGAAGAAAACGGTATCTATTTTCCAACTCCTAGAATTCCATACTAATTTCTTTGCATAAATAGATTAGATCAGTGTTTCCCAACCTTGTGCCTCCAGCTGTTTTTGAACTACAACTCCCATCATCCCTGACTAGCAAGACCAGTGGCAAGGGATGATGGGAATTGTAGTCCAAAAACAGCTGGAGGCACAAGGTTGGGAAACACTGGATTAGATGACTTTAAAGTCAAGAGAAAGGTCAAGATAAGATATCAGTGTATTTAATGCACATGTATTAACTGGCGCAACCGGCAAACCTCAAATGTTACTTTATTATGAATATTGACAACTTCGCGGGTGGCGCTGTGGGTTAAATCACAGAGCCTAGGACTTGCTGATCAGAAGGTCGGTGGTTTGAATCCCCGCAACAGGGTGAGCGCCCATTGCTTGGTCCCTGCTTCTGCCCACCTAGCAGTTCAAAAGCACATCAAAGTGCAAATAGATAAATAGGTACCGCTCCGGCGGGAAGGTAAACGGCATTTCTGTGCACTGCTCTGGTTCGCCAGAAGCGGCTTAGTCATGCTGGCCACATGACCCAGAAGCTGTACGCTGGCTTCCTTGGCCAATAAAGCGAGATGAGCACCGCAACCCCAGAGTCAGTCATGACTGGACCTAATGGTCAGGGGTCCCTTTACCTTTACTACTTATAAAGCCAGCAGCATGGCAAAAGTTAAATTGAGCTGCTCTTTGACTCAATTAAAACAGGGAGAAGCCTGTACCATCGTAGATACAAAGTACAAGTAACACACAACTTGTGCGTGTTTAACACACGCGATTTCAACTTTGCATAGTTGAAGGCCAGCCGGCTGAAATCACACAAGTTAAATGCAGAGAAGGCAGAGAGCTTAAAAGCTATTTTTTGAGCAGGGTTTTCCCGGTGTGGAAATAACTTCTAAGCTCTCAGGCTTGTTGACCAGGCTCTGGTAGGCTCTTGCAAGACCTGGCGAGAGCTTCTCAAAGTCCATGCAAGAGTCTCTCTGGTAAGCTCTCTGTCTTGCTTAGCAGGGGCAGCGGGGAGGAGACCTGTTATGTACTGAAGTTCTCACCCTGGGGCAGCAGGGGGGTACTGTAGATAGTTATGCAAATGAAGGATCGAAAGTGACGTTCAGTGATTGGATGGATACTGTAGATAGTTATGCAAATGAAGGATCGAAACTGACGTTCAGTGATTGGATGGATACTGTAGATAGTTATGCAAATGAAGGATCAAAAGTGACGTTCAGTGATTGGATGGATACTGTAGATAGTTATGCAAATGAAGGATCAAAAGTGATGTTCAGTGATTGGATGGATACTGTAGATAGTTATGCAAATGAAGGATCAAAAGTGACGTTCAGTGATTGGATGGATACTGTAGATAGTTATGCAAATGAAGGATCAAAAGTGATGTTCAGTGATTGGATGGATACTGTAGATAGTTATGCAAATGAAGGATCAAAAGTGACGTTCAGTGATTGGATGGATACTGTAGATAGTTATGCAAATGAAGGATCAAAAGTGACGTTCAGTGATTGGAAAGTTGTTACAGTAACGAGGTTCTGGAGCTCTATATAAGCAGGATGACTGAGCCCTTCAGCTCAGTTCTGTTCCAGCTTACAAATAAAGAGCTGCTTTGGAGAAATCGCTGTGTCGTCTGATATGTTCACCCACAACTTAACAATACCCATTTGGCACACTGGCTCTGGAAGGCAAGCTGACTCATGTAGGGTGGTTCCGAACGGGTTGTTTGAGTACATGCATCCTTGCGTACATGCACCATTCCTGGAAGGTAACCCCTATGCAAGATGCAAATTACCTGTAGATAGAAAAATATTTCCTTTCCATTCTTTTCCTCAAAGAATTCTGGGCACTGTAGTTCACCTCTCTGAGAGTTACAATTCCCAGCAATCCTTAACCAACAACAGTGCCCAGAATTCTTTGAGGCAAGGTGTTGCTTTAAAGGTGTAGTGTGTACATATGAGGCAGCTTTCTATGTACGCATATTATTGTGTTTAATGGGGCTTACTTCCAGATACATGCATATGAGATCACAACCCTAATGTTTTACTAGTATAGTTCAATTTTTCATGCCCCCTTTGAAGTTTAATGATAACATTAACTTTGTATCTCCCAAGCAACATAATTTCAAACATATTTGTGTACTATGTTACAGAGATTTAATAATCCCTGCCCTTTATTTTAATACCCTGAATTATATATAAAACTAGGCTTTTTTTTGCATTTATCCTTCCAAGAACAAAGCCATAGCAAGCTTTTTGCCAGAATAGTGTCAGACAGCATCCCTTAGGCTGTCTTAGAAAAGTAGAGGCAATTTCAGTTATTTTTATTACATGTGCTCCAAATGAAAACTCACTACCAATGTTACTTGGGTTTATTGCTCTGCAGAACTTAGGGGTGTAAGTACAGTGATATTATTATTATTATTATTATTATTATTATTATTATTATTATCCATAACTTCTTATTGCAAGTTCATGATGAGTCCATAATAAAATAAAGGCTCCAGTCTAAAACATTTTTGACATGCTTACAATATGGTAAAACTACAGTTCTACACACACAAATCTAGAAGTAAGTTTCATTGAACTCAGTGGTTTGAGTGCTTAGGGTAGCAGTTTCCCACCCTATGCCTAAAGGCATTACTAGCAAGTGGGTCCCTTTGGAAATCAATAGATCATGTTTCCACTTAATATGATTAGGGCTGGGATGCCACTAGAGGAAAACCAGAACGCTTAATGAAGTTTGTGACAGCTTCA
This sequence comes from Podarcis erhardii, assembly GCF_964252035.2. Classification (NCBI taxonomy): domain Eukaryota; kingdom Metazoa; phylum Chordata; class Lepidosauria; order Squamata; family Lacertidae; genus Podarcis; species Podarcis erhardii. The sequence goes on from NC_138508.1 coordinate 25,526,216, forward strand.
GAATACTTGTAAGTGCCCTTGATTCATTTCCAAACATTTAAACTCTACTGACATAAGTCATCCATCCTTTTTAGTTGCTCCTTCTATGATCTTCAGTAATCAATAAAATATTTTAGGCCTCAGTGTTCACATGTGGCAGCATCATACGTCGGCATAGCATCATGAGAGAACACAAACCAATCTGTCGCTGCGTCCAGTCCTTTGGCTTTTATTCTTAACAAAATAACAAAACGTTCCCCACTACAGATTCAAATACTAAACGATTGCTGAAGAGTTATTCATATGGATTTTTAATTGCATTTTAGTGCTTCTTCTATTTGTAAAAAATGTATTTTCATATATTACAGTTTCCATTCTGTAGAATCCAGTACACTATGATAAATGAAAGAAGCATTAGAATGTGGTAGAAATCAATATGAGTATTTAAAGTAATCATGCTGCAGAGCACCTGAATGGAACTCATGGACCACAGTTTAGGAGCCCTTGAAGTGGAGGAATCACCTCTTTAAAAATTATGGCCACCTTATGCTTCCTTTATCACAGGTATGCCATTCAAACATAGACAAAAGGGCCTTTTCAGTAGTGGCACCCTGGTTATGGAATGCCCTCCCTTAAATGGCTCATCTGGTGCTTATACTGCATTCACTCCCTCCCATGCCTGGCAAAAACAGTTTGGTTCACCTAGGCATTTCAACAGTAATTTTGGCTGTTTTAGCGATTTTATTGATTGATTTCTTATGGTATTTGTACTGTGATATAACTGGTCGGAGACTCCTCTAATGTCTTCTAAATATCTGCTTCTATTTATCTGCTTGCACTTTGACGTGCTTTCGAACTGCTAGGTTGGCACTGCACCAACTTCCCTGCTGCCTTATCCCTGACCTCCAGTAAACAGCAATGATCCACCTTCTGGAAAGCTAATAGAACAGCTCCGCCCCCATCCTGGAAGACTGGTGGAGATTGCATGGCAGCCTTTCCCAAACTTGGGTCCCTGAATATTGTTGGACTACAACTCTCATCATCTCTGACCACTGGCTGTGCTGGTTCGGGGTGATGGGAGTTGTAGTCCCAACAGCATTTTGGGAACCCAAGATTGGGAAAGGATGTTTTAGAGCAGGCACCCCCAAACTCAGCCCTCCAGCTGTTTTGGGACTACAATTCCCATCATCCCTGACTACTGGTCCTGTTAGCTAGGGATGATGGGAGTTGTAGTCCCAAAACAGCTGGAGGGCAGAGTTTAAGGATGCCTGTTTTAGAGTATTCAAAGCACTCATGAACTGGTTAGGCTTATGTCTGAGCGAGTGCAGTGGAAAACTGTAATCGGTCAGGGCTTCTGCATCCTAACCTAACCAGGGCTCAGCTGTCCTTGAGACAACCATGTAGGACAATTTGCGAAGATCTCATTTTGAATGAGACTTTCTTTAGTCTCATTCACTTGAATTGCTTTGAGAAGGTCACTCATTCTGAACTTCATTCCCCGGTCTGTAAAATGGGAACAAGGGCTCACTAGCATCTATCTAAAGCAGTTGTAACAGTAGCCTCTCTCAGCAGCGGCTAAGCTGTTTATTTTCCCCAAACCACCGTTCAGAGGAGAAACAGGACATAATTCAGACCTGCAAAAAAGGCTTGTTTAATTTGTTCTGTGCTGTGGTCACTTCCACAGAACTTTACTCTCCTCTGCTCTCTAAACACAGATAATTGCCATGGTAACTCTTGTATTTCAAGGCTCTTACATATACGCTCACACCGTTCTTAAAGAGACACAAAGCACCACAATGTGGGCTTGAACCTGTAAATCATTTGAGTGGGCTCTTTTATGATTTATTGTTACATCTCTGTCAGAATTTAAGAGAGCCTTGGAGAGGCTCTAAAAAACAATGAGGTTCTTTTCCTACAGAAAATAAAATAAATCGTATTTTTAGATACTTAGGCATACACTTTGACATCTTTCATAAACAAAAAAAAGAATAAAAAAGGGGGGAAAAGACAGGATGACATTTGTAACTTGGGTACGAAATTATGGATGTTTCCCTATGCCACCTGAAGACAGGAAATTCCTTAGGGAGGGCTAAACTTCAAGCGCAAAGAGCAAACCAGAGCAGCTCAAAAGATAATTTATGAAGACAGTGAGCTGTGACATATTAGAAACTCTGGAGAATCCAGTTATAATCTTTTCTGAGAAAGAATTCAAAAAGCAGAATGGATAGATTTTGAATTCATAATCTGGCCATTGCAGGCCTGATCCTTCCTTCTCTTTTTCCTTCATTGCTGCAACAGGTCCTAGATGTCAACAGGTTGTTAAAACATTTTTTGGACATACTGTTTGGTTAGAGAATTGCTTTTCAGAGCACAAAATTTGGAGAACTGCAACTTTTGAAGCACAGCTGTGTTTCAGTTTGCCTATTGGTCTGAGAAGTGCAAATTAGGTAATTTCTCATTAAAATGCAATCAGAATTAAATTTCTCCTCCATCCCTAACCCTACATCTGGGGTGGGGAACCTGCAGATGTTTGGATTGCTACTCCCATCATTCCAAGTCTGCATAGCTAATGGTAGGGGATGATGGGAGCTGTAGTGCAGCAACACCTGTAGGTTACAGGTTCCCCATCCCTGCCCCACTGTAACTCAAAAAGCTGAGATATTGGGAGTGACTAAGAGACATGGTCCGTATAGTTAAAGCCATGGTTTCCCCAGTAGTGATGTATGGAAGTGAGAGCTGGACCATAAAGAAGGCTGATCGCCGAAGAATTGATGCTTTTGAAGAATTGAAGAATTTGAATTATGGTGCTGGAGGAGACTCTTGAGAGTCCCGTGGACTGCAAGAAAATCAAACCTCTCCATTCTGAAGGAAATCAGCCCTGAGTGCTCACTGGAAGGACAGATCCTGAAGCTGAGGCTCCAATACTTTGGCCACCTCATGAGAAGAGAAGACTCCCTGGAAAAGACCTTGATGCTGGGAAAGATGGAGGGCACAAGGAGAAGGGGATGACAGAGGAAGAGATGGTTGGACAGTGTTCTCAACGCTACCAGCATGAGTTTGACCAAACTGCGGGAGGCAGTGGAAGACAGAAGTGCCTGGCGTGCTCTGGTCCATGGGGTCACGAAGAGTCGGACACGACTAAACGACTAAACAACAAAGAGACATGGACCATGATGGGTTCTTCACCAGAACCTGCTTTCTGAATGTTACGTTTGATTGTGAGATGTGTCCAGTTGTTAAACGTTCAGTGGAAGGGGAAAAAATCCCAGCTGTCAGAAACTAATGCAGTTCTTTTTAATGATGGTGGCTTGCAATAGACTGTGATGTGTGATTCCCCATCTCTTTTGGTTGCGAAATTGTCTTGCTTGCAGATGTTTGTAATTACCTTAACACAAATTCATCATTGTGATTTAAATGTGAGATGCAGGAAATGAAGGCAGACTGTGGGGAGAAATCAAATCATTCTCTTTCTTCCCTGCCTGTCTCCAAAGCAGAGAGCGGTTATTCTGGGTGTTTAGGCATGTCAGGAACTGGGAGAAGAAGAAAAAGACCGACGAAAGAAATGGCTTTGTGTCTTTGGTAAAAATGTTGACATTTCCTCTTCATGGTTAGAGAGCTAAATACCCTTCCTTGCCATTTGGAAAGCTTTCCACAGTTCATTCTTACAGTTCCAGTGATATTTTATCAAATATATGAAAGCTTTTAAAGAATGTTGGCCGAATTGCCTCATGATCAATATGTCCACATCAAGAAGGGTTGGAACATTTTTGTTTATTTTCAGTGGTCTGCTAGCACAAATGGAGCTCTGCCCCATCAATTGTAGTCTAGCCCCATCTAATCCTCTTCTGCCTGACATTGTACAGGAAGTCTGTGTGGTGTAGTGGTTAGACAGTCAGACTAGAACCTGGGAGACAAGAGTTTGAATCCCCACTTGGCCATTATGCTCATGGAATGACCTTGGGCCACAGGGGTATTTGTTCCATAGGGAGGAGGAAGCAAAGAAGCTCCCACTCTGCTCTCCTCCTTTGTGTTACTGGTGGTTCTCTACTTATTTTCTAGCGTTCTCAAATGTGCAAGGAGCCACTATAGGAACACCGGCAGAATGGTGATGCTTGCCAGCTCTTTGCGCCTTAATGGGAGGTGGAAGTCAAATTGGCACAGTGCATTTGTACCAAGTCTCTTGTGTCCGCGTTTGATTAATATGTTCTGGAGAAACCAAGTTCATCATGGTGTATTGTCTTTTGAGAAAGTCTGCCTCCAAAGCATTTATGAGCCTGCTCCATATCTTGTGGGCAGATTGTACTGGGTGCATAGGATCCCAGTACAGTGGTACCTCGGGTTAAGAACTTAATTCATTCTGGAGGTCCGTTCTTAACCTGAAACCGTTTTTAACCTGAGGTACCACTTTAGCTTTTGACCAAACTGCGGGAGGCAGTGGAAGACAGGAGTGCCTGGCGTGCTCTGGTCCATGGGGTCACAAAGAGTCGGACACGACTAAACGACTAAACAACAACAACAACAACAACACTTTAGCTAATGGGGCCTCCCGCTACCGCCACACGATTTCTGTTCTCATCCTGAAGCAAAGTTCTTAACCTGAGGTACTATTTCTGGGTTAGCGGAGTCTGTAACCTGAAGCGTCTGTAACCTGAAGCGTCTGTAACCCGAGGTACCACTGTACTGACAATAGGGGACGTTTCCTCTTGGGACTGCAGTAGGATTTACACTTCGTCAGCATGTCTATTCAGGGCTAGGCCAAAACATTTTGCTTCCTGAAGTGAAGGACAAGATGGCGTCTTCCCCCAGTCTATATACAAAAGTCAACCAAACTAGCTGTCAAATCTTTCTTCGACAAGGGCAGCAGGGTAGTTTCTTCCATAGCATACAAGGGCAGCGGGCAGCAGGCACACACAGTTCCCCACCATCCAACACCTGCTGTCTGAAGTGGCGGCCTCCATCTGCCTAATCGTAGGGTGAGGCCTGTGTCTTTTGGCACAAGCAGAAGAAGGAAGTTGAGGAAGGTCCTGCTCTGCCCTGAAACAGAGGATGGAGATGGTTGAATAGCATCCTTAATGCTTAGAAGGATGGAGTATGCCAGAGATTAATCTTTCCAAAGAGAAATAGTGAACCAAGTAGAATTAAGGCTGCAATAGACAACTCACTGAGGGGAAACCCCTTATTAAGATTTTATTTCAGGAGTAAACTATGGATTTTGCCCCAAGTATATTTCTTTTTTGTTTATTTCTGTACAAAGCTAGTGCTGATTTAGACCATGCAACTTTAAAGAGCTGAAAGCCTCTCCTATCTTCACTATTTCTGAACAATGTTTCAATACAGAAACCAGGCCTAAAGCTGGCACTTCTCTAAAGGCAAAAGGCATAGCAATTTTGGCAGATGGTTGTAGATTTTCCTTCTGCTTCTTCCATATATTTCAAGCTTCTCTGGCCCCTGATACCCACCAGCCATGAAGCACACATTCTTCAGGGGGGAAGGAAGAGAAATTGCTTTTAGGAATGGTGTCTGAAAGAATGCAGTGAAAATGGGACATCTGTGGAGACTTTCCTGGGGAAAGGATGTTGACCTGTAGAGCAAGGGTAGCCAACGTGGTGCCCTGCTGAAGTTGCTGGGCACCAGCATCCATCAGTTCCCAGCCAGCATAGCTGCTGACTGGCTACTGCTCTGCTTTGCAGACTTCTTGGGAAACTGAAAGTCAACACAGTTCTGTCTCCCTCTCACTGCCTCTAGGGTGCTTTCACCACAATCCAGATGAACCTGTTTGGAATTGAAACCCATTCTGCATGCTGCTCAGGAAATTTTGGCAAAATAAATAGACTTGCTGCATATAGGTTGAAGAGCAGTGTGTGACATACATTTTCAGGACTACGATTGAGAGTTGCATCAGGGATGCTGATCTTCCAACTTCTTCTGTTATGTGGGACACAAAACATAACTGAAAAGTGGAAAGTACCAGAGAAGCCTTCTTCATCATCATCGACCAAAGGGACTGAATGACTGGTTTTAAAACAGACTCCTTGGCAGAAGGTAGAGTTTTGCAGGAACGGTGGAAGATCTTGTGGCAAACTTTCTTTCCTGGTCCATTGTCTGGAGAACAGAATGGCCCCTGAGAATTCCTACATTTGGTAAATGCAGCCATTTACCTGGTGTTGCAAGGGAATTCCAAGAAACCAACAAATCAGTGCCATTTTGAAGTCAGTGGTTAAAATTATGCAATTCTGAAAGGCCCTTATTTTCAGCCCACCATCTCGATTCAAAATGGCATCTAAATGCATCCAAACACTGACAAAAACTTGCCCCTTGATCTCAGGAACCATAATACAAACTTTGGTTAAAACCAATGCAGTTTTGAAAGGTTCTGTCTGCCATCTTGATTCAAAATGGCACCCAGAAGTATCCAGACATAGACAGAAACCATCATGATAATGCAAATGTTGATTATAATATCTTAAGAGGCGCCCAACTGCAGAGCAGACAAGTATCCAAAAATATATAGGAGATACAGCAATGTGCTATACCAAAGTGAGCTTAAAATATTTTTCCTGCTTTAATCAAAGGTGAATGAAAGAAAATGCAGTGTGATGAAATGACTGGCCACTTTACAAGCTGCTTTAAACAAAGTGCTAAAAGGGGAAAACCCTCACACAATTCTATTGCTGTGTACCAGGTACTGTATCATAAGATAGAGAAAATGAGCGTCATTGCAATCTGAGAAATATGTAGCACGTAAATTGTCGGGATGCTAGGCATAAGTTTATTGCTTCTGAAAATGCAGCTGATAAGACTTCAAAACATTGGACAGATTTTCAGCTCGGATAGTAAAATATTCCAGAAATTTAGTAAACCAGGGGTACAAGCTAACTTGTTTAAAGTGAGATTTGACGGTCTCTGTTATCATGGCTGTTTCCTGAGAGACAGTTTATGGAAGGTGGTTTTATGATGCATTCCTGAAACACCTCCAGATTTCAAATATGCAGTATAAACCACCTTATGAAAACTTCAGAACTAGCCCTTGATTTATAAATAGCTCCACACCTACTTTAGATGTAGGAGAAAATCTGAGATCAAGAGGAGCCACTTAAAGATACAAATACACAGATCCATGCAGGAGGACTTGTTTAAGGACCCACAGTATCAAAAGTCAGAAGCATACCCGCCAACATTTCTCCAGTGAAAATAGGGACTCCCATTCTATAATGATAATTTTACTATTTATACCCCACAAATCTTACTGGGTTGCCCCAGCCACACTGGGCAGCTTCCTAATGACTAAACTATATAATGCATACCCTCCAACATTTCTCCACTGAAAATAGGGACATCCTAAGGAAAAGTGGGACATTCCGGGATCAAATCAGAAAACAGGACTGCTTCTCTAAATTAGGGATGTCCCTGGAAAATAAGGGACACTTGGAGGGTCTGCAGGAGGCCACCTTGAAGATGAAAGACACGTCTTCTGTTAGGGGAAGACCCACTGAACTTTAACAAGACTGTCCACAAGAAAAGAAATTGTATTCCCTTTGGCCTGGCGGTGCTCTCTTCCTGGTTAGCTTTCTGCCATTCTCTTCTCACAGGCAGGCAATTTGGGGAATCAGTCTAACACAGTTCCTGACATTCTCTCGCCCAGGGGTCAGCAAACTGTTTCAGCAGGGGGCCGGTCCACCGTCCCTCAGACCTTGTGGGGGGGCCGGACTATTTTTTTTTGCAGGGGGGGGGAATGAACGAATTCCTGTGCCCCACAAATAATCCAGAGATGCATTTTAAATAAAAGTACACATTCTACTCATGTAAAAACACCAGGCAGGCCCCACAAATAACCCTTAGATGCATTTTAAATAAAAGGACACATTCTTCTTATGTAAAAACACGCTGATTCCCGGACTGGATTTAGAAGGTGATTGGGCCGGATCTGGCCCCCAGGCCTTAGTTTGCCTACCCATGGTCTAGCCTGTCCAAGCAACTTCAGTCACTATGGGCAGAGATCAGGGTTGACTCCTACACTCCAGTGCACCTCTTTACATTCTCTCATATATTTTGCCATTTATTCCTCTGTGGGAAAAGTGTTCCGCTTGGTGATGCAGTGAAGGCGAAACTGTCCTTCAAAACTTGCACACGCTTGTTAAGGATGCTGTACTGGTTGCAGTATGTCCCCCACCCCCACCCCACAGTTTCACTCATCATCCGGGTGTTTTGTTTCCTGTTAAATTCTTAACTCTTTGATCATTTGGCTTGCATGTTTGTCCATTTCCATTTGTGACACAGACCTTTATTGCTTTATTATTTGGGGCGATATTTTCTCACTTTACGAGTCAAGATCTAGTGCTAATGAAGAGCAATAATTCTCCAGCAGGCCACAATGTTTATACTTTGGGATGATTCACTTCGCATCCAGGCGACTCAAAGAAATAGCATTAACTAATGCTGCTTCATTATACTGTGCATCGTAAAATGCCCCTCCCTTGATGGTAATAGCGGTGTGATGCTTTGTTGACAGTTCTTTTAAAAAATAAGGGGACACCACAACAACATACAAGAAGAAAAAATGCCGATGGGTAAATTTAGTATGGTACATGTATAATGCAGGAATTCTGTTCTGACTCTGTCGTACTTGTAGCGCCTAAGAAACGCTTGTGGTTTTGAGGCATACAAATAAAATCCAACAGATATTCCGTGTTTGGCCGTGCCAGTGTTTTACTGTCTAGAAGGGGGTCCCTATGCCCATATATATTAAAGTGTGCACCTGCCTTCAATAAGCCCATATTAGGGTATGCAAGCGAACTGAATGCCAAATTTGCCTTGTAAAGTATGTGTAAAAAAGTGCAGACATGTTGCTGGAAAAAAGAGGATTTTTTTAAAAAAATGGTTTTTGTTTTAGGCAAGGCATAACTGAAGAAATTTAGCTGTGATGAAAGTGTCTGAAAAGGGCAGTGAAACAATAAAAAAAGCTTACATTTTAAGAACTTTTTATTATTATTTAAAAAATCCATTTTCTCCAAAGTGAAGTACTTTAAAGCCCCATTGATTTCAGTGGAGAAAATAAGACATTCCCTTAACACATGTGGGATGTAAGACGGCTTAACTATACCATGACACCCATAGATATGTATATGTATTTATTTATTATCTATTAAAATAATTTCTATACGAATATATAAAAATCTCAAAGAGGTACACAACCTATGTTAAGTCATGTGCCTACCAGTTTGGAAGACAAATGAGACCAAAATAAGGTCATGGTTTCTACATACTTGACGAACTCCCTAGCTTTGCAGAATCACAAACCAAGATTATAATAAAATAAGCCAAAGCCCACCAAAATGGTCTCAAGAGGACTAGTGACTTAGAGAATGTTGGTTGCAATTGTATCTATAGAGATACGAGATACTGTATTAGAATAACTCACCCCATTGCCTGGAAAGATAACTTCCGGGTTAATATTAAGTGCCAATGACTGGAGCTTCTGGGAAGTACGGGATGTGCTGCTTGCCCAATCACAACATGTGTGCTGTGGGAGGTAAAAGAAACTCCATTCTCTGCACTACAAAATATTTCAGAATGAGAAAAGGGGGGGGGGACCTGTTTCCTTTTCCCACCTCATTTTTTCAGCTTTGTGTTTATAAAATGCTCATGTGACCACTTTCCTCATTGCTTCCTGCTGCTCCGCGCTGGATCATCTTCCTTCTGATCTCTCACCATGGTAGCACCTCTTGACCAAGCTATTGGCATGCTGGTTATGACCTTCCACAGATATGCCTGCAAGGATGGTGATAAGAACACCCTAAGCAAGAAGGAACTGAAGGAGCTGATACAGAAGGAGCTCACCATTGGACCAAAACTGCAGGACACAGAGATACAGGCATTAATGAAAGATCTGGACCGCAATGGGGACCAAGGGGTAAACTTCCAGGAATATGTCACTATCCTGGGTGCCCTGGCAATGATTTACAACGAAGCTTTGAGTTCGTAAATGTACACCCCAGTGGGGTGAGGAGTCGTGGTTTGGGATTATACCTCTGTAGGCGGTTTCACATCCAATAAAATTTAAGTTTTGTAAATAAATAAATAAATAAAAATGCTCATGTGTTTTAGAGACGTGGGTCCCAAATCTGGCTCCCCAATACTCTATAGCAGTAGAGTACTTTGTTCTTAAAATTCACATTTGGAGAGAATTTCACTACTGTTCACATTTAACAGCGAATCTGCCTATTTCACGCTTTCCATAACAATATGAGGAGGTAGAGCATAGTCTTCACCACAGCTAGAAGCCATTGATAGCCTTGTGCTCCATGAATTTGTCAAATCCTTTTTTAAAGCCATCCAAGTCAGTGACCCTCACAGCCTCCTGTTCCGCAGTTTAACTAGGTGCTGTGTGAAGGACTTCCTTTAATCTACCCAAAATCTTCCAAAACACCTAGCATCTGAGTAACAGGAGTGTAGATCATTTATTAAAATGTGAAGAATTTGATCAAAGCATAATTTGGTTTAAAAAGACAGCCTGGAGATTCTTTGCTGTTAGCTCACACTTATAATTCACACACAGGAGAAGGCTTGTTTGTGGCAAACTTCCAAACACAGTTCTGGGATCTGTTCACTATTGTAAAGTTAACACCTAAAGACAATTGTGAGCCAGATGGGTATTAGAAGAGCCTCTACCAACCTGGTGCCCTCCATATGTTTTGGACTACATTTCGCATCAATTCGAGCCAGAATGGCCATGTTATCTGCGGCGGATGGGCTGTTGTAGAGCATTTTTTAAATCTATGCTTCAACCCTGTGAGGAGATGAGCTGTTATATTATATGCACCAAGTGATTTTTCTAGATAGCCAGCTAGGATAGCCCCATACAGGGAAAGAAATAGTTCAGCTTATTGAAATTTATAGGAAGATTTAGAAAAAAACCACAAGTGAAGCTAATTCAATGAGTCCAGGATTGGGAGTGTTAATCAGCTGTTGAAAGAGGGGAAAGTTTTTTTTATAAAAAAATCCACTGGGCTGTCTGAAACCTACTTGTGATTCTCCCCAGCTCTTTGGCTTCTGGCCTAGATTTGCACTATAGATACTGAAACTTAACTACTTTGTGGATGAAGCCTTCAGATTTGGACTAACTGCAGATTCTGGATAAATGAAGTGGATATAACAAAGGGTTTGCCTTCCTCTCTTCATCTGTAGTTGAAGTATCCTAAAAACCATTCATAAGCAGGAGTCATTGATGATAAGCCCCCTTTTATTATTATTTAACAAAATTTATATACAGTGGTACCTCGGGTTAAGTACTTAATTTGTTCTGGAGGTCCGTTCTTAACCTGAAACTGTTCTTAACCTGAAGCACCACTTTAGCTAATGGGGCCTCCTGCTGCTGCTGCCGGAGCACGATTTCTGTTCTCATCCTGAAGCAAAGTTCTTACCCAAGGTACTATTTCTGGGTTAGCGGAGCCTGTAACCTGAAGCGTATGTAACCTGAAGTATGTAACCCGAGGTACCACTGTACTGCTTGATGGTAATAAAACCTCCAAACAGTTTATAAAAAAGGTTAATGACAGCGGCGTAGCGTGGGTTGTCAGCACCCGGGGCAAGGCAAGTAATTTGCGCCCCTAACCTGCCGCCGCTGCCAGCTTCTTCTTGCTGCTGCCTGGGCTGGGGTATTTATGGTAAGGTAGCCGCCGCCGCCGCTGTGGGTCCGTGTCTGGTGATCTGAGGCGAGTTGCCGCTGGCGCTGCCGCCCAAACGACGCCACTTGCCTGGAGGAGGGCAGAGAGGCGAGGAAAATGCAACATGGCCCAGTAGCTGCAGCAGCAGCGGCGGCGGTGGGGCTGTGAGGAGGGGCTGCCTGGTGCGCCCTCCGTGGCCCTGCCGCGCGGGGACCGCGGCGAGCGCTGAGAGCTGCTGCCTGCCGGACGCCTTCAGCCCGGACGTGCGCACAGCTCGTCGGTTCCGCGAGACATGGGGCTCTGCTACAGCCTGCGCCCGAGGCTCTTCGGCGACTCCAGAGGCGGCAAGCGCCCCCCCCAGATGTTGCGCCCGGTGCGGCCGGCCCCCCCTGCACCCCCCACGCTACGCCACTGGTTAATGATTGGTAATCAGGGCAATGTTTGAATAAGAAGGGGAGTTTAGGACCTGTGAGTGCGGGTGGGGGGAGGTTATATGGGAAATACATAGGGAGTAGAATACGTAGGGTGTAAAATAATAGAATCATAGAATGGTCATCTAGTCCAATGCCCTGCAATGCAGTAATCTCAACTAAAGCATCCATGACAGATGGCCATCCAACCTCTGCTTAAAAACCTCTAAGGAAGGAGAGTCCACAAGCTCCTAAGGGAGTCCATTCCGTTGTTGAACTGCTGCTACTGTCAGAAAGTTTGATCTGATGTTTCGTTGGAATCTGCTTTCTTGTAATTTGAAACCATCGGTTTGAATTCTACTCCCCCAGAGCAGGAGAAAACAAGTTTGCTCCACCTTCCATGTGACAGCCCTTGAGATATTTGAAGACAGTGAAAATGACACTAGTTATGCAACTCCAGTTTGATCACGCAAGTTATGATGACCTGCAAAATGAACCTGAGATGCTCCAGTGACTCAAATGACCCCTAGGAAAGCAAATGAGGGCACATGTTGAAATCGTTCCAAATTGCTAGTTTAACTTACTATCTGGCACCATGTGGGTACTGTGGGAAGCCCGACACATTTTTGTGCAGGTATACAAGCCCATTTGTATTGATGGCTCTAACTAATTTTAGCTTGAGAAAACAAACAACTGTGGTTTCATTCGAAAATTGCACTTGCACTAGGTTTTTGAGAGACTTCTCAGAACCGTTTAAGTAATCTAACCACTTCTCCCTCTCACCCTGTGAGTTGCAAAAAAATGGATCAGAGTTTTATGATCTGTCTTAAAGCCAGAGGGTTTTTTTTTTTTTAGGGGGGCGGTTTGGAGGGAGTATTTTTCACATATATGAAATTTCAAGACTAAACATGTAAATATAAAAGTAAATTAGTCCTTAGCACAAGAGTGATTCACTTTATGATCCCTATAAACTCTTATTATAGCAATAATATTTCGTGTCTATGTTTATGCTACAGGACAATAATATGCTGTAACATATAAAGTGAGTTTTCAGGCTCTTTTTGTGAGGTAACTAAACACACGTCTGGAAGCCTGCGGGTGGAAAGGCTGCTTAGGTTGGAGTTGCTGTGAGAAAGTAGCGTGTGAAGGAAGGGTTAAGCCCCTCTCCTCTGCAGCTTCTCAGCTGCAAATCCCCCTCTCTCAGACATGTTTGACCTATTGATTGTTAAGTATAGTAATTTAATTCACTGAAATTGTAAATGCTTGTATGCATTACTATGTGTTTAAATTCAATTCGTTGGTAACTGAGTCCACTAGTAGTTCTCATGTGACTGGCTAATGTTGGTCACATGGGAGGTATCTAGTGAAGGAGAGACTCCATTTTATGTGAAGCAAGATGACTGTGTTTTAGAATCCACCATGAACACTGCTAAGTTGAATAGAATACCAGAGTGCTTCTTCTCTGCTTGAAAAAAAGAGCAAAACTGCAAAGCTGCAGGAGAAAGTAAAAGTGAAAATCTCTCATAGGAGCTGCAAGGCATGGCATAACTGAGATACAGAAGGCTGAAAGTGCTGCAAACCCATGCTTGGATGAGCATGTGATTATAAAATTTTTGTTTTAATTCATCTATAACTATAACTTTCTGCAAGTAAAGTTTTTGAATGTTAAAGTCTGGACATTGGTTTAATTTCCAAAGTAGGCTGTCAGTCATATACCGTATTTTTTCATGTATAACACCCCCCCCATGTATAAGATGCCGCCTATTTTGGGGGGACTCCAAATTAAGAAAATAGGGGGAAATTGCCCCATGTATTAGACAACCCCCCTTTTCTTAACACAATTTTAAAAGAAAAAAACCTAGTCTTATACACGGGAAAGTACGGTATATGATTTAACCTTCTTAGCTGTGATTTCACTACCCTTATATTCAACATTGATGTCTTATTACATGTATTTGCTTGTAACACATAGCTTGTGAACGATGTGATAAATTCATGGTGTCTATGTTCTACCATTGGAGGCCAGATTAAATAGGAATCCTTTACCATAGTGGCGCACATTGTGACCAGATGACCTCTGTGGCTGCCTAGTCCCCTGTCCATGTTCTGCTTCAGGGTTCCTGCTCTCCCTCCTTATGGTTCTTTATCTTTAAACTGGGCTTGGATGAAACAGCCCTTCCAACCGGGGATATCTTCAGACCAGAGGACTATTTTAAGATAGGTCACCCTAGGTGCAAATATGGGTGCCAGTTCTCTAGTGAGCATAAAGAAGTCGCTGGCTGGGCACTGAGGAGTGAGCAGCAGGAGAAAGGGGTTGGACGAAGGGATCGGTGAACTGGGGGAACCTGTAACAGCCAGGAGACGAGAGTCAGAGGCAGGAGAAGATGCAGGAGTGGGGAGTAAACGACAGTTGCAGGAGGAGGGAGAGACAGGTCAGGCTGCTGTAGAATCAAGGGCTTCCACACCAACATTACCTCCTGCTCCCACCTCTCCTGCTCCACCGTCTCCCAGGATCAGGAGAGGACTGAAGATGACAGAGCAGAAGCAGGTGACACACAGACAAGCTCTACCTGCTTGCACACAGTTTGGGTATCAGAGATACATAAGCTGAGGTCAGGGGCAGGACCTCTGTTTGCTGCAACTGCCTCATTGGGTGCACACCTAGGGTAGCTGAGAGATGAAGGTCCGATAGACATGCCTTTCCCTCACTCCTAAGTGTACTTTTGACAATGAAGAGTTAAGGTGGAAAGGTGGTGACCTAAATTCCTATGAGCCCCTGTTTTACCTGTGTACAACATTTCCCCTCTGCTTTGGAGAGAAGCACTTCACCTCCCTGACCCCAGAAGAGGTGAGGTGGTACAGAAGACACTAGCAGAAGCCTTAGGAAAGCAAAAACTATTTATAACAAGCGACGAGAGCTTAGATTCTACTATCTAAGCTCACCTATGAAGCTTTTATATAAGGGTTTCCATTGTAGAGCCCTTTCAAATTCTCAAGGGTGCCTGCTGTTTATATCTGTGTCTCAAGCACAGAAAAAGGCTTGGTTGTCCGTGGCAGTGCTAGGTGATAGTAAATTCAGAGATGACCTCAATTGTTTTGCAAACTACTTCTGGAACACATACATAATACATAAATGTGTGGCTTTTTAAAGAACTCCTTGTTTTTTCTCCCTCCATCTATCTATCACTGAATCAGCACTATAAATATAACTGTGAGCAAACAAAATGTTTTATTTGCATAAGCCCTGGCCGGAGCAGAACGTTGCTTTGCTTTAAGAATTTACGGCTGCGTGTACTTATATATTACATCTGCTTGTTTAGATAACCTCGAGCAAAAAATGCATACTTCTGAACTTGCTCTCTGATTTCCCCCTCAGCTGAGGTTTTGGCTAAGAGGGATTTTGACGGCTTTGAAAAGGAGGCAAGGTGTGGCAAGTTGTTGACTCCTCCAACTCCTACGCCGATTTCAGCTGCAAAACATAAGGTCCACTGGCTGATTTTGACCCATACCCACAGCACTTGCAGCCCTCTGAAGGAATTCTAGACACCTATTGTCTGCAAGCTGTTCACCTCATCCTGGGAATTTGTGTGGTGTGCACAGGTTTGTCAACAGTGGTGCGTGGCGGAATGGATTCAAGCCAATAGCTCATCTAGCTCAGCATCTTGTTCTCATAGGGGAAAACCAGATGCCTGTGAGAAACCCACAAGTAGGCTCTGAGCACAAGAGCACTCTCCTGTTTAGTGGTTTCCTGCAACAAGTATTTGGGAGTATTTCCTCCAGCTGTGGAGGAAGGGCATAGCCATCATGGCTAATAGGAGCAGGTGTACAGCCTGGGAGTCATTTTGGACTCACAGCTGTCCATGGAGGCACAGGTCAAATCCGTGTCTAGGGCAGCTGTCTACTAGCTCCATCTGGTATGCAGGCCGACACCCTATCTGCCCACAGACTGTCTCACTAGAGTGCATGCTCTGGTTGTCTCCCGTTTGGACTACTGCAATGTGCTCTACATGGGGCTACCTTTGAAGGTGACCCGGAAACTACAACTAATCCAGAATGCGGAAGCTAGACTGGTGATTGGGAGCAGCCGCCAAGGCAATATAATACCGGTCCTGAAAGTCCTATATTGGCTCTCGGTACATTTCCTAGCACAATTCAGTGTGTTGGTGCTGACCTTTAGAGCCCTAAACGGCCTTGGCCCAGTATACCTGAAGGAGCATCTCCACCCCCATCATTCAGCCCGGACACTGAGGTACAGTGCCAAGGGTTCCCTCACTGCGAGAAGTGAAGTTACAGGGAACCAGGCAGAGGGCCTTCTCGGTAGTGGTGCCCACCCCGTGGAACACCCTCCCATCTGATGTCAAGGAAATAAAAAACTATCTGAGTTTTAGAAGACACCTGAAGGCAGCCTTGTTTAGGGAAGTTTTTAAGGCTTGATGTTTTATTGTGTTTTTAATATTCTGTTGGGAGCTGCCCAGAGTGGCTGGGGAAACCCAGCTAGATGGGCGGGGTATAAATAATAGAAGAGGAAGAGGAAGAGGAAGAGGAAGAGGAAGAGGAAGAAGAAGAAGAAGAAGATTGATAGCCTTTTCCTCCATGAATTAGTCTAATCCTCTTTTGAACCATCTAACTAGGTGGCCATCACTTGGGAGCAAGTTCCATAGTTTAACTAAGTGCACCATGAAGAACTACTTCCTTTTATCTGCCCCGAATCTTCCAGCATTCAGCTTTATTGGATGTCTATGAGTTCCAGTACTATGAGAGAGGGAGAAAAAGCTTTCTGTATTGAGTTTCTCCATGCCATGCATTAGTTTCTGAACCCCTATCATGTCGCCTGTTGCTCGCCTTTTCTCTGAAATAAAATAACTCCATACGCTGCCATCTTTCTTCATAGGCAAGTCGCTCCATCTCCTTGATCGTTTTGGTGTCCCTGGTCTGAGCCTTCTCCTTGTGTCTCTAAACAGAAAAACAACAACATGTGACTGATCAAGACATAGGAAAGTCAGTCCTAATAGGAAGTCTCTTAATCCATCTGTTGATATAGGGCCTGTTTTGCACAGCTACTATAGTAGATATGGAAGGAGTCAGGACTGCTTCAAAAACAACCCTTTGTGGTAGTGTTAGCCTAGGTCAGTGTGTCTTGCTGTTAACCAGAAAGTTGGTGGTTTGAGTCCACCCAGGGATGGCTGTCGGCAGGATTCCTGTATGCACGGGGATGGATTAGATGACCCTTGGCCTTGGGGTCCCTTCTAACTCTACAATTCTGTGATTCTATGATTGCCTCTGAGCAATGTTCAGAACTGTTTCCCTGAAGGCTGGAAAACCAACAGGGAGTATTTTGTACTTTGTGGAGCTGTGTGTGTGTGTGTGTGTGTGTGTGTGTTTAGTTCTGTATTTGTTTTGTGAGCTTGTTTTGTGCAAGCAAGCAATCGGGAGTCTCTTTCTATAACAAACTTCTATTTTTTACTTAAGCATTCTTCTTCTTCTTCTTCTTCTTCTTCTTCTTCTTCTTCTTCTTCCTCTGCCTCTGCCTCTTCCTCTTCCTCTTCCTCTTCCTTGGAGGATTGGGAGGAGAAATAGTGAATGGCTTGTGTATGCTTTTACTATGAACTCTGTTTTAACCATTTCCATACCTTAAAAGCTGCAGTAGCTACTGAGTGGGGCAGGGCAGGTTAGGTAGACCTAAGAGCATTTCCAGAAAATGTGTGTGGATCTGTTTCCAGCAAACCCTTCCACTAGCAAGGGAGTGCGCAGGAATGGAGGAAATGGCTGTCACTATTTTTCTAGCTTGCTCTTTTGTGAGTTTGTCAGTGAATTTTTAAAATGAAACGTTTGGGTGTTGTGCCTTTCTGGATACGACTCCACAACCTTCTCCTACCCTGGAAGATGCTCTTCCAAATTTTGTACATAGCAGAGATTGATTATGAAGTGGTGTGATGAACTCTATACCCTGCTCCTTAAGCCTCTCCCTTATCACCCTGTGGTGGGAAACTAAACATATCCAACCTCTGGTAACTTAGCATGCCCTCCCTTTTTTGCATAAGGTTAATTGAATTCATGTATATGTACGGTAAGGAGATGATGTCTGTGTGTGTGTGTGTATGTCTGGAATTATTTGTTATATTATTTCCTGTATTATAATTTCAAGGCTATGCCATTCAAGCTGCAAATTTTTTTGGGACTAACGCAATTTGCAAAGTATGCATCACCTTGGTGGATTTGAGGAACGCTTTGACCGGCTGACTATGAAGCTCACAAGAAAGAACTATAATTTTGCCTTTGGCCTCAGAGGAACTATTCCATTGTTCATGTGTTAAACCAATTACCTATGCATTTAGCTCTTTTGGGGCAAATGCTTTGTTTTCTATAATTATGGTTCCAATGAAAGAAAATATGTTCACTGTTACTTGTAAAAGACAAGGGGTTACATTTCAGCTTCTGGTTATTTTTCCTGGTGTTTTTTGCCATTTGCAGTGGGAAAAAAGGTAAAGGTAAAGGGAGCCCTGACAGTTAAGTCCAGTCACGAACGACTCTGGGGTTGTGGCATTCATCTTGCTTTACTGGCCAAGGGAGCCAGCGTTTGTCTGCAGACAGCTTCCGGGTCATGTGGCCAGCATGACTAAGCCGCTTCTGGCAAACCAGAGCAGTGCACGGAAACGCCGTTTACCATCCCGCTGGAGCGGTACCTATTTATCTTACTTGCACTGGTGTGCTTTCGAACTGCTAGGTTAGCAGGAGCTGGGACTGAACAACGGGAGCTCACCCCGTTGCGGGGATTCGAACTGCTGACCTTCTGATTGGCAAGCCCTAGGCTGTGTGGTTTAGACCACAGCGCCACCAGTGTCCCTCATTTGCAGTGGGTACTGGGAGGATATTAGTTGAATGCCATGCCATGTGGGGCTCAAGGCAACCTGCAAATGTGTGCCTACTTTCAGCCATTGTGCCATATTTCAGGATGTAGCACATTCTGCAGGCATTGAAAGGTTGATGGTGGCTTGTTGCTAGAAGCTTGTGCCTAACAGTTGCGATATCTTTTCAACCATAGAATCATGACCATAACCTCTAAGGTCCTGTGAAGCACAGCAGAACCATTCATAGTATTTGTCCAGGCCTTGGAAGATGTAATTATCAGCCTTTTAACTCTTTCTTTCCCCCTTCCTCCTCCTCCTCCATTTTAAAGAACTTGCTGGCTTTCCTGCCCTTCTGTGGCTCAAACTCGTGCCAACTGCTTTCTGCATGGGGTGGAGCAGCTGCATTGCTAGCTTCCTGGCCACACTTGTCACCTGCCCTGCTTCGCACCTTCCTTGAATGTTTTTGCCTGGCTGGTTTTTGCCCTTGAATTCTCAACATGCTTCCTGTTTGCCTGCATGGAGGATAAGCGAGGGATGTATGTGACTGAGAGTGTGTGATGAAATGATCCTTCTATACAAAGGTAAAATTCACATTTATTGTTTTGCTTACTTTTGCCTCTGGTTCTGCCCACCACTAATATGTGGCCTCCAGAAGAAGGAAATGTGCCCCTCCCCCCGGCTGAAAAAGATTCATTAGCCCTGCCCTAGCTATTCTCCAAAGTTTTGAAGGCCCAATTTATCCTGTATTTTACCCCATGAACCACCCTGAGATCTTACGAAGTAGGGCGGAATATAAATATAACAAACAAACAAATATGCCTGTGAGTGAAAACTCAACTGTTTTAATCAAGGCCCTCAATGAAGACCCAGCAACTGAGAGCAATCAAATCATGCATTTCTCCTTGAAGAAGTTACTGAGTTTTTCTGCATCTCATTGGTGTAGTCTCCAACTGTAATGTTAGCAGCCAAGGAACTTATCAGTGTGTTAGGTGACTGTGGTAGCACTTTCTTTAACACAGAGCTAAAAATAAAAGAAGTTTCTCCCTAAGGGAGCAACACCCCCCCCCTCGAAGAATTTTACAATGCTAATTTCCTTTTTGCAGCCTCTCTTTGTTGTTAGTGCTGTGAATATGCATCGGTCTCTTAGCATCTGAAGAGAGACTAAGCTCTTGAATATACAAATAGCCCCGCTGCTGGGTGAAGATCAGATCTCCTGGCGATTCTGCATTGCCCTATATTAGCTTCTCAATATAGTGTGAAATAAAACCCTGTTCAGTGAATGTGTGTTTGGTGGGGGAAGGAGACAGAGATGACAGGGAGCCTCTTATACTCTGGAACAGGGGTGGCCAACTCCCAAGAGACTGCGATCTGCTCACAGAGTTAAAAACTGGCAGTGATCTACCCCCTTTTTTGGGGTTCAGGTCAAAGCTGTTGAGCTTTTCTTAGGGGAGCCAAAGATGTTGAGCTTATTTGGTGGGATCCAGTGATCTACCAGTGATATACCACAGACGTCCAGTGATCTACTGGTAGATCACAATCTACCTGTTAGACATGCCTGCTCTAGAACAACTCAGGACTCCAGAATGTGTGGGGTGGAACCCCAAGTACAGGGGTCTTCCCACTTGAGAAGAGTTTCCTTCAAGTGATGTAGGGCAGTTGGAACAGCAATGAGGGGCAGAGCCAGTGTTATTTTTCTATATGTCATGAATCCTGAGGATCTCTCAGTGTGGTATATAGGCTGACTGAGGGTTGGGTTTTGACTAAGACCTGGATTCGAATTCTCGCTCAACCACCCAGCAAACTGGGTGAACTTAGGCTATTCACTTTCTTTTAGTCTAAAATACCTTGCTATGAGTTTTAGGTGGTGGATAGAAACTCGATGAATGTAGAAAGCATATGGGACTCTCTAAAAGTGGCAATGTACAAAATGACCCAGATATTGTAACAGATGTGCAGATAGATAAGCTGAACCAACACTTTGCCATGGGCTTCACTAAAGGAAAGAACAGATCACTCTGCTGTTACCTTTTGCCCAATTTCTTTTTTTAACCACCTGCAGACTCCAAGTCAAAGTTGTCTGAAGATGAGGATTAATTTAATGGCTGCTTTCCTTAGTCTTGCGCTGCTACTGATGAAACCTGATCGTGCTGCTTCACATTCTTGTTCCTCACCTGCTCCTGGGAAGGAAACTTAATTCTTTCAAAGAAAGACAGACAAATTAATAAATGAGGAAAAGGAGCCTTACTCTGCACAGCCATTATTCCCTTCCCAGATTTGTTTATGTTTCACAGTTTATTCCATCAAGATCTGGTTTCGGGTGCCCAGCATGAACTCAGTCTGGCTTCTTGCTAGAATGCTTCCCTAGGCTCTTGTAAGATGCAAAGAGTTTTTTTTTTTTTTTAAAAAAGATATTTATTTTGATTTTATATAATAAAACAAATATTGCAATCAAACAAAACAGAAAAAAGTACAATAAAGAGAAATATAATAAAAAACACAATAAAGAGCATATAACAGAAAAAATAAAAAAGAGCAAAAGATAAAAGAAGAAAAATTAGTTTTTGGATTCTTATCTTTGTAACCCTCTTTCCTGACTTCCTCACGTCTCCCTTTCCTGCATTCCCCTTTACACAATCAAATTCAGCAGCTCCTTACCCTCTTTCCAGTCTTAATCAATATTATAAATTTCAACCTATTATGTCTTCGGTTTTCCTTTCCTTTTAAATCCAATTATCACATGTTCTTTATAGCTTAATCCCTTATATCATTTGTTTAATTTTGACATAATTTTACTCTGGTCTTACCCTTTTTTCTTAAAACATTTTTGCATATTTCTTTTTACTATGTCACTGATGCCATATTATCTTTATATCCAACATCATTTTAACATTCAAACATTTTACAATGTTTTTGGAGATATTCTTTGAACTTCTTCCAGTCCTCTTCCACCGACTCTTCTCCCAGGTCTCGGATTCTGCCAGTCATTTCTGCCAATTCCATATAGTCTATCACTTGCATCTGCCATTCTTCCAGAGTGGGCAAATCTTGTGTCTTCCAATACTTTGCGATGAGTATTCTTGCTGCGGTTGTTGCATACATAAAGAATGTTCTATCTTTCTTTGACACCAATTGGCCGTCAATGCAAAGAGTTTTTGAACAGATTTACCCAAGCATGTGTTTTTATGCTGGATTTCTTGAGGAACAACTTTCCCTAATTCACCTTGATCAATTAAACCAGACGGAAGCTGGCATACCATTTCCAACCATTTATCCAGGATGCAGCAGCGATTTTGCACAACCAGTTTTGCGCAACCAGTTCCACATTTGTTCAGTGAGGGAGCCAATCTATGCATTCATTCGACTGAACAAATGGATTGGCTCACTCCACGAATAATGAATGGGGATTCTGCATGCACAGTAGCTAAGAATGCAAGAAGGGCTTGCTGCTTCTAGTCCAGCATCCTGTTCTCACAGTGGTCAAACAAATATACGTGAGAAGCATGCAGGCAGAACCCTTATTGCCACAGCACTGACCCCTTCACAGCAACTGGTATTCAGAAGCATATTGTCTCCAACAGGGGAGATAGCAATGTGGGTGTATTGGAAAAAAGCCTGTGCAAGCACAAGTCTCCTTGCAGCCAATAAGATTGAAACACCAAGGCTTCAGTCTAAAGAACCCTCTGTAGACTACATCACAATGGACCTGTCCAATGAAGGACAATAAAGATGGGAAGGAGACCAAGTCCTGTGAGGAATGGTTGAGAGAGTTGGGGATGATTAAAAGGTGATGTGATTGTTGTTGTTGTTTAGTCATTTAGTCGTGTCCGACTCTTCGTGACCCCATGGACCAGAGCACGCCAGGCACTCCTGTCTTCCACTGCCTCCCGCAGTTTGGTCAAACTCATGCTGGTAGCTTCAAGAACACTGTCCAACCATCTCGTCCTCTGTCGTCCCCTTCTCCTTGTGCCCTCAATCTTTCCCAACATCAGGGTCTTTTCCAGGGAGTCTTCTCTTCTCATGAGGGGGCCAAAGTATTGGAGCCTCAGCTTCAGGATCTGTCCTTCCAGTGAGCACTCAGGTCTGATTTCCTTCAGAATGGATAGGTTTGATCTTCTTGCAGTCCATGGGACTCTCAAGAGTCTCCTCCGGCACCAGAATTCAAAAGCATCAATTCTTTGGCGATCAGCCTTCTTTATGGTCCAGCTCTCACTTCCATACATCACTACTGGGAAAACCATAGCTTTAACTATACGATAGCCATCTTCAAATATCTGTCGCATAGATGATGAAGCACATTTGTTTTCCAGGGCAGGCAGAAAACAATGAGTTCAAATTATAGGAAATGGGATTTCAGCATTGGGAAGAGCTTCTTGATGGTAATGAGCTTTTGACAGTGAAGACAACTGCATCAGAAGGTTGTTGGTGCTCCTTCATTAAAATATTTAAGCAGAGCCTGGATAGCGTCCTATCAAAGATGCTGTCACAGCGAATATCCTGCATCAGCAGGGCACTGGACTATATGATATTTGACTAAATGATATTCCAGCTGTGATTATATGAGCTTAATGGGACAACTTTTGAGAAAAAATGCTTTGTCGCATTTTTGTTTTTGTTTTTGGCGTGGACAATTTTGCATGCTTTAGATGTAAACTGTATTGAAAGTAGAATTGCATACCATCACAGTAGTTTAGCCTAGCTTAGTTTAGAGAAAAGGTGAGTAAAAGCTGACAAGATAAAAGTTTATAAAATCCTGAGCTGGCAAGGAGAAAGTGAATGCACAACAAAAAGGATGTCTGGAGAGGCTTGAAAAAGGCTCGTGAGAGCTCCCAAATATTGGGAACTGAGCTGGGAATATGCAGCAAGAGGTTCCATGCATCCCAACCAGGACAGGTCCTCGATTTATGTAAAATTCAGAAAGGGCCCTGGAATAATATAGTTTTTATTTTTTCAAGCCCTGTTGGTATATTATGAACCTGACTCATTTCTTTCAGTGGTTTTGCAGCTGTTCTAACTATAATTACTGTCAAAACGGGGAAGTATACCTTGTAATTTTTTTCTTTTTCAGTGGTTCATTGTTTTGCTGGAATGCACAGCAAATGGCTGTGCTGTAGACCTAGTTGATATTTCAAATTAATGAATATTCATGTTGAATATTCGTGTTGAATGAATATTCACAACAATCCCTGTGGAGTAAGGAATGCTCTCTCTTACTCTCTCTCCACTTTCTTCTTGAACTTACCTGGAGTGGATAAGTAGTAGTATATGTAAGTATAAGTAGTATAAATACTACCAGACTGAAAATATATAATTTTACTAAAAGCTCATACTCAGAAATTCATAAAATTGAAAACTACAGAATGTGAAGTTCTGCTTCCTAGCAGCAACAAGCTACTGGGACCATATGTTTGTAGTACAGTAGTACCTCGGGTTACATACGCTTCAGGTTACATACTCCGCTAACCCAGAAATATTACCTTGGGTTAAGAACTTTGCTTCAGGATGAGAACAGAAATCGCATGGCGGCAGCACAGTGGCCCCAATAGCTAAAGTGGTGCTTCAGGTTAAGAACAGTTTCAATTTAAGAACAGACCTCCAGAACGAATTAAGTACTTAACCCAAGGTACCACTGTATATCCCTCTTCTCATCCAGGAACGATTCAAGGTGCAGGTTATGAAGTCTTATAAACAACTTGGCCCAGCATACTTTAGAGTCCAAGTCTTCCATTATGTCCTAAGCCAGCAGAGGTGACTCACATGGTACTCAGTGACAGGTGGAGCCAGAGCCAATGATAGATGGAGAATTCCAGTTTTTGTGCACATCCTCCTTCCTGCTGATTTCTACAAGGCCATGGAACATAAGAAGAGCCTGCTGGTCCAAGGCCAATGGCCACCCAGATCCCTGTAGGAGAACCTTAAGTAGGAATGGAGCACAACATCACTTTGCCCAGAAACTTTTATTCAGAAGCATTACTGCCTCTTGACTGTGCAGGCAGAGCATAGCCAACACTGCTAATAGCCATGGGTAGCTTTATGCTCCAGGTGAAATGAAAATGAAATTAAATACTTTATTGTTACTTGTACAACTTGTATACAGTGAGATTACACGAGCACCCTCCACTCAGCTCTCTTAGTCTTAATTCCCCTCGTTTACTGACGCACACCTACCAAACCTGAAAGTCAGTTGCCCTGTTGTTCTCTTTTCATTCAGCAGCCCAACAGTCCACGGATAGAAGCTGTTCTTTACCCTTTTGGTGCGACTAATCATGCTTCTATATCTTCTGCCTGAGGGCAGGAGATCAAGAAAGTGCCGGCCAGGGTGTGAATCATCCCTGAGAATTTTCCTCACTCTCCTGAGGCAACGTTCTTCCTTTGTGAAATCCTCCAAAACCAAGGAAGAAGTGGCTGATAGTCAGGACCATCCTGTGGGCTGGTTGTGAGAAGGTGGGCAAGTGGCTGAGGTTAGACTGCGAATGGTGGCGCACTGTCTCCTTTGCCCTAATGGACAAACCTTCCCTGGGTGCCCAAGATTCCATTTAGGGGCATTTTGTGTCAGCATGTGGAACGGGACTTTTTCATACATTAGAAAATGCAGCACGGCTCTTTTGAGTCTGCATTCCAGGAATAATTCTGGAAAATGTGAAATCTCCACTTTGCCTTGTTTTCCACCATTGAAGATTTTTTAACAAAAGGGAATACAAGCCCCAGACAAAAGCCAAGCTGTCAGCTTGCTGGATGTTAAGTGCAAAGAGCTTTTGAGCAGTCAACTTAACTCCATTTCGGTGCAGTTAATCTTGTGAATTCATGCTCAGGTTTAGCACTCGCTCTTTTGTAGAGACTTGCTTTTGCTATTAAGGCAGGTGAGCCATAGCCAGGCAGTTCATGTTAAGATATACCAAGTTAATGGGAGGCAAACAGTGCTCAAGTGTATCAGTTAGCAGCACTGCTCATTCATGCTGCATTATACTAGTTGGCAAAGATAGAGGATCTGGCATGTAGTCCCACGGTGAGTGTTGGAAGTCCCAAGCAGACATTGTGAATCTTCCAAAATGCAGATATATGGGGCAGCGAACGTTGACAGTCATTCATGCATTGTCAGCATTCACTGATGTTTGTTCCAAGAAATGACATTAAGATAATGTGTTCTGGACTGCCAGCATTTGCAAATGAAGGCCAGACCTGGACATTAGTTACTGTAGCACAGGAGTGGGGAATATCAGGCCTGGGGCCCCAATTCGCCCTGCTGGCCTCTCTGCCTGCCCCTTGGAACTCTCCCCAAGGCCACACCCCCTTCCCAGGCCACGCCCCCTCTGACCAGCCCTGCTTTGTACCCTTCCTGAGTGTTATTGCCTAGCTAGAATCTCTCGCTGGACTCTGATAATGCCTGTTCCTTGGCCAGATGGAAGATGACTTGAGAATCTGTGTAGAAACTAGTCTGCTGTACGAAGGTAATGTTCACATGGTAAGAAATATGGCTCAGAAGCCCAGGGAGATTCCTAAGGGTCAGCTGGAGAGAGCTGGAGAGCTGGATTTGCCACTTGGGCCTTAGGATCCCCATACCTGAGCTTATGGGATCAGACAGTGAGACAAGAACAGTTTCCCTCAGGAGGTTGTGGACTCTCCTTCATTGCAGGGGGTTGGACTAGATGACCCTTGGAGCCCTTCCAACCCTGCAATTCTCTGATTCTATGAACAGGGCTGTATATCAAAGCATCATTACAGTAGGCAGCCAAGTGCCAAAACATTTCGGAATGTTCCAAATAAACAGTTTCAATAATGAAAACATTATAACATTTTAAATGCACGACTAAACAGACTAAATAATTAAAACACAATTTCAGTTTATATTATGTACCAGTTGTTAAAAACCTAAACCAGAGTCAGATGCAATAAAACTTTCTATCGAAGTATTAACCAGTGTGGTTTGTGTGCTTTTTTGCAGTACAGTGGTACCTTGGGTTACAGATGCTTCAGGCTACATACGCTTCAGGTTACAGACTCCGCTAACCCAGAAATAGTGCTTCAGGTTAAGAACTTTGCTTCAGAATGAGAACAGAAATCGTGCTCCGGCGGCGCGGCAGCAGCAGGAGGCCCCATTAGCTAAAGTGGTGTTTCAGGTTAAGAACAGTTTCAGGTTAAGAACGGACCTCCGGAACGAATTAAGTACTTAACCCGAGGTACCACAGTAGTTTACACGTGTGTGTGTGGATTTTTAAATCTCTGTTATTAGCATGATATACTTTTTTGGAGAGTGGGGGTGGTGAAGAGTAACGCCAGAGAAATTCCTCTGCTTGGAGAAACTCATGCATTTTCATGAACGTGCCCCAGGTGGCTTCTCACCTTTCTTCCCTCCTCCCCCAGCGCCCCCCCACCCCGAAAGTTGACATTTTGCAGTGAAGTGACATTTTCCACTTGTGAAAACTCCTGTGCATTGCTATGGAAACTAAAAACGAGAAGTGCTGATGATTCCTTGGCCATCAAGGTGCTGGGTCTTCCCTGGCTGCACAGCGAAGTTGATGAGAGTCAAATAAATCTTTGCCTCCAGTTCCCTTGGCACCCGCAGTTGCTTTCTAATGCCAGATCAGAGAAGCAGACAAGCCTGGTTCCTCCCCCCCCATCTCTGTTTCAGAAGGAGGGAGCAAGCCTGGAGATGGCTGGCCAGAAGAAGAAATGGACAAATTTGTAAATTTTGCTTCAAGATTGCTTTGCCCCATTGTTGCCTAAACTTGCATTTTTTTTTTTTTAAAAAGAGCAAGCAGATTTTTGTACATATTTCCTTCTGTGTTTAATATATAAGAAGCTGCCTTCTAGTAAATCAAATTGTTAATCTGTCTAGTACGGTACTGTCAAGGCTGTCTGCAGGGATGGAAGAAGCTGCTAGGTTTGGTTCTCCCTGTTTCTTGTCCCCCCTCCCCCCGATCTTGAATCCAGTTCTCCACATTTTGCAGCAATATGCAATTTCTACTTTTTTTCTAAAAAAAACTTTGTGAAAATTCACCAGCATTTTAGTGTGAGGTTCTCCTAATAAACACATTTTTATAAGCACTTTTGATTAACATACACATTTTTGCAAGCAATTTCCCCCAATATAATGCATTTGTGTGTGTGTGTTATTTTCACCAATATATTCATTTGCATGCACACTTTTTCCTAATACGTGCATTTTTGTGAACATTTTTTGGTCAGTGAACTGCACAACAAAATTCAGATAACTGACAAATTTCGAAGGACAGTTGTGTTTCAGTTCGCCTATTGTTTGGGAAAGTGCAACTAGATCAGGGTGATGGTGGTTCAGGAGAGGGCATTCTCTGTGGCAGCTACTGAGCTGTGGAACTCCCTCCCCACAGAGCTGCATCTTCCTTCTTCACCATACGAATGCTGAAGATGCACGTCTTTACCACAGCCTCTGACCCCGGGGTGTACATCTTTAGGTCCCACCCTGTTTTTGCGATTGCATTCTTTGCTATTTATAAAATGGGTTGTAATCATGCATTTTAAATTGTTGCAAACCACCTTGGGCCATGTGTGATGTAGTGGTTAAGAGCGGTAGTCTTGTAATCTGGTGAACCGGGTTCGCTTCCCCGCTCCTCCACATGCAGCTGCTGGGTGATACTTCTCTGAAGTCTCTCAGCCTCACTCACCTCACAGAGTGTTTGTTGTGGGGGAGGAAGGGAAAGGAGAATGTTAGCCGCTTTGAGACTCCTTAGGGTAGTGACAAAGCGAGATATCAAATCCAAACTCTTCTTCTTCTTCTTCTTCTTGGGCGAATGGCGGCCAGTAAAGTTAAAATATTCATCATCATCATCATTATCCACAACACAACAGTGATAATGTCCCTTGTGTGCCTGGATAGAGGATGAAGGATAGCTTTTGCATAGCTAGAATGTAGCCCACTGTCCCACAGCAAGAGTCATTACCCTGCCCATTTTAATTTTTATTCTGCTTCTGGTTGGCCCACCCACCCCTGGCGTATCTCCTGCCAAAGGTTCCCCATCAGCGAATGAGATCCCCAGGTTGAAAAAAGATTCCACATCTCTGTGCTGGGGACCAAACCAAAGAAACTCTGTAGGCAGTCCACGTTCTCCACTGCTGAGATGTGAACTTTTCCAGCAGTGCAGATGCTGAGCTCAGATGTCCCTTTGGTCTGACTCAGCACGTCAGTTCCTCTGGTTTTATATCCATTGTGTGTCCTGTTGTGGCAGCATCAGAAATCCAGATAATTAAGGAGCTGCGCTCATGGGTTCAGCTAATTCTGAGGAGTCAATTATATAACATGATAGATAATCCATTGCCTCGGTGTCAGAGGCGTGTAATATTCTTAAGATTTCCCGGTTTAACAATTGCGTTTAGCTTGTAATTAAAAACCAATAGGGAACCAATTCTGATAGCTCCTTAGTTGGGGGAAGCACTGTTTTATAATTGCACCGTGCAATTATATTGACACGCTAATTTAGTTATGATGAAGTAGGATGCGATTTGTTGTACAGTGCGAAGGCAGGAAGGGGCGGCGGCGGAGGGGGTAATGGCTTTGGTAAATTCATCTCGAAGGAATAGGAAATTGAAAGTGCTGATACCCAGATTGCTAGAAGAGAATCCCGCTAACAAAGACACAATTACGATTGCACCGTCAGTTTTTCTTCCCACCAGCACTTCCGAGCGAAAAGCTGCAGCGCAGCCCATAATTCTAGACAATCACTGCTAAAAATAACCCTCAGCCCTGCTGGTTACAGCAGCTCCACAATATGCAAATACCGGGGCTCGTGCTGTGACTGTGAGGTGAACATTTTTAGCGCACTGCAAATATTATCCTCCTCGGCTGTCAGTATCAAAGCGTGGGTCTTGCAGGCTGCTTGAGAGCAGTGCCTACGCACAGGGTTAGGACCCTGGAGGTGCCGATAAGTCCCTGCAGGGATCTGGAGGTATGCAGACTTCAAATCCTTAGACAGATGGACTGGTGCTGTGATCAGGGTAGGAGTTTGGGGGAGATTAAACAAAATGAACATTTCGAAATGAAAACAAATGGGAAATCAAAGTGCCTCACACCCCTCTTTCCCATCCCTATTGAGACCTGATGAAAGAGACCTTGAAAGCTGGGTACAAATGGCATCATAAAATTCCCCACCCTGTTGGTGGAAAGAAATTTCACCAGATTTCTTTGCGGAGAGGATGAATTATCCAACAGTGTCTTGGGTGGCGGAGCTCACCATTAGCAGAGTAGCAGAGCATATTATTTCCTAAGGTGATTTGTCTTTTGCTTCTGCAGCTGCATATGAAAGGAATGGACTGTAGCTCAATGTCAGAGCATCTGTTTTGCATGCAGAAGGTTGCTGGTTCAATCCCCAGCTCCTCCAGGTAAGTCTGGGAATGCTTGCTTCCGGAAACCCTGGAGAGCTGCTGCCAATCAGCTGCAGACCATATTGACAGATGGACCAATAGCTGGTATACGGCGGCTCCCTTGGTTGCTGTGATTATCCTCCAGCTTTGAGCCTGGCAAACTGTCGTTAGAGCAGCGCTGCAACTCCTGTTGCAGTACTGAAGCTCAGGAGAGGGGGGATGTCGAAGATCACTGAACGAGTGTGGTGTAGTGGTTAAGAGCAGTAGTCTCGTAATCTGGTGAACTGGGTTCATGTCTCCGCTCCTCCACATGCAGCTGCTGGGTGACCTTGGGCCAGTCACACTTCTTTGAAGTCTCTCAGCCCCACTCACCTCACAGAGTGTTTGTTGTGGGGGAGGAAGGGAAAGGAGATTGTTAGCCGCTTTGAGACTCCTTAAAGGTAAAGGGACCCCTCACCATTAGGTCCAGTCACGAACGACTCTGGGGTTGCGGCGCTCATCTCGCTTTACTGGCCAAGGGAGTCGGCGTACAGCTTCCGGGTCATGTGGCCAGCATGACTAAGCCGCTTCTGGCGAACCAGAGCAGCGCACGGAAACCCCGTTTACCTTCCTGCCAGAGCGGTACCTATTTATCTACTTGCACTTTGACGTGCTTTTGAACTGCTAGGTGGGCAGGAGCAGGGACCGAGCAATGGGAACTCACCCCGTCGCGGGGATTCGAACCACTGACCTTCCGATCAGCAAGCCCTGGGCTTTGTGGTTTAACCCGCAGTGCCACCCGCGTCCCTTTGAGACTCCTTAGGGTAGTGATAAAACAGGATATCAAATCCAAACTCCTCCTCCTCTTCTTCTTCTTCTTCAAGGTGAGATTTGAATGGGGACTTCTAAGTTAGCCACAGTGCACTACATA
Organism: Podarcis erhardii; assembly: GCF_964252035.2. NCBI lineage: Eukaryota > Metazoa > Chordata > Lepidosauria > Squamata > Lacertidae > Podarcis > Podarcis erhardii. The sequence goes on from NC_138508.1 coordinate 25,557,357, forward strand.
GTTTCCTGAAAACTTGCTGCCAGCATTTTTCTTTTCTTTTTTCTTTTTTAAAAACCCCATAGCTGGTTCAGATGACTGCATTGCCTCACTTGCTCTATGCTTGTTAATGAAAAAGGGATCTTAAAAGCCCTGGAAAGGCTGGGATCATAGAATCATAGAATTGTGGAGTTGGAAGTCAGACCCCTGCAATGCAGGAATCTGCAGCTGTCCGTACGGGGCTTGAACCTGCAGCCTCAGCATCATCAGCACCATGCTCTAACCAGCTGAGCTACACGTGAATAGAGGGAGGGACACAACTACTGAATTCATGAATTTAGTGATCTACCCCCTTCCCCTTAACTCTCCTTGCCACTGTTTGCTTCCAAGCCACTGATTAGGTGTGTCGAGAGAGGACCAAGACGGACCATTTTACCATCTAGCTCAGTACTGTCTACACTGACTGGCAGCAGCTCTCCAGGGTTTCAAACAGGGGACCAGTCCTACCTGGAGATGCTGGGAATTGAACCTGCAACCTTCTGCCCGCAAGGCAGCTGCCCCTCCACTGAGCTCCGGTCCTTCCCTAAACCCCAGCTGACAAACCAGCCCTAACATGCATGACTGAAGTGCTCTGTTTGGTGTCTCTCAAACACGACATTCTCTCACTAAATCTTTTTTACTGCCATGCTTCTTTCCTGAAATGCAATAGTTGGAAGTAAACATTTTTCTACCTTTCCTGCTTCTCTCTGATGAGCCCTAGCTGGAGATGCCAGAGACTGAATGTGGGACCTGTTGAATGCAAAGCAGATTGTTCACCACTGAGCTATAGTTTCCCTCAGAGGGTTGCAGATAATAATAATAATAATAATAATAATAATAATAATAATAATAATAATATTTTATTTATACCCCGCCCTCCTCAGCCAAGGACGGGCTCAGGGCGGCTAACAAGCAATAATAAAAATAAATTGAATGGATACCACTTAAAAACAAAATTAAAATACAACATTAAAATATTAAAATGTAGCCTCATCGCAGGAGGAGAAAGGAAAAGAGAGGGAGGGAATCAAATTGGCTCCAAGCTAAAGGCCAGGTGGAACAACTCTGTCTTACAGGCCCTGCGGAAAGAAATCAGATCCTGCAGGGCCCTGGTCTCATGAGGCAGGGCGTTCCACCAGGCCGGAGCCAGTGTTGAGAAGGCCCTGGCTCTGGTTGAAGCTAATCTAACTTCCTTAGGGCCTGGGACCACAAGCGTGTTGCTCTTTATGGACCTTGAGGGTCTCCGTGGGGCATACCGGGAGAGACGGTCCTGTAGGTACGAGGGTCCTAGGCCGTGAAGGGCTTTAAAGGTCAAAACCAGCACCTTTAATCTGACCCTGTACTCCACCGGGAGCCAGTGCAGCTTGAAAAGCACTGGGTGAATATGCTCCCATGGCAGAGACCATGTGAGGAGCCTCGCTGCAGCATTCTGCACCCGCTGGAGTTTCTGGGACAGCTTCAAGGGCAGCCGCGCGTAGAGCAAATTACAGTAGTCAAGCCTGGAGGTGACCGTCGCATGGATCACTGTGGCCAGGTCGGGGTGGGAAAGGTAAGGGATATAGACAGTGGATACAAGTGAGAGACATGGCCTTTTTTGGAGAAGGAGGTTTGTATCTGAGGAATGCACCTACTACCACAGAGACCTATTGCCACGGTTTAATCTGGAAGATCAATTGGTTGGCTTGCTTCTTGCCTCTGCTCTGCTCCACTTGGAGTGTTAGCCCACCCCAGGAACAAATTGTCGAGGGCATCCAGTTCAGCTGAGATGTCAGCTAAGATGTTCGCTCTCCATTCAGATGAATTAGAAACAGCTGGCACTTTCCTGTTTACTCCCTCCTGCTTCCTCCTGCAGATTCCCAAAGAAAAACAACTGGGGCTTGGCAGGAAAGGAAAGCACTTTCAATTATTATTTTTGGAAATAATGGCATGAATCGGGGGAAAGTGACAGAGTGGTTCTGTTTGCAAGAAGAATCGGCAGGCAGAGGGAGAAATCTGTAAACTTCAGCTTCTCGTTTTCCCAATCTCAAATCCAGATCTCCAAGTTTCTGCAGAAAACTGCGATTTTCCTCATGAAAATTTGTCATCTTTTCAGTGTAAATGTCTCTGAACATGCACATTTTTGTATACACTTTTGATTAATGTACACATTTACTTTTATTTTCACAAATGTTTGCATTTTTGTGTACAGTGTTCGCCGCAAACTTATATATACATTTTTTGTACATATTGCTTGGTTGAAGAAGACTTATACAGAGAACTTCCCCCTCCCTGGATTTTACCATTTCAGACTGCAGGTTGGGGACTAATTTATCATGAGTTGTTATGCTAATGTCTCCTCTGCCCACCTACATGACAGTTTGCAAAAGATGAACTGATAGGTCCACTCCCCTTCCCTGGGAGTTGGCACTGCACCTCTCAGTGACCCAGCTATGGGTGGAGGGATGCCACCCGCATCGTGGGGACTCCCGGTCACGTCATGCCCCCACCTGACCAATCGGGATAGCCAGGGGGCGTGGCTACTTGCCGTTTAAACTGTGGTGCGCTCGGGGGGGCAGGTCCCTGCTCCAAGGGATTTACAATTTAAACACAAGTGGCCAACTTTTTGGAGCCCATGAGCACATTTTCAAACTGGCAAAATGGTTCTATTGGATACAGAAAGGAAGCTTGTTTCAAACCCCTTTTCAGCTAGGGAGGGTACCCTGTGGGCACCAGAGAAGACTTCTGTGGGTGCCTTGTTGGGAACGCCAACACAAGTAGACACAATAGAGATTTAAGAGAAAGTGGAGGAAATCAAGCCAATGATAAACAGTTGAAGAAGATGGGCAAATGCACTCAGTTTTTGTTTCAGTAGAGGAGTCTTCCCCAACCTATGAGGAATGTCAGATGTTTGCTGGAACACAGCCATGGACAAAGACAGTGGTTTGACCACGTCAACAGATCCTTCTCCTTAAAAATCCCATAACTGGAGGAGACCCAAAGATCTAGACCAAAATCCTACAACAAAACTTAGTCTGGATCCAACCCTTTGTGGAGATAAATTTGACATGTCTGAGACAATGTGAAACTTGAGCCACTTTCTGGATACATGGGGTTTGCATGGGAGCAGTATGTTGTTGTTTCGTCGTTTAGTTGTGTCCGACTCTTCATGACCCCATGGACCAGAGCACGCCAGGTTAAACCAGAGCACGTTTGGTTAAACTCATGCTGGTAGCTTCGAGAACACTATCCAACCATCTCATCCTCTGTCATCCCCTTCTCCTTGTGCCCTCCATCTTTCCCAACATCAGGGTCTTTTCCAGGGAGTCTTCTCTTCTCATGAGGTGGCCAAAAGTATTGGAGCCTCAGCTTCAGGATCTGTCCTTGAGCACTCAGGGCTGATTTCCTTCAGAATGGAGAGGTTTGATCTTCTTGCAGTCCATGGGACTCTCAAGAGTCTCCTCCAGCACCATAATTCAAAAGTATCAATTCTTTGGCCATCAGCCTTCTTTATGGTCCGGCTCTCACTTCCATACATCACTACTGGAAAGTGCAGGATAGCCTTCTGCAACCTGGTGCCCCGCAGAGGTTTTGGATTGTAACTCCCATCAGGAGTATTCAAACTTGCCCCCATGAAGTCTGAAATTGTACAGTCCAGCAAAAGCTACACATCTTGATTTTCCTGACTGTATGTATGTGTGTGTCTCATTTCCAAGACGTGACATGCCTCTGTATTTCATCCAGTGAGCTATGCACTTGTGACTCTGCTGGCAAAGAGGAAAACAAAGGAGCGTGGAGATTGTGGGCTTGATTGCTATTTGTGCCTTGTTGTGTTTTTTTTTTTTCATTTTCTTCTAAAATATGTCCCGAAGTGACTTTTCCAAGATCACACAAGAAGTCTTTGGCAGAGAACCGAAATAAAATCACTGTCTTTCTTTCTGAGCCTTTCACATTTCATTTACTGCCACAGCCATGATATACCCCATTTGGCTTCTATCATTGTATGTCAGGAATATTTGGCTTTTTAAAAGTCTGTGTTTGCTGTGAAGAAAAAAGAATCCGTGGAAAGTAAAAGGGAAAAAACACACATAGAGACAGATAGGAAAGGAGGGTGTGTGTGTGTGTTTTGTTGACTCCTGACAACTAGAAATACGGATGGTTCTTTCCAAATATTGTGTTAAAAAGCAGAAAAACAAGAAGTCCCAAACTGCCTTACTGTCGGGTAAGGAAGCTGTTAGCTTTGACATATTTAGTTTCAGAGAAAGGCACAGTCTCTCTTGCACATTAATCTGTCCCAGGCTCACAGAGATTTCATGCTGCTTACAGTGAGTGCACCACTGTTTAGTTCTCTTTCCTTCTTTTTTAAATTCATGCATTTTGGAAGAACTTTTAACAGAGGCCTTTAAATAAAGGAATAGGAAATAAATGATGACAGGGATACTGATCTTTAGATTTAAATTTGCTTGCAAGAGATCGAGGAAAAATATTCTCAAATGAAGGCCTCAGATGAATTTTTGGATCTCTACAAAGAATATCCGAGAATCTTCAAATTATTAAATTGGCATTATTATTATTATTATTATTATTATTATTATTATTATTATTACAGACCCTGGGGTCAAAATGCAACACAAAACAAAGTGCAATGAAGCCCATTGACTGCAATGAGCAGACACATCCCTAGCTTTGTGTGGGATTGTGGTCTTTACCTTTGGACACTAGAGCTCTGCGCATGAGCTTGTATTACAACTGTCATAAGTGAGGCAAATGCTCCTAGGGCTGTAGCCCTAAGCACATGCACTTGGAAAGGTATCTCGCTGAAACAAGCCAGTGTAGCAGGGGTGAGGGTGGGGTCAGGCTGTAGGTAAATGTTTATTTTGGTTTGA